>NC_138770.1:639479925-639489925 GCF_965119305.1 Pelophylax lessonae | reverse complement strand
AGAGGCATCCTCGTCCTGGTGACCCTATCAGAGGCTCAGGGAGCAGATTGTGGGCAGCCTGGCACTGCAACCTCTCCAGCAAGTCCAATCCTGCCAGGATAAGGGAGGTGGGGGGCATCCCTGCACCTCTTCACACTCTTTATAAACTTTTCTACAAGCCACAGCAACTTTCTACAAGTTATTTTTTTTTACTTTTTAAAATAAATTTTTTTTTTTTTTGCCCCATCTTTACTATAGTTGAAATCTTTCAGATAATGGAAAATGCATTCTCGCTCCATATCACTATATGAATGAATACTATATATAATGACTTTTGTATTCTACCCCCATATAGCTATGTGAATGAATATTTTATATAATGGCCACTGTATTCTGCCCCTATATCACTATATGAATGAATACTATATAAAATGACTACTGTATTCTGCCCCCATATCACTATATGAATGAATATTTTATATAATGATAACTGTATTCTACCCCTATATCACTATATGAATGAATACTTTATATAATGACAACTGTATTCTACCCCTATATCACTATATGAATGAATACTTTATATAATTACAGCTGTATTCTACCCCTATAGCACTATATGAATGAATACTTTATATAATGACACCTGTATTCTACCCCTATATCACTATATGAATGAATACTTTATATAATGACAGCTGTATTCTACCCCTATATCACTATATGAATGAATACTTTATATAATGGCACCTGTATTCTACCCCTATATCACTATATGAATGAATACTTTATATAATGACACCTGTATTCTACCCCTATATCACTATATGAATGAATAATTTATATAATGACAACTGTATTCTGCCCCCATATATAAATGAATACTTTAAATATTGACAACTGTATTCTGTCCCCATATCACTATGAATGAATAATATCAGTCTTTTTCAACCTGGGTGCCTTGAGGTTCCTTCAGGGGTACTTTGGCAAAATGCCTAAACATTGATCAGAAATTGTATGCAAGTCAGCATGTGGATGAAGCCTGCCTTTTAGTTACACAAAGCCATGGGTTTTCCTAATGCATCATTATGACTTTCTAGACACTGACTTCCCAACAACCAATGGTATCATCAGTTGATAAGGAGGATGTCTGTCACCTCCACAGTAGTCTTGTTTGACCCTCCTGTGCCCCTCTCCCTCAACACTGGGATCGCAGCTGACTGATGGAGAGAAATTAAGGGAGAAGAGAAACATAGGAATACTAGTCACTACCAGTGTGCAAAAGTGCATTTGCTTTGTAAGAATAAGTCGCCTCTAACATTGGGTCCTACATGTGGATGTTGCTGCATTGTGTAAAGCTATTAGAATAGTTTTTTTACATTTTAGAATGGGGTGCCTCAACACTGTCCATAATTTTAAAGGGTGTCTTAGCTGAAAATAAAGTTGTGAGACTGCTTTATATAATGACGACTGTATTCTGCCCCTATATCACTGTATAATGACAACTGTTTTCTGCCCCCATATCACTATATAATGACAACTGTATTCTGCCCCCATATCACTATATAATGACAATTATATTCTGCTCCCATATCACTATATAATGACAACTGTATTCTGCCCCCATATCACTATATAATGACAACTATATTCTGCTCCCATATCACTATATAATGACAACTGTATTCTGCCCCCATATCACTATATAATGACAATTGTATTCTGCCCCCATATCACTATACAATGACAACTATATTCTGCTCCCATATCACTATATGCTGTTCTATAAATACTTTAAATAATGACAGCTGTATGATGCTACTTATCAGAATCATCATGTCACTGATATCAACTCATTACTAGTGTCTTCTTCCACTATAAGTAGTGATGTCATACCTGGAAAGCAGTCATATATTCTAAGACAGGGGACACAGTTTAATTTATTATCACTGTGTTTATCTCCTATACCAATCATGCATACTAATGCATATACATATCATAGTATTAGAAAAAACTTAATTTTAATACAGTTTTTTCAATTAGATTCTGTTGTATTGTATTTTTATTCATGTCATCACATTTGAGGAAAAGTAAGTGATCAGTATCACACACACACACACACACACACACACCAATATCAATATCATGTAAGCCTATAAATGCATTCAGTTGTGATGACAATAATAATATTTATTAATGAATTAATTAGTAATAAAACCATTGCAATAAAAATACAATAATATTAATAATGATAACAACAACAACAACAACAACAACAACAACATAGTAATAAACAATAGTAAATAATAATAAAAAATAATAATAATAATAATAATAATAATAATAATAATAATAATAATAATCAAATAACAATAGAAATAAAATAATAATATAAAATAAAAAGAATATTAACAATAAGTAGCTTATACCCCAAGTGCATGCTTTTTATTACATTGGTATTTTTTTATCACATTGGAACATTAGAGAGAAATGCTGTCAGGAAAAGTTGTGATTGTGATATAGGGCATTCATTTTTTTCTATAGCCATAGACCTACATAAATATATTCTGAAAGTAGTCCTCTTATGAATTACATACAGTATATATATTATATGTCATATGCCAGACTGGCAGCCTGAATTAGTTAACATTACAGGTAGATAGATGATATCTATCTATCTATCTATCTATCTATCTATCTATCTATCTATCTATCTATCTATCTATCTATCTATCTATCTATCTATCTATCTATCTATCTATCTATCTATCTATCTATCTATCTATCTATCTATCTTATCTTTCTACAAACTTTTATGAATTTTCTATTATAAAAAGATCATTTTTATAAATGCCCATACATACAGCTTCTATTAGTAACACACACACATATATATTATATGATAATAGGTGTTTCTACCCACAGCCCCCCAGCCATTGTTCTTCTTGTGGTTTTCCATGCTCTGATCTTGCCCCTACATGTGTATATCAGTGGGATGCAGAAGGCAGGCGTGCTGGAACTTCTATAGTCTATACCTATAGACACCCCCCCCCCCCCAGCTCCTGCTACCCACCCTACAACTCTCTCTCTTATTAGGTGAGAAGATTTAATCAGCATCTCAGTGCTTTGTTGAATCTGTGTAGCTATGGCAGTGTGATTTACAGAGATTTGTACGGGTCAGGGAAGTCTTTCCAGCCTTACTGTGTATATTTAGACAGGACTTTGCTTGGTGTTAAAAAGTGTATATTTTGAATGGGTTCACACACAGTAGCAAACAATAGCCACATTGTAAAGGCATGTACAACGCGTATTGAAACGCAGCACCCAGACTTCTGCTAATCTGCCCTCAGTAAAGCTGAAATAATTATCCTAAGCCGCCTTTCTACAAGAAAAAAAAATCATTGAGGAATTCAAACTTTTTTTTTTTTTTTTCTTGAAAGATCTTTTCTGCATTCCGATGGAGATCTAGGGGCAAAGCATAGAGCCCCAACTACTTCCAGCCCTCAATGGAAAACAGATATAACAATTAAAACAGGAGACATAGCGTGCCATGCAACTTCAGCAGAAGAAAAGGGACAGCAATGGAGGCTGAGTAGGTTTCCCTTCATGGCTGGAGCAGCTCAGGGTATCACATGCACAGGGGCCACACATAGGTTACAGCACAGGGAGGGCCAATAGGATTGCCTCAAACGTGTAGACCTATTAGTAGTACAGCTAATGAGCCATGAGTAATTAAGTGCTTAACATATCACGAAGTTAACTGTAAGATCAAGTTACACACACACACACAGACACACACACACACACACACAGACACAACATACACACACCACTGCTCCAGTAAAGGTAAAAATATACATACTGCATAAAACTCCATTGGAGGTGCTGGTGAGGTCATCCCTTACCTTAGAAGGGGAGTGACGTCATCTCTGTCAAACTAAAGATTTTGAAAGTGGGGATGTCACTTCTGTAACTGCATAACATGTTTGAGGAGTGGTGAGTTGATATCAAATTTCTTAAAAATGGCCAAATTGTAGAGAGTGTCAATGGGTCACCTAACAAATCAAACAAGAATATCACTCATACTTATGAAGCTGTGTTTTTTCAAAATATAGAGTTAAAAAGAGTAGCAAAGCTAAAAAAAATAATAAAGACTTTAACTTAAAAAAAAAAAAAAAGTAAAATGTTTGATTTTTGAAGAGCTTTGATGTCATCGCAGGTGTGATGTCATCCCTCAGATCAATGTCAAAGACTGTAAAGGGCTCTCATTCTCACCCTCTCTCTCTCTACATATACTGTATATATATATATATATATATATATATATATATATATATATATATATATATATATATATATATATATATATATATATATATATATATATAATACTCTCTCTATATATATATATAAATCTATATATATATATATATCTATATATATATATACTGTATATACACATATATATATATAAATATAAATATAGATATATAATCTCACAAAAGTGAGAACACCCCTCACATTTTTTGTTAATATTTTGTTATCTTTTCATATGACAACACACTTTGCTACAATGTATAGTAATGATTGTACAGCTTGTATAACAGTGCAAATTTGCTGTCCCCTCAAAATAACTCAACGCACAGCCATTCATTTCTACACCCCTAAGTGAAAATGTCCAAATTGGGACCAAAGTGTCAATATTTTGTGTGGCCACCATTATTTTCCAGCACTGCCTTAACCCTCTTGGGCATGGAGTTCACCAAAGCTTCACAGGTTGCCACTTGAGTCTTCTTCCATTCCTCCATGAGGACATCAAAGAGCTGGTGGATGTTAGAGACCGTATGCTCCTCCACCTAGGGTGGAAGGTTTAGGTCTGGAGACATGCTTGGCCAGTCCATCACCTTTACCCTCAGCTTCTTTAGAAAGGCAGTGGTCATCTTGGAGATGTGTTTGGGGTCGTTATCATTTTGGAATACTGCCCTGCAGCCCAGTCTCGGAAGGGAGGGGATCATGCTCTGCTTCAGTATGTCACAATACATGTTGGCATTCATGGTTCCCTCAGTGAACTGTGGCTCCCCAGTGCTGGCAGCACTCATGCAGCCCTAGACCCTGACACTCCCACCATCATGCTTGACTGTAGGCAAGACACACTTGTCTTTGTACTCCTCACCTGGTTGCCACCACACACGCTTGACACCATCTGAACCAAATAAGTTTATCTTGGTCTCATCAGACCACAGGACATGGCTCCAGTAATCCATGTCCTTAGTCTGCTTGTCTTCAGCAAACTGTTTGCGAGCTTTCTTGTGCATCATCTTTAGAAGAGGCTTCCTTCAGGGACAACAGCCATGCAGACCAATTTGATGCAGCGTGCAGCATATGGTCTGAGCACTGACAGGCTGACCCCCCACCCCTCCAACCTCTGCAACAACGTTTGCAGCACTCATACGTCTATTTCCCAAAGACAACCTCTGGATATGATGTTGAGCACATGCTCTCAACCTCTTTGATCAACCATGGTGAGGCCTGCTCTGAGTGGAACCTGTCCTGTATGGTCTTGGCCATAGTGCTGCAGCTCAGTTTCAGAGTCTTTGCAATCTTCTAGCTATCTTTATGTAGAGCAACAATTCTTTTTTTCAGATCCTCAAAGAGTTCTTTGCCATGAGGTGCCATGTTGAACTTCCAGTAACCAGTATGAGAGAGTGAGAGCGATAACACCAATTTTTCACACCTGAGACCTTGTAACACTATAATGACTCACATGGCACCAGCCAGGGAAAATGGCTAATTGGGCCTAATTTGGATATTTTCACTTAGGGGTGTGCTCACTTTTCTTGCCAGCGGTTTAGACATTAATGACTGCATGTTAAGTTATTTTGAGGGGACAAACTTGTCTGAGCACTGACAGGCTCACCACCCACCCCATTCAACCTCTGCAGCAACGCTGGCAGCACTCATACGTCTATTTCCGAAAGACAACCTCTGGATATGATGCTGAGCACATGCTCTCAACCTCTTTGATCGACCATGGCGAGGCCTGTTCTGAGTGGAACCTGTCCTGTATGGTCTTGGCCATAGTACTGCAGCTCAGTTTCAGAGTCTTTGCAATCTTCTTATAGCCTAGGCTATCTTTATGTAGAGCAACAATTCTTTTTTTTTCAGATCCTCAAAGAGTTCTTTGCCATGAGGTGCCATGTTGAACTTCCAGTAACCAGTATGAGAGAGTGAGAGCGATAACACCAAATTTTCACACCTGAGACCTTGTAACACTATAATGACTCACATGGCACCAGGGAGGGAAAATGGCTAATTGGGCCTAATTTGGATGTTTTCACTTAGGGGTGTGCTCATTTTCTTGCCAGTGATTTAGACATTAATGACTGTGTGTTAAGTTATTTTGAGGGGACAGCAAATACACGCTGTTATACAAGATGTACACTCACTACTTTACATTGTAGCAAAGTATCATTTCTCCAGTGTTGTCACATGAAAAGATACAATAAAAATATAAATATAAATGTGAGGGGTGTACTCACTTTTGTGAGTTATTCTATCTATCTATCTATCTATCTATCTATCTATCTATCTATCTATCTATCTATCTATCTATCTCTCTCTCTCTCTCTCTATATATATATATATATATATACATATATATAAATATATATATATATATATATATATATATATATATATATATATATATATATATATATATATATATGTATATATATATATATATATATATATATACATATATATATATATATATATATATATATGTATATATATATATATATATATATATATATATATATATATATATATATATATATATATATATATTCACTCTCCCTACTCTCTCTCTCTCTCTCTATATATATATATATATATATATATATATATATATATATATATATGCATTAACAGCTTTGTATATAGATGTAGTCATGAGCTAGTGTGTGGGTATAAACACACTGATTATGGCAATAACTGGAGGAGGGGTTTTTTGCTCTTGATTCTACTTCATCACTGTCAAATGTATACCTTGAACTCTTAAAAAATTAAACGAATTGCCTTGATTGAATAGACAATGCATCGCATGAAAATCAGATAATCTTGTATTCAGGCTCTATGTCTTTCTTTTGTCATTGCCTGTCTATATATATATATATATATATATATATATATATATATATATATATATATATATATAAAGAAAGGCTTCATATTATCTGTAATATTGTGCAGAGAGTGTGCAGCAGCCTCCAGCAGGCAATGATTGGGCTCGCCCTGGCTATGTTAGGGACACATTCTTATGTCCTTAAATGCACAAGCAGATAATTGTTGGCGCTCCATCTTTGTGTGAGGGGGCCAAATGCCTTTTAATGACTGCAGCTGCTGGCTGAAATCTATCAATGGAATTGGCTTATTGCGAAGCCCCCCTAGAAAAAAAAATCTTCTCATTGCCTTCAAATCTAGAGTTGGAAGATTGGTGATGGATTGAGATAGAGGCATAAAAGGTCTGAGAGCTGGGCAGCCATCAGCAGGGAGACAAGAGCACACAGCAAAGAACACTGCACTCTGGTCCAGCCTGCAAATCCTTTCCGGATCCTGTAAGTTCCCTCTACAGCCCCTTTCACTAAGCTCAATCGCTTCCCTGTGATTACAAGCCTTGTTCCAGCACTGCTGCTGACCTTTTGGGGGTTTTGCTATTGTAGATGGGGGTCAGAGGGAAGGAAAAAAAAATATTTAAATAGGGGTGGAGGGATTAGGCAGTTTAATAGTTAAATGAAATGGACCCTTCTTGTAGAGAGCAGAGACAGAGGGAGAGGGGGGATTAGTGTGCAGTCAGGCTGCAGGTGCTGTGCACTGTGTTTCCCAAGATCAAGTCTGCCTTTGTGCTGCTGCTGCTGGGTGCAGGCTGTCTGTGTGCCTCTGTGTGTCTCTGTGCAGGGTTGGGGGAATCCTGGGTGTTGCAGCCTCTGAACTGGCCTCTGTCATTCACTCTCAATTGCTTGTGCTCACCGACCAGCTCTTCCCAGGGGCCCTGACAGTGTGCTGTGGGGAGGATGGAGCATCTCTTGTGCACTCTGCTGCTGAGGAGCAATCACAGAGGTTAGAATGCAGCTCTCCATATTTCCATTGATGCTTCTGGGTTCTGCTGCTAGAAGGGGAGTTTGACATCACTTCTGTTCATTCACAGCTACATGCCTTACCTCCTAAGTGCCAGATAAGTTGTAAAATTCCTCTTTACACTTCTGTGATAGTATTATCTATATATTATTGCAAGCCTGCATGGCTGTGTAGATCTAGATGTCATTCATCCACAGGGAAGTGGATCCCTGATTTATTTAAATGTTCAAATACCTGAAATAGTTGTGTATGTATAGCTTCTATTTTCAGACACATGCTCTTTAACAAAATTGCATCTGTGTGATTGTTTGGGCAATGCAGTACACACATTCATAATAATAATAATAATCTATGTATGTACGTATGTGTAATATTATGTGTGTGTGTGTGTATGTATGTATGTATGTATGTATAATATTCTGTGTATGTATGTATGGGTTTAGTTTCATATAATAACACTGTTCACATATTTAGAGTGTATGTATGCATGTATAATAGTGTATGCATGTATAATAATATATACATGTATGGGTTTAGTTTAATATAATAACACTGTTCACATAGTGTGTGTATGCATGTGTGTAATAATATATATGTGCATGTATGTGTGCGTTTAGTTTATTTAATAACACTGTTCAGAGTATGCATGGGTAATAATATATATGTGTATGTATGTGTGCGTTTAGTTTATTTAATAACACTGTTCATACATTAGTGTGTATGTAGTGAGCATGTATGTATGTATAATAATATATGTGCGTATGTATGCATGCATGTATGTATTTTAGTGTGTATGTATGTATGTATAATATTATATGTGTGTATGTATGCATGCATGTATTTATATTAGTGTGTATGTATGTATGTCTGTATGTCTGTATGTATGTATGTATGTATGTATGTATGTATGTATGTATGTATGTATGTATGTATGTATAATATTCTATGTGTGTATGTATGCATGCATGTATGTATATTAGTGTGCATTTTTGTATAATAATCTATGTATTTAGGTATGCATGTATGTATAATAATCTATGTATGTAAGTATGCACGTATGTATAATAATCTATGTATGTGTGTATGTAGATATGTATGGGTTTAGTTTAATATGATAAAACAGTTCACATCACGAGTGTATGTATGCCTTTATAATAATCTATGTAGGCATGTATGTATGTGTGTATGTAAAAAAAATCTCTGTATTTATGTATGTGTTCAGTTTAATATATCACACTGTTCATTCATTAGCGTGTATGTAGTGAGCATGTACGTATGTATAATAATGTATGTGTGTATGTAGGCATGTACTTTATGCATGTATAATAATATATACATGTATGTATGTATGTATGAGTTTAGTTTAATATAATAACACAGCTCATATAAGTTCATACATTAGTTTGTATGTGTGCTTGTGTGTGTTTGTGTGTGTGTAAGATATATATATATATATATATATATATATATATATATATATATATATATATATATATATATATATATACATATATATATATAAATATATATATATATATATATATATATATATATATATATATATATATATATATATATATATATATATATATATATATATACACACACACACACATATATATATATATATATATATATATATATATATATATATATATACAGATTTATTTATAACTAGAGGGAGAGAAGGAGGGGGGGGGGGGAGTGTAGATGTTAGATGTAAAAATGTTATATGTATGTATGTGTATAATTATATATACAGAAGCTGTGTAATTCATGTACCATGCTCTATCCAATGAATGAATTACTTCTGTGCTTACATTACACAGCAAAGTGCCATCAAGCCCCCCAGTGTGCCCAGGTTCCCCCAATGACACAGTGC
>NC_138770.1:639097425-639472425 GCF_965119305.1 Pelophylax lessonae | reverse complement strand
TACAATACATACATCATCATATAAATAAATGTACATAGATACCTATATATATAGGTATCTCTCTCTCTCTCTCTCTATAATATTTATTTACTTACCTATTACAGGTACCTACTCCAATAATTTATGCAACATATATATTTTACATTCACATAGATAGATAGATAGATAGATAGATAGATAGATAGATAGATAGATAGATAGATAGATAGATAGATAGATAGATAGATAGATAGATAGATAGATAGATAGATAGATGTGTAAATACATAAGTATATATTTTTAGATACAAACATAGTTTTACTGATAAAACAGAAATAAAAATAGTACCTGTAAACATACATGCAAGGTAGACAGATAGATAGACAGATTGAGAGAGAGAGAGAGATAGAGAGAGAGATATGGATAGATAGATAGATATTGCTTTACTAAAGGAGTAGGAGAGTTCCCTTTAAGTTAAGACTCCATGCACATTGGGTTTAAAAAAAACGTCAGTTCCCTAAACTTTTGTACACCGTAGCTTAGGAGAGTTTAGCATTTTTTTCTGCCAGAAAGCTTCAAACAAAAACGCAAAGAAGGGTTTTTTTCCCTGCCTCGAAATCGTCCTAATGTGCATGGACACATAGGATAACATTGAGCTGCTACACAACTCCTGTAGAAGCAGCGTTTCTTTAAGTTAGTGTGCATGGACCCTATCATTCTGTGATCAGAGTTTTGTTTAAATTATTTTTTTGTTCCATAAAATTTTAGAAGGAAAGGGCAAACATACAGAATGATGACCGTGGCATAAAACAAGGTATACATAGCAAAACAAAAAGTAAAGTTATGACATGAACAAGATCATTAATAAAACATAAGCACCCCTTCCACCAGTGAATCTATTATCATCAGAGAGTTACAGAGTGATGATAGAGAGTGCATTATAGATTAATATTGGAAATTATTGTTTGAGCTTCATTTTATTCACTAAACTAAATCAACATTCTCTACATCTTTAATAAATCAACTAGATAGACAGGTAGGTGGATAAAAAGACAGATATGTGTCCACACATTGATATTTGAGAGGTAGAAATAGAGCTATGGCTTGACTTAAAGCCATCACCTCTCTCCTCAGATCATCAATCTTTGATAACAAGGGATCCTATAGGCCTCATTCACATGCTGGGGCTCTAGCAAAGAAGAGCTCTACATGGAAGTCATGGATGAAAAAATCAATCATATTCACAGCCCCAGTTAACATATATGCAGTTATATGTGACCTGCTTTCCAAAAAGAATAATGCAGTTACTGAAATGTATATGGTTCACTGAAATCAATAGCATTGCATGCCAAAATGGAACTAAATACATAAATAGAAAAAAAAATAATAACTGAAACAAATGGTAAAACAAGCTTAGAGCACATACATCGTAGGGTTACCAAGTGTTCCCACAATCATAATACCCATTCCCTAAGTCTACATATCCATTCACATTACAGAAGCAGGTGAACAAAAAATTCAACACCTACACATAATCAAATTGTCTCTTTATAGGACACATACTTGCTTTACTAGGATGATTTTTCTCTCACTTATATGAAAAGTTGTGATGTTGAAATGTAATGAAATAAAGTACCATTAGAATGACTGCAAATAAATCCCAAAAGTATGAAAGAAAAAAGTCAAAGCAACAAAGTTAAAGAAAACCAATGACATCTCCTTTCAGACCTCCCCCCTCCATGGAGAACAATGGATTCCACAGAGTGACATAGAAAGCTTTTCTGTAAAAAATGTCAGAAAGTCTCAATGGCCAGGCCTCGCTACAAAACTTGCTGATTTATTTTCACTTTAGGCAAAATATGAATGAATGAGTAGAGGAATTGACCAGCGCAGCTCTTTGGCTGTTAGACTTTTTGTCAATAATTTATTTAGAACTTACATTGAATAACTTTTTTCCTCACATTACTTCAAATAATTTAAGGCCATAAAAGTATTTTATCCTATTTTAATTGTATTGTCTCATGTCACCTTTCTACTTAAAAAAATAATGTTTCAGTATTCTCATTCTTATATATTCCAATTGTATTTTTGCAAATTCTAAACCTGCCAACTCTATTATAGCACTTAATAAATCCTTACAATCAGGGAAAAGTACATTTGATTTATTTATTATTCATTATCTAATATAACGTTTTTTTTAAATTACAGTGTAAATGATCAACAATAAAAACAATACGTAAATGATCAACAATAAAAACAATACATATAACATGAAACAGATCACTTATTAATATATGATGTTAAACAATTCTCCTGTATAGGCTCATGAATACAAATATGCATGTCTTCAGTTCTGCAATGCCACCACCAAACTCTGCCCCCTGCCCATCATTGGCAAGCCCGTTCAAAATAATAATGTGGAAAGGTTTGCTGGTATCATGTCCAAATGTTAGTAAATAGGTGCTGATATGTATGTGCGTATAGGCAGTTCAAAAAGAGTTTGTTTCCCTGTGATCAACAGAGTGGGCAATTGGCTTACCTTAATGATAAACCTAAAAGGGCTGTTATTGAATTTAAAAGTAGCATTACATACTATAGTATCAAAGGTAATCAATAAATTCTAAGTTAAAAAAAAAACAGGCCTTAGGATACACAGAGGTGCATATAGATCATAAGGTTGATACAACTAGGTAGATAAAGACAGATAGATAGATAGATAGATAGATAGATAGATAGATAGATAGATAGATAGATAGATAGATAGATAGATAGATAGATAGATAGATAGATAGATAGATAGATAGATAGATAGATAGATAGATAGATAGATAGATAGATAGATAGATAGATAAGCTGGAGAGTAGAGATGCATGATAGATAGACAGACAGATAGACAGATAGATAGATAGATAGATAGATAGATAGATAGATAGATAGATAGATAGATAGATAGATAGATAGATAGATAGATAGATAGATAGATAGATAGATAGATAGATAGATAGATAGATAGATAGATAGATAGATAGATAGATAGATAGATAGATAGATGGATGGATGGATGGATGGATGGATGGATGGATGGATGGATGGATGGATGGATGGATGGATAGATAGATAGATAGATAGATAGATAGATAGATAGATAGATAGATAGATAGATAGATAGATAGATAGATAGATAGATAGATAGATAACCTGGAGAGTAGAGATGCATGATAGATAGATAGATAGATAGATAGATAGATAGATAGATAGATAGATAGATAGATAGATAGATAGATAGATAGATAGATAGGGTCCAATCACACTTCTACAAGGTTTGTTGTATGTGTATATATATATAGATATGTAGATATAGATATATCACAGTTTGGACAGTTTTATTTTAAGGTAGCATTATATCAAAAGATAAATGTGCCAAAACCCATGTATGGTGCCTTATACATATTTAGCACACCTGGTCCATAAAAAAAAAAAAAAAAAAAAAAATCAATATTCTGAGGTCGTCGGCCTATTTGCACACCCCATATAAAGGACTCGTCTAAAAAGCCCATATATACAGCAGTACATGTATAAACTCATGTTGGTGCAGCAAGGTTAATAGCATATCCTAGTGCTCACACAAATATGTAAAAAAGTCCCCAAAACAACAATAAATGGCAAAAAAATCTATCTATCTATCTATCTATCTATCTATCTATCTATCTATCTATCTATCTATCTATCTATCTATCTATCTATCTATCTATATTGAAATATCTGATACATTCGCTCAGTTACTATACTAATAAGTAGACAGAAGCACAGCTCTAGGGCAGGCTGGGTGCCCTGAGTCCCTTGCATGTCGCAGTGACATTCAGTTGCTGGTAGTGATTACAGGGCTGTCTGTGGACATGTTTGTTTAGATGACTTGTGCCAACCAGACACACTTTTCTCTCTCCACCTAAAAGTCGGAGACCAGGATAATCATTGCAATCAAGTCTAAATAAAACTGATGAAGTCAATTCAAAGTCACCCAGGTGAGATCAGAGTAAACATTTGTCTTGGCAGCCACCTGTGTGCGTCATTTCATAACATCCTCCACCTTTAATCTCTGCGCCCAATTCTGGATGGAAGCATCAAGCTGGCTGAGTCTTCCTTTCCCTGGGATTGTTTGCGACCTGTCACTTGAAAAACGATATTTTTAATTAAAATGTCTGCCATTGCCTGAAGACCTGTTCATTGGTTGTCATTTCATTGCCTCCTCTGACTCATCTTTCTGTTTTATCATTACATTAGTGCATAGCCCCCTCCGCAGTCCTCAGTGCTATTCACACTACACCAAAATCAGTCCCTGGGAAGAGAAAAAGGCAAATGTGTATTGCTATCATTTCCATCATTTCAATAGCTCAATAATTTATATATTAAATTAGAGGTTTGTGATCTGAACTCATATTAACATCGCTGCCTTGTTAACTGTTTGCTTAGTATCGCACATCAGTTAAACATTTGTCGCACAGTTTAAGCTGGGTACCTTATCAAGAAATGTAAAAAAAAAAATCCAGCAATTTTTTTACTTCTAATTTCCATTTTCACTTGCCTGTTGGTGGGTTTGGAAAAAATCGCAAATGCTTTGAAACAGAGGAGCTAAAAAAAAAAAAAAATAATGTTATTGCAAATAATTAAAAAGGAAAAAAACGAGAGATATTAAAACCGAAACAGTTATTCAAAGTTTATTAACGAAATAATGAAGAATAATTATGAATTGTTATGAATCCCATTCACACTATAATGTAAGCAATAATTAAGGAAAATTAACATAGTGTACATCTAGTCATGCAAATTAATTCACCTGTGATACAGGTAATGAAACTGGATTCCTTAATAACTATTGTTTAAGGATGCCAGTTAGGGCAGTATTTAACTGGCACAGGTAATGGACACTGACACCTGAGAAATAATCAGCATATTTTTTTATTTATCTTTAACAACAATAGAAGATTTAGAATTGCTAATGAAAATAAATTCACCCATGGAAATAAAAAAGAAATAATGTGATAGTTACAGCCAATGAACGTTTTATTCCTAAAAATAATCATTGCATATATAATAATAATCATTATTTAGAGATGCCAGTTTAGGGCAGTATTTAACTTAACTGACCCAGGCACACACTGGAACCTGAACAACAAAGCTGAATTTTTTTTATTTATTTTTACCAACAATAGAAGTTTTAGTAGTGATCATGCAAATATATTACCTAAGGAAATAATGTGATGTGTACAGTTAATTAATCAAATTCAGGATTCCCTAATAATCATTGTATAGGGATGCCAGTATTAAACTTAACTGACACAAATCATGGACTCTGGAAAACAAGCTATAATCAGCAGATATTTCCTTATCTTTACCCACAACAAAAGATTTAGCATTAGTCATGCAAAAAAATTTGGCTATGAAAAAAATAGTTACAATTAATGAAACCAGTTCATCATTCCTTATTAATCCTTGTATAGAGATGCCAGTTAGGGCAATATTTAAATGACACATGTGATGGACATTGGAACCTGAGCAATAACCAGCAGATTTTTCCTATCTAAGCCCACAAATAAATATTTTGGATTAATTATGCAAATTAATTAACAGATAGAACTATAATTACAATGAATGTAACAAATGTTTTATTCCTTATTAATCATTGTTTAGGGTTAACTGGTAGGACATTATTTACCATAACTGATACAGATGATGGACACTTGAACCTGAGCAATAATCAGAAGGTTTTTCCTTATCATAAGCTGACCATACAATATATACGTTTATTATTAAATTACCTTTTGATCTACCTTCAACTATGAAGTGTAAGGGCCTGTCTGATTGCTTGCATACTGAAAGTGTTTAGGTTTGCCCCCATATTATATGATTTTAGTAAATCTAAAAAAAAAAAAAAAAAAAAAAAAAAAAAAATTGTACAAGAAAAATGTATAATGTAAGGCCAGCCCACAATAAAATATTTAGAAATAATCATGCAAATAAATGTACCTACAAAAATAATAATAAATACTATATAATAATAAAAATAAATATTAATCATTGTACAGGGTTGCCAGTTAAGGCAGTATTTAAAATAACTGACACAATTGATGGACATTGGAACCTGAGCAATATTTAGCAGTTTTTTTCCCCTTATCTTTACCCACAATATAATATTTAGGAATTCCAGTGCAAATAAATTCACCCATGCAAATAATGTGATAATTAAAATAAATGTAACTAATGCTGGATTGCTTATTAATCATTGTATAAAGATGCCAGTTAGGGCATTTTTTAGATTAACTGACACAGTGGGGTTGATTTACTAAAACTGGAGAGTGCAAAGCCTGGTGCAGGTGTGCATGGTAGCCAATCAGCTTCTAACTTCAGCTTGTTTAATTAAGCTTTGGCAAAGACACCTAGAAGCTGATTGGTTTCTATGCAGAACTGCACCAGATTTTGCACTCTCCAGCTTTAGTAAATCAGCCCCAGTTGATGGACATTGGAACCGTTACCTGAGAAATATTTAGTATATTTTTTTCTTATCTTAGCCCATAATAGAATATTAAGAAATACTAGCGCAAATAAATTCACCTTTGAAAATATTGCGATTATTAAAATAAATGTAACTAATGCTGGGTTGCTTATTAATCACAGTATCAGTTGGGGTAGTTTTTAGACACAGTTGATTGACATTGAAACCTGAGCAGTTATTACCAGATTTTTCCTTATCTAAGCCCACATTAGAATATTCAGGAATTATCATTCAAATAAATGTACCTGCAAAAAAAATGTGCTAATTAAAATTAATATAACTAATGCTGTATTCCTTCTTAATCATTATATAAGGATGCCAATTAAAGCAAATTTGACCTTACTGACACAGGTCAAAATTGGAACCAGGTCAATGATCAGCAGACAGTTCTTTATCTTTACCGCCATATAGGATTTAGGATTAATCATGCAAATAAATTCACCTTTGAATATAATGTGATCATTAAAATAAATGTAACTAATACTGGGTTGCTTATTAATCATTGTATAAGGATGCCAGTTGGGGTCGTTTTTAGACACAGTTGATGGACAATGGAACCTAAGCAAATATTACCAGATATTTCTTTATTTTAGCCCACAATAGAATATTCAGGAATAATCATTCAAATAAATGTAGTAAATCAACCCCAGTTGATGGACATTGGAACCGTTACCTGAGAAATATTTGGTAGATTTTTTTCTTATCTTATCCCATAATAGAATATTTTGAAATACTAGTGCAAATAAATTCACCTTTGAAAATATTGTGATTATTAAAATAAATGTAACTAATGCTGGGTTGCTTATTAATCATTGTATCAGTTGGGGTAGTTTTTAGACACAGTTGATTGCCATTGAAACCTGAGCAGTTATTACCAGATTTTTCCTTATCTAAGCCCACAATAGAATATTCAGGAATTATCATTCAAATAAATGGGCCTGCAAAAAAAATAAAATGTGCTAATTAAAATTAATATAACTAATGCTGTATTCCTTCTTAATCATTATATAAAGATGCCAGTTAAAGCAGTATTTGACCTTACTGACACAGGTCAAAATTGGAACCAGGTCAATGATTAGCAGACATTTCTTTATCTTTAACCGCCATATAGGATTTAGGAATAATCATGCAAATAAATTCAACTTTGAATAAAATGTGATCATTAAAATAAATGTAACTAATACTGGGTTGCTTATTGATCATTGTATCAGGATGCCAGTTTGGGGTAGTTTTTAGACACAGTTGATGGACAATGGAACCTGAGCAATTATTACCAGATATTTCCTTATCTTAGCCCACAATAGAATATTCAGGAATAATCATTCAAATAAATGTGCCTACAAAAATAATGTGCCAAATAAAGTTAAAGGAAACTAATGCTGGATTCCTTCTTAATCATTATATAAAGATGCCAGTTAAAGCAGTATTTGACCTTACTGACACAGGTCAAAATTGGAACCAGGTCAATGATCAGCAGACATTTCTTTATCTTTAACTGCCATATAGGATTTAGGATTATTCGTGCAAAAAAAATTCCCCTATGAAAATATTTTGATAATTGAAATGAATAAAATTGATACTATGTCAATTACAAATCAATGTATAGTGATGCCAGTTAGGAGCAGCTATACAAATTTTTACCTTAATTTGGAACCTGATCAATAATCAGCAGATATTTCTTTACCCACAATGCCAGATTCAGGATTTCCTTTATGTTAATTATTGGTAAGATATTGGGAATTGCAAGCAAAGCATGTCATCCATATCTAACTAGTGTGATTACTAAATTAATAGCAGCTACTAAGACAGATGTCAAAACGTCTTGAAAATGTTTATGTGTGAATAATTGAGAAGGTGGTAGGATGCATTATCTGATTGTATAATGAAAAATATATGAAGAACAGATGTCTCAAATAGACATCTCCCCTGTTTTCATTAGAAGTGGCCTTGATTTAAACAAGTGCAGTAATGAAGTTGGCGATTCTCTCGCTCTAATATTGCTCATGAATTTTTAATAAACTTCACTGGGGCCTCCATAACAGAGTAAGAGGAATGGCTGATCATTACTATGGATGACGCTTTCTTTAATCCCATTGCTTGTTCCAATGGATTCTGAACGCTTCATGTCAAGAGGGAACAAAAATAAATAAAATAAATAAAGAAACGCAGCTGTTTTGCTGGGAAATAAAAGTAGTATCTAGACGCATTTTTAGGTAAATTAGATTTACATTTTTTACCTGAAGCGGTATTAAACCCAAAAGCACACATCTATTACATTGCACCTTACCAATAATTAGATGTAATGGCTGCATTTGTCTTTCTTTTTTTTAGGCTTCCATTCTTCTATTTTCACCTGGTGATCCAGGCCATGCATTATACAAATTTCTTGGTCAGTTTCCTTTAGATTTACCTTCAACTATGTAGTGCAAGGGCCTTCCTGATTGCATACAAATGAAGAGTGATTAGGTATGACCAAGGCTGCTGTTAACCACTTAAGCCCCGGAAGATTTTACCCCCTTCCTGACCAGGGCCTATTTTGCGATTCGGCACTGCGTGACTTTAACGGACAATTGCACGGTCGTGGGACGCTGTACCCAAACAAATTTGACGTCCTTTTTTCCCCACAAACAGAGCTTTCTTTTGGTGGTATTTGATCACCTGTGCGATTTTTTGATCATGCGCTATAAACAAAAAAATGCGACAATTTTGCAAAAATAACAATATTTTTCACATTTTTTATATGAAATTCCCCCCCCCCCCCACCAAAAAATGTAAAAATCAAAATGTTTTAACATTTTAGGCCACTTTGTTTTCTGCTACATATGTTTGGTGAAAAAAAATTGCAAAAAGCGTATTTTGATGGTTTGCGCAAAAGTGGATCACTTACAATCGATCTGCATGTAAGGGAATGAAAAAAATGCCCTTGATAGGCCCTGTATGATCATTTTTTTTCACCACAACAATCGACTTGGGCTGATCGGAACTGTCATTATCTGCCACTCATAACTCAGTCATGTCATTTCTGTCTCCCTTGAATGAAATCCGCTTTGATAGTTTTGTCAAATCTGGCATTGATTGTTCAGTTTATATCGCTGTGTATGGGTACATTTCTTATCATCCATGCTTGCATCTTAGTGTTGCTGATCTCCTGTTGCTTATTTGCAGACACTACCTGTCTACATGCTCTCCAAAAAACGGCTGCATGGTATTTCTCAGGACAGGTTTCCTAATGGTGACACCAGTGACCATGCCTTTTGCAATGTATGGTCCCTTGTAGTCTCCATTGGCAGCTTGTGTGACACGGTGACACCAGTGCGGCCCATCCATTGGGGGCGCAGGGGCTCCACCCCCCCCCATCAATGCATCTGGCCCCCTAATCTACATGCAGTGCTCTGGATGCATGGATTCCAATAGGGGTTTTTTTTTTAAGCACCTGATTAGAGCCAGAGGCTTTAATAGGCTTTGAAAAAGGGTGGGCTTGGGGTGCAGAGCACTGCGCTCGAACCCAAAAAGTTATATGACAATAGCGCATGAATATTCGCTATTATCACACTGATTTACCTCCCAGCCAATCAGGAAGCAGGTCGTGAGACCCCATTGCTGATTGGCTGAAAAGAGAAGCGATTTTACTGGGCATTGGCCAGGAAGAGGGAGGAGATGCACAGCTGGAGGAGGTAAGAATGCTGGATGACCGTCCTTCCCACTGGGGGGGGGGGTGGTAGATTTGCCTCCCCCCCCCCCCAAATTATCATGCACCAGCCGCCACTGGGTAACACCATAGGAAAACAATAGCAGATGGGGACAAAACCTTGTCACCCTATAAAAGAAAGGGTCTACCCAAGTACAGATATTATCTCAGTAAGTAAGTTGATTTATAAGCTGAACTCTGGGAACAGGAAATATTGTCTAAATCCATTAATCATGTGTATTCTTTATTGAATCTTGGTGTGATTTTGTGGTTTTCTTCCAGATCTGTGCAGTAATCCAGTGTGAGACAGTGCTAAAAAAAAAAAAAAAATAATAATAATTGAAAAGGAAAATTTTTTTTTTTTAAAGTGCCCCGTCGCTGTCACGCCCGCATATGAAAACGGTGTTTAAACCACAAATGTCATCGCCACGATCGCCAGAGTGAGAGCAATAATTTATAAAAAAGACCCCTGTAACTCTAAACTGGTAACCGTTAAATTTTTTTTAAATCGTCGCCTATGGAGATTTTTAAGTACTGTAGTTTGTCGTCATTCCACGAGCGCAATTTTAAAGCCGTAACATGTTAGGTATCTATTTACTCAGCATGACATCATCTTTCACAATATACAAAAAAAAAAATTGGGCTAACTTTACTGTTTTTTTTAAATGCAGTGAAATTAATTTTTTTCCCAAAAATTGCGTTTTGAAAGACCGTTGCGCAAATACCACGTGACAAAAGATATTGAAACGACCACCATTTTATTCTCCAGAGTCTTTGCTAAAAAAAATAAATATATATAATGTTTGGGGGTTCCAAGTAATTTTCTAGTTAAAAATATAGATTTTAACTTGTAAACAATGTGTGTCAGAAATGGGTTCGGCCCAGAAGTGGTTAAGTGGTTTATTAAGTAGTTAATTTCCTCAAAACACCCCGTTTATATTAGTGCTCTGTATTCTTCCTAAAATGTGCTCCTTTTTTGTGCTCCTCCACCTTAGGTAAGGGGGCCACTCACCAGATGACTTTGGGCCACCAGGACCTTCACAGCTTATATGGAACTCCTTCACTTCAGGAGAGACTCAGCATGTCACCAGTTGTTCCTGATGACGCCTTCGGATGAAATGCGTTGAGGTCCTTCTCACGGTGATACTTCCCATTTCCTCACGTCCGACTTAGGTGGAACGCAGGTGCAACGCACACCGTTTTTGCCTGCGAATGGTGAGGATTGTACTGTATCAGGTGATGTATAGTGGGTGCCGCTCTATGGCACACTAAAATGTGAGTTTTTTGAAATATGAATTTTATGTTACAGCTTTTGAATAAACGTATTGCACGATTATTCGATATTGTTTTTTATTCTGGAATATTTCTGCTGATGATGCTGAGCCTATTCTGATGCTAAGGAGATCCATCTAGCCCTTAGCGCATACAGAGCGCAAATATGCGCCCTCGGCTTCAGGGGGTGTTCCGGGGTGATGCCTGCAGCTAGAGGGATCACCCTGGTACGTTTGGTTAGAGACAACGGTTGGCTTTTTTGTAATGACAACTGGTGAGGCTAAGCAGCCACTTGGCTGTCATTACAAGGAGTGGGAGGGGACATCCCCTCCTCCTTCCACGGCTCGCCTGGGTCTCCGGTCCCACCGGGAGACCCGAGCGATCAGACGGCACATCCGCTGGCTGGCCGAAGACCCAAACAAAGCCTGATTTGGCTCTGATCGGATCCCTGAAGTAAAACCTTAACCCTCCTAGCGGTATTCCCGACCGTGGCTCGGGGTTAAATTTCAGTGCCAAAAGCGGTAACCCCAAGCCACACTCGGGGCACCTCTAGGAAGATCGCTGGATCCTGGTAGTGGGGTTACTTACCTTGTAACCGGGATCCAGCGATGTATCCCGGCGGTGTGCGGCGGCAGATCTTCCTCCCGATCCTCTGTGAGCCCCGGCTTCCTTCTCCTGCGACGTGACGTTCACAGGGGGGTGGAACCGGCGGTAAATTAAAATGTAAAACACACCAAACACACTGATACAATGCAAAATAAAATATAGTCATATTAGTTTGCCCCCAAGTGCTCTTTCCTGCAGTTGTACTGTACTATATATATATATCTATATATATCTATATATATATATATATACGTATGTATATATATATATACGTATATATATGTGTGTGTATATATATATATATATATATATATATATATATATACGTGTATATATATACATACATACGTGTATATATATGTATATATATATATATATATATATATGTATTATACATATATAATATATGTATACTATATGTATACGTATATATATATATATATATATATATATATATATATATATATATATATACATACATACTTACTTTAACTTATTTATAGTTTTTTATTATATTATAATTTATGATTTTTTGTTTCAAACTTTATCATACCCGAGATGTTATAAAGAAGAACGCACAGTAAAAAAAAAAAATCATATGTAAATAGTTGGTTTGGGCTGCTCATTTTTAAGAATTACATGCAAAATAATGGTACCGCTTTCAGCACCTAAAATCCAAAAGAATCATACCGCCAGGGAGGTTAAAGGTGCCAGATTCAAAAAAATTTACAGCATCCAAAACAGCCAAACTTGGCATTTAGAATACTGTTAAGTGCAAAGGAGGGATTTGGGGTCTTTCAGACCCCAGGTCTCTCCACAAAGAGTACCTGTCACTGCCTATTACTGTCACAACGGATGTTTACATTCCTTGAGACAGCAATAAAAGTGATCAAATTTTTTTTTTAAATTGATAGTGTAAAAAAAAAAAAATTAAATAAAATGAGCAAAAAAAATAAATTTTTGTAAAGCGCCCGGTTCCTCCGTGCTTGCACACAGAAGCGAAGGCAAATGCAAGTCACACCCATTGCCTATTACTGTCACAAGGGATGTTTACATTCCTTGTGACAGCAATAAAAGTGATCAAAGACATTTTTTTAATAGATAGTGTAAGAAAATGAAATAAAAAAATGAAATAATTAAGAAAAAAAAATAAATTTAAAGTGCACGGTCCCTCTGTGCTCGCGCGCAGAAGTGAACGCATACGCAAGTTGCACCTGCATATGTAAACGGTTTTCAAACAACACATCTGAGGTATCGCTGCAATTCTAGCACAAGTCCTCCTCTGTAACTCTAAACTGGTAACGGTTAAAAGCTTCACCTATGGAGATTTTTAAGTACCGAAGTTTTTCGCTATTCCACGAGTGTGCGCAATTTTAAAGCATGGCATGTCAGGTATCTATTTACTTGGCGTAACATCATCTTTCACATTATAGAAAAAAAATTGGCTAACTTTTCTTTTTTTTTTAATTCATGAAAGTGTATTTCTTTCCAAAAAAATTGCATTTGAACGACAGCTGCGCAAATACCGTGTGACATAAATAATTGCAATGATCGCCATTTTATTCTCTAGGGTCTCTGCTAAAATATATATATAATGTTTGGGGGTTCTAAGTAATTTCTAGCAAAAAATAAAGATTTTAACTTGTAAGCAACAAATGTCAGAAAAAGGCTTAGGCTCCAAGGGGTTAAGCTGTGAGGCTCTGGGTGACCCAGAGGCATTTGGTTATCTATACTGGTGACATTGGATGTATGCTGAGTCTCTCTTGAAGTGAAGGAGTTCCATATAAGCTGTGAGAGTCTGGTCGATAAATGAACGGACTGTCCAATCTTTCATATAGTGTATTGCCACCATAACTGACACTGGTACTAATTTAAGAAAAAAAGTTCTGCCCAAAAAAAAAAACTGACCCTGACTTTTGATTCTGACCTTGACCCAAACACTAACCGTGGCACTGACCTAGATCATACCTTGATCTAGGTATTTTTTTTTTTGTTTTGTAAAAATGTTTTAATATTATTATTATTTAATTTACAGGGGGGCGGGCTTTACAGTGACTGATCATTGTGATAGCCAATCAGAGACAATCACAGCAATCAGGTGACCTGGAATCTCGATTTCTGGGTCCCGATCGTTAGTATGGGGCCCGGGGATAACGGTGAGACCTCGGTCTCTGTGCTGGGAGCGCTCCGTGCGGTAATGTTGAGACTTTTCTGAATATCATCTCAGCCCCAAGCCTGGAGAGTTTCAAACTCCATTTATATGATTCTGGATATCCCTCTTGTGGCCAATCATATAAATCATATAAACATGATCCCTGATGACGTCAGACGTTTTGCTGACGAAACGCGTCGGGTCCCGAGGTACGTCCCTACGTCACATCTGGCAAGTGGAACGCAAACAGGAAACCAGAAGCCGGAACGCCATCTCCATTGCTTCAGCCGGCATTTGCAAACCTAAATGTAAGTGACTACTATTTTTGCATAAAAGCAAAATATTGAATACTACACTGAGCCTCCCTACTACTCTTTCCATATTTTTATGCTGAGACCCTACCACTACCGAGTTCATGAGTGGCCAATAGAGGAATCTCAAATACAGCCCCCACCGCGCTCTCTACCGAGGGACACTGCGGATCCTCCCTAAAGGAAATTCAAACCCCAGGAGAACAATCCTTGACGTATTATCCTGAGCAGAGGGACCCCTGAGAGTTGACCCATAGAGACCACTTTCCTACGCTAGACCCCAAGGGGTCATCTGGTAAGTGGGTAACGTATAAGGTGGAGGATATTCACATTTCAGACACCAGTTTACAGAGCACAATTTGCACCTGTTTGGAATTTACTGGAATATCAACACTGTTTGAAGCACTATCACTTTATCAGCAGACACATTTAGTGTTGCAGTTTGCACAAGGACTGTTCTAATATTGCACCATTATATTTATTGATCCAGTTGTGCACAAATCACTTTATATATATTTATCAATGTGTTATTTATAGCAACATTATTATTGATTTGCCTATTCGTTGGAATAGGGCATTGAGTTCATTTATATTTATAGTTCACAGAAATTTAGGGGATATTTTTGTCATCAATACATGAGCGCTGTTTCTTATCATATAAGTGATCACAGGTCAATCCTGAGCGCAACCACCTGAGTATTTATCACTCACATTTTTCCACACAATCGTTTACCGCCCTGTTTGCCTGGGGGGTTTGACCGCTGCACCTCTGGGTTTCGGCAGCCTTTTAGAATGATTGTGACTTGATTTCTATTTTGCTTTGATTGGAAAGATCCCCTTCACCAAACTTTCTGGAACAAAATATACTGATTACAGGCTTTGCTGATGTTTTTTTTTGTACGTTATATGTTTTCAAGAATTTGTTCATATGTACTTACTGTATTTGTTTGTTATTGTACATCTTTAATTTAGGGGTGGTATTTTATATCTCCTGAAGAAGACTTAACATGTGAAACATGTTGAGATCACTACACCATCAGAATTTACAGAAAAATTATGCAATGAATATCAGAAGTCTGTGTTGAGGAAAATGTTTTTAGGAGTAATTTTATATTTAAATATGTATAAATAAAAAATATGAATTTTTATTGTGTATTGTAGTACATTATTGGCTTCAGTTTCTTTGGAGCATTTCTTGTCTTGTTTATGGTTATACATGGGATGTGGTGCTTTAATTTCTCCTCCGACCTAAGACTCTTGTGCTGTTTGGAGATAAAGTGTACAGGGATTCCCCTCAACCCTGTCCAGGGTAACGGTCTTGCATAGACATTAGGGGGGACCCTACTCAAAAAAAGTCTTAGGGGGTCCCCCAAAAACCCAAGCCATATCCTTATCCTTGCTAAAGATCTGCTTGGAAATAAAGCGGATGGTGATTCCCCTCAACCCTTTTCAGGATAAGGGTCTTCTATGGAGTTTAAGTGGGACCCTACTCAACAAAAGTGCTATGGGGTCCCCTAAAATTGGCATGGGGGATCCCTCCGAAATCTCTAGCAGACCCTTATCTGAGAACCTACTCAAAAAAAGTCTTACCGGGTCCCCCTAAAACCCAAGCCAGATCCTTATCCTTGCTAAAGGTCTGCTTGGAATTAAAGTGGATGGTGATTCCCCTCAACCCTTTTCAGGATAAGGGTCTTCTATGGAATTTAAGTGGGACCCTACTCAAAAAAAAGTGCTGTGGGGTCCCCTAAAATTGGCATGGGGGACCCCTCCTAAATCTCTACCAGACCCTTATCTGAGAATGCAGCCTGGTTGGCCAGGAAAAGGGAGGGGCAGTAAGCATTAGACCTGAACCTTACTGGACCAACATGGGGAAGGTATCTTGGAAGGACCCTTGCCCCACATCCCTGACCGGGTGGATGTGGGGGTCTGCAGGGACCTATTGAGATCTGGAAAAACCTTTAAAATAAGGGGGCATCCAGTTATCAGCCACCCCTGTTCTCCCCCCTTCAATGAGTAAGGAGTATGTAGTAAACAAACTAAATAAATAAATAAATATGGTGTAAATCTATTGTCCATTATTGTAGGACATGGTAAATCAAAATAAAAAATGCCCCGTTGCAGGGTTAACAACCTCCTGCAGTATTTTTTACTGACAAAACGTGGAAAATTTACTAACAGAGCACATTTTTTTTCCTGAAAACCTAAAAAAAGGCCAGAACTCCTATTCAAAACTAAGACAATTGATATTTAACAGTATAAACACGGTATTGAAACACTGACAATACACAAGTAATTTTCCTGGTCTACACATACAAAAGTCAGAACAACGTGAAAAATTATAAGCCCCTGATATTTATGGAAAGTTGTAAAAGTCGTTGATTTTTACAAACTGTCAGTAAATTTACTGATGGTTGGCAACCCTGTCCTGTTAACACAAACACGACAGCACATAGACTACAAACCTGCTCCACGAGGACAGTTATCGCTGCCAATGACAGCTTGCTGGACGGCTGCTGAATGTCAAGGAGCTGCCCTGTGATGCTGGCTGATGCTTTGGATCAAATATGATCATGACAATATTTGGTCAATTACATCCCCCGGGATACCTGCTGGAGATTCTGGACACTCATGCAAGCTGTATTTGAATGAGCACTGCAGCACAACTGATTCGCTTGTCGCTTTTTTTATTCCCTATCCCAGTCTTAGCTCTGCTGTAAAAGGAAATGCAATTAGTAAAAAAAAGTTAAATTCAGGTATTTACACTGCATCTAAAAATATACATTTTATTTTGCGTTAATAATACATTAATTTATTACATTAATACATTTTAATATTTTATAACATTAAAAATTACATTATCACATTATTTTTGGACATTTTTATATATTTATAAATATAAGTTTTTAGATATTAATACATTTTAATTTTAATACATCAATACATTTTATAATTTTTATAAATTTTATACTTGTATACATTTTCAATTTTATGCATTTAATTTTTTTACATTAACACATTTTAATTTGAATACAATAATTCATTTTATTATGCATTAATACTTTAGTTTTTATACATTTTATATTTTTATACTGTACATTTTTAAACAGTGCAATAACACAGTTTACTGTTAAATAATGTATACTGTACATTAAGTCAGTTTTACACTGTACATTGTTATACTGTACATTAATACAGTTTATATTTATACATTTTTATACATTTTATAATTTTATACATTTTCATTTTTATGCATTTTATTTTTACACATTTAAATTTTAATACATTAATACATTTTTATGTAAATACATTAATTTGTATATATTTTATATTTTTATACTGTACATTTATACATTTTATATTTATACATTTTTATCCATTTTATATTTTTATACATTTTTATTTCTATGCCTTAAAATTATATACATTAGCATATTTTAATTTTAATACATTAATACATTTTAATGTTAATACAATAATTTTTATATATTTTTTTGTTTCAATATTTTTATTGGAGTTTTTCACGAAGACTGGATTGATTTCACCATTGGTACAAACTTTATAAAATATCCACAGTGTGAGTTAAATATTAAGAGCCGGTTCACACATATGGCAGACATCGCATGTGATTCGCAGTGCACTGCTCTGCAAATCACATGCGATGTCTGTGCGATGCAAATTCAGCCATACAGATTGAGTGGCTAAATTCGCATTGCATTCGGACTAAACTCTATTATCAGCATTTTTCATTTATCGTTTTTCTCTAGCGTTTTTTTAACTTATAAAAAAAATGTTAGTGTGCATGGAGGCTAAATTCGCATCGCATTTGGACCAAACTCGCACAAAACCCTTTTTTTGGTCCACACCAGAATCGGATTGCATGGGTGCGAACACCTATGTGATCCGATTCCTGGTCGAACTGACAGTTTGCACTGCGATATGCGAACTGATCTGGGGGTGTCGTTATCTGTGTATTGACACCCCAGTGATTCGCAAATGTCAGTGTGAACTGTCTGTGAGTTGAGTGCAATGCGGGAACCCGCAGTGGATTCGCAGGTTCATGGTTCGTGTGAACTGGGACTAAGATGGCATAATAATCCAAACAAGGCAAAGAGAGAGAGAAAAAAAACAAAAACAAAAACAAAAAAAAAAACAATAAAACATAAACAGAGAAAAAGGCATTTTAAGAGGCACATGCCTCTGAACTTCACGTTTTCAATTTGTTATATATTTTTATCTATTTTGTATTTTTATCCTGTATGCTAACACATTTTATTTTAATACATTTTATATTTATACATTTTTTTAAATCCTTTTTTTTAATACATTTTTTATACATTTTTAAATGTATGCTTTTTTATATTTTTTATATTTATACATTAAAACATTAAAACTATTTGTTATATATTTTTATCTATCCTGTATGCTAATACATTTTATTTTAATACCTTTTATATTTATACATTTTTTATAAATAATTTTTTTTTTACATTTTCGACTGTATGTCTTTTATATTTATATATTAAAACATGTTAGGCCCCTTTCACGCTGGTGCGACTTGTAATGCGATTTGGGACTGCAAAATCGCATGACAAGCCCTTCTCCATTATTTACCATTCATACCTGTGCGACTTGAAGTCGCACTGACTTCAAAGTAGTCCCTGCACTACTTTGGTGCGTTTTGAGGTCCAAAGACATTCAAGCCCAGTCAAACTCGCATCAAAATTGTGTCAAAATTGCTGCAACAGTGTCGCAGCAAAATTTAAAGTCGCACAAGTGTGAAAGGGGCCTCAGATGGCATAATAATCCAAACAAAGCAAAGAGAGAAAAACAAAACAAAACAAAAAAAAACCAATAAAACAAAAACAAAGGAAAAGGAATTTTAAGAAGCATGTGCCTCTGAACTTCACGTTTTCAATTTGTTATATATTTGTATCCATTTTGTATTTTTATCCTGTATGCTAATACATTTTATTTTAACACATTTTATATTTATACATTTTTTTAAATCCTTTTTTTTTTTTTTTTTTATACATTTTTAGTTTCAATAATTTTTTATTAGAAATTGACAAAATATGCAATGTGCAAACAAAACAAGTTTGGAAATGTGCATAACGAAAATGCTTTTTTATACATTTTTAACTGTATGTTTTTTTATATTTATACATTAAAACATTTTAATTTCAATCCATTAATATATTGAATGTTAAAAAATCTATTTTTAATGCATTATTTTTGTTTCTTTTAAATCTTTTAAGTCTGTTGTTCAGCTTAGAAAAATGAATAAAAAATGAATAAAAAATGAATAAAAAAAATGTATTTTAGAGGTTTCATTTTCATTCCCTTAAAAAAAATGACTCCCTAATTGATTCCTTAGATAAATAACTGCAGTCTTAAAAAATGGGAGTCTCATTGGTTTCATGTTTTATGGATGGCACTAAAACAGCCTGGATGCCCGGAGAAAGAAAGTATTTGACAGGTAAGGAAGACCACCGTAGCCTCTCGAAATGAGGTCATTTTATGATCTTTGGAATGTCCTTATAGAGCACGCCTAGTGAAACTGTATTTTTCCAATGCCAAGACCCCCAGCGCTGAGGCCGGAATGTGTCCATAAATAGCCCCCATAGCGTGTCACCAGCTTGATGACATAAGAGCGGTCTTTTAATGGCGGTCTCTTGGGCAATGCACTCGCTCCCAGGTCTGCTTGGCCAGAGCCGTTGGCCATTGTGTAGACATCAGCTGGAGTGTCAGGCAGAGGTAATGGGAAGTTACTGGGAGGTGAAGTCTCGCAATGTCTACACAAGATTCTTGGTTCATGTTGGGGTTACAAAGACTATTGACTCCTTTGTTTTCTTTCTTCAAACAGCCCTTTTCCTTCCTTGAAAGGATGTGCCCGTTTCTCTTCCTCAGCCGTTTTCTTCATGGGTGTCTCGGAGTTGGAGAATGTTTGTTTTTCTTCATTGATGAAATGGTCCAGCCTGGAGAAACAAGCAGCATCTCTGCGTCACTGGACTGAGCTAGGAGCAGGAGGGGTCCAGGGGTAGGAGGACGACTCGGCTTTCTAAATCTGAACTATCAGTGAAGGAAAAACAGCCACAGATCAGACATGGGACAAAGCACCAGGCAATGTCAAGTCCTGTCTGGAGTGCAATGCCAAGATTTCTGTTGTCTTACACAGGGGAGATTTACTAAAACTGGAGAGTGCAAAATCTGGAGCAGCTCTGCATAGAAACCTGAATCTGGTGCACACAGAAACTGGTGCAGCTGTGCATACTAACCAATCAGCTTCCAGGTTTTATTGCCAAAGCTTAATAACAAGCTGAAGATTCCTCTGAATCTGATTGGCTGACTGAAGGCAAGACAGGCAGTGGTCAAGGTTATTCTGTACTAACACTGTGGGGGAGATTTACTAAAACTGGAGAGTGCAAAATCTGGAGCAGCTCTGCAGAGAAACCTAAAACTGGTGCACGCAGAATCTGGTACAGCTGTGCATACTAACCAATCAGCTTCCAGGTTTTATTGGCAAAGCTTAACCACTTTACCGCTGCTCACTAGAGCTCTACTGCGGCAAAGTGGCTCGATAACGTCGACATTCCCCTCTCTCGCTCCCGCTGTATTCAGTCACAGCGGGAGTCGGGCCAGGGGAGGAGCGGCGGCGATGGTAGAGATTATTCTGCACCGACACTGTGGGGTAGATTTACTAAAACTGGCGCACACAGAATCTGGTGCAGCTGTGCATACTAACCAATCAGCTTCTAACTTCAGCTTGTTCAATTAAGCTTTGACAATAAAACCTGGAATCTGATTGGTACTAAGCTACTTTAACTAACAATTGCGCGGTCGTGCAACGCCGTACCCAAAAAAATTGATGTCCTTTTTCCCACAAATAGAGTCTTTTGCTGGTATTTGATCACGCTGGCGGTTTTTATTATTTGCTCTATAAACAAAAAAATTAATTTTGGGGAAAAAAAATTGTTTTTTACTTACTGCTGCAAAACATTCCAAATAAAAAAAAAAATGTAAAAAAATTTAATTTCTTCATCAATTAGGGCCAATATGTATTCTCCTACATATTTTTGATAAAAAAAAATCCCAATAAGTGTATATTGATTGGTTTTTGCGCAAAAGTTATAGCATCTACAAAGTATGGGATAGATTTATGACATTTTTATTTACTTATTTTTTACCAGCAATGGCGAGATCTGCGATTTTTAGCGGAACTGCGACATTGCGGTGGACAAATTGGACACCTAACTGACACTTTTTTTAGGATCCAGTGACATTTTTAAAATATTCAGTGCTAAAAATATGCACTGTTACTGTACTAATGACACTAGCTGGGAAAGGGTTAACATCAGGGGACATCAAAGTGTTAATCAAATGTGTCCCTAGGGAGTGCTTGCTAACTGTGTGGGGGATGGTCTGACTGAGGAAAGACAGAGATCCGTGTTCCTGCTTAGCAGGAGCACAAGATCTTTACCTTCTCCCCTGTCAGAACAGCCTCTCTCGGGAACGATCGCGGGTGTCTGGCAGACATCGGGGACCCCTGACCTGCTGATTGGCTAACCTGCTGTCCAATTAGCGCGGGATCCCCCTAGTGGCTATTGCACGAAATGACATACAGGTATGGGATTTTGCGCAATAGAGCCGAGCTGCCACAGTAAATGTACGTTAGGCGGTTAGTGGGTGGTTAAAGGATAACTCCACTTATGTCAAAAGAAAAATACAGCAAATAAAAAAATAATAATATCGCATATACTGTACATTTACTACACAAGCCACTTTGTAATTTAAAATGGTTGTAAAACCTCTAACATAAAATATGAACAAAGCATATCTCTCTATAGTGTGTCCTTGTCTCAATCCAGAGCACTGAGTGTCATTTCTGTCTGCAGCTTTACAAATGATATAATATGAACAGCTCTGCATAAAAGAGGGCTGCATATATACTTATATAGGAGGATTTGTTTTATCTCTGTGTATCACCTGAGGACAGCCACTTCACTGGGTATATGGAAGAGTTTAACTCCTTTACGCCCGCCCGCCACAGATGTACTGCGGCAGGCAGCCGCACCTGGGGGAATCGCCATACATGGGCAGCTTTGATTGCCGCCTGACCCTCTCGATCGCTCCCTGCTGAGAGAGAAGGACGGTCGGCTGTTGTAAACACAACTGACCGTTCTTCTCCCTGGGATGATCACAGAGCGCCTGTGATCCTTCTATATAGGATCACAGGTCTCTATGGTCATCTCAGAAGCCACACCCCCCCCCCCCCACAGTTAGAATCACTCCCCTAGGGTCAGTGCTTTAAGTGGTCCAAAAGAGGTGCCGGTATTCTATTATAGCCTATAAATTTTTTCGCCCCCCCCACCCCACATCAGGGTCCCCCACAGAGCACCCCCCCCCCCCCTGACCTGGGCTGGGACTCCGGAGCAGGGGGACTCACTGGTGGTGACTGGTCTGGCTCTGGAGTGGGAAATATTCTTGGGGGGGGGGCAATTGAGGGCGCAGATGTCCAAATGAGTGTACTGGTACGCTAAGGCACACGGGGAGGTGGCGGTATGCTCAAGAGCCATATTTGGAAGTGGCGGTACTGAGTACCAGTGCATACCGGCCCACTTAAAGCACTGCCTAGGGTCACATTTAACCCCTTGATCACCAACAATGTTAACCCCTTCTCTGCCAGTGTCATTATTACAGTCACAGTGCATATTTTTAGCACTGATTACTGTAGTAATGTCACTGGTCCCCCCAAAAGTGTCAAAAATGTCAGCCATGGGTCCAATCTGTCCGCCGCAATGTCGCATTCCCGCAAAAAATCGCAGATCGCTGCCATTACTAGTAAAAAAAAAAAAACAATAGAAATGACATAAATCTTTCCCGTAGTTAGAAGATGCAATAACTTTTGCGCAAACCAGTCAAAATACGCTTATTGCGATTTTTTCTACCAAAAATATGTAGCAGAAAACAAATAAAATGGCCTAAAATGTTAAAAAATTCTGATTTTTTAAATTTTTTGGGGGAATGTTATATAGCAGAATGTGAAAAATATTGTTTTTTTTTTCCAAAATTTTCGCTATTTTTGGTTTATAGCGCAAAAAATAAAAATCGCACAGGTGATCAAATACCTCCAAAAGAAAGCTCTATTTGTGGGGAAAAAAGGACGTCAATTTTATTTGGGTGCAGCATCACACGACCGCGCAATTGTCCATTAAATAATGCAGTGCTGAATTGCAAAATAGGGCCTGTTCAGGAAGGGGGTAAAATCTCCCAGGGCTGAAGTGGTTAATATCACTTTTATGTTTTTAAAAATGATATTTCCTTTTCAATCTGCAGTCGCTGTAATTTTCTGTAAAACTGAATGCAATATGGCTACCTGGTGGAGTTCTGAACACTGATTTTGTACAAAACACACCCAGAAATGTCACTTCCTGCTTGTGTGATTGGATCACTGATTTTCCCAGAAGTCTGCACTAAGATACAAGTCAGATTATAAGCCTCTCCTAAAAATAGAAATGTAAACTTTGGATGAGCTCCTCCCCAAGGGCTAAATATTTCCAAAGCCCGGGCAGTGCAAGGACAAGGTAATCTAGGACCCAGGGCGAACATGCCAAACTACAACCCCCCCCAGAATGTATGAGCATAATATGTTAGCAAAAATCCCCCCACAAAAACACAGAACAGTAATCTGCATGCTTATCCCCTAAGCATATAACCCCCCCCTCCCAGTAGCAATCTGCTCCCATGCTGCCCTCTCAGCACAAATCTTTGCCTTCCCATTCCCCAAACCCTCCCAGCTGAAATCCCCCCCCCCCAAAAAAAGCATTTACCCCCTCCTAGCACAAATTCTCTACCCCTAAAATTTTCCTTCCTTGTGTACATCTCCTAAATTGCCCCCCCAGCACAAATTACCCTCTCCTCTTAGAAAAAATCTTTTCTCCCCCTCCCAACACAAGTCTCCCTAAATCACCACTCTTAGAACCCCTCCAGCAGAATTTCCCTCCTAGAAAAATAATTATCCCCCCCAAATCTCCTTGTGGCACCCACCCCACCTAATATGATACCTCAGTGCCCAGGACAACATGCCCCTTCTGCCCAACCCTTATCACAGCCCTGTGCCCGGATACACATAAGCTGAAAATTTGCCAAAAATGATTGGTTCAGCAGGAACCTGGCTGACTTTCTACCAAAACGGGCATGCTGGGAAGCCAGCATCCAATCAGCATTTGATTGGTGTCCGATTGGCCATTGGCTGTCAGCACTGATCAGTGTGTCCTGGCAGGGGGGCAGCCCCCCTATCAGAACACAATAGCAGGGGAAATAACTGCGTTCAGCCTACTGGGTTGAATGACAAAAAAACGTGTAGTGTGTACCAGGCTTAAAGGGATGCAGACACTGAATGTGCACCAGCTGCTTATAATGAACCAGACCCTCTCATTCAGAATCAGGGCATGATAAAACAACCAGCTATTTCTTCAGAGTAGCAAAAGGTAGGAATCTGCAATAAAGAGTGTTAAAATCCTTACAATGTACACCCACTGGGAATTGTTTTTTTTTTCTTATTAATAGCAGAGTTGAACTTTAAACTGCCCATACCTGGTTAGATTTTTGTTCAAACATTTGTACTGAAATTCTGATAAAATCGCTCATCAGAACATTTTTTTTTGCCATCATTGAGACAACTCATTTTGAACAGACCTGCCATTTGAATGGAATCCCAGACTAATTAAAACGTTTTTATTACATAATGCACAATTTTTAAAAATCTTTAAACATTTTCTAATAAATAATAAAATACTTTTACATAATTTTGTTTTATTTTTTTAAAAATGCAATTTTCAGCTTCATATTATTGATAAGAAGGTGGGGACTAGAGTCGTTTTACTCCATACGAGCGAAGCTCTGATGGTTGTTGGCTTCAGTGGATGTTTTTTACTCACTTGATTATCTCTTCCAGTACTCAGTAAGGTGCAAGCTCCTTCCCACCCGGACTCTGGGTTCTGAAAGAGGCTGAATTGCACTTCAACTTACACAGATAATTAAATTACACTTAGGGATTGATTTACTATAGGCAAATAGACTGTGCACTCAGGACTGGTGCTACCACTAGGCAAACTAGGCACCTGCCTAGGGCGCACTGCCTCCTATGGCGTAGCCACAGCTGCTGGTGTAAAAAGAACAAGGAGAGTGCAGACTGTATTAATCTTTTATTTAAAAAAGTATACCAAATGACAACTCACATAGCAAGGTAGATAATGGACTCAGAAAGGTATAAGTCTGGGACAATGTGCAGAATTATCCACTGAGAACCACCAGGGTCCGCTGCCATGCTGCAGACTGTTTAGGAAAGCTGTTCAGACACTTCCAAGATGGCGCTGGAGTGCACGCGTGTCCTGCAGCATCAGCGCGATGACGTTACTGGAGTCGGAGTGACACGTTTCAGAGCATGCGCCATGCCATGTCCCAAGAGCCTGATAAAAGAAATCAAAGCCTCATATGGCCCCTGGGACTTGGTTTGGAGACTACTGGTGTAATGTAACCTGTTGGTCCTGTCTGTGGCCAACTGATTTTAAACCAAGGCTTTTTTGGCAATACAAATTTCAAAGGTTAAAGTTAATATATTACATACTTTATATTTGATATAATCATTATAAAATGTTCTATTACTTATGAATGGCGTATGGCATTAAAAGCAACAGAGTCTACAAACATACCAGAAAACACTAATGACAGATCCTTGGAGATGTACAGTATGTGCCATGCACTCTGATCATAAATCATAATGACATTTTGGAGGCAAAAAAGTTTGGGGGGATCAAAATGCAAAGCTAAGCTAGTCATCCATTAGTGGATTTTCGAATGAACATTTGCATACAAATTCTCAGTACATTTGAAGACTTGACAAATGTCCGTTGAAAATGCTTCAAAATTGTTTTTGCTTTTAACATTCAAATTTAGAGCGAATGGACTTTCCAGGAATGAAAACCATATCAACTATTAAAAATTTGTTCTTTAACCAAAAATTTTCCAGCCTGCTCCTTCAAATTTTCCCCATCACCGAGGACAAAAATGAACGTCCATTTGACCCCACTAACATTTAGAAAATTTACTAAACGTTCTTAAAATGAAAAATATTGAACAAAATTCCTCTAGTTATACGGGCAACTTTTGACTTCCTTCAAATGTTCAGATCTCCTGCAGACCTTTTGCGGAAGTGGCATTGTCCACCTATTGAATGTGTCCCTCCTCCCTAAAATGCTGCATAAACTTACCTGTGGGGCTAAGGGAAGAGATAATATACTCAATTCACAGATTTCTGTAATGCAGACATTATTAGGATCCCAAGGACAGCTGAGTAGCCCAAATTCCATGAGAAGATGTTACAGAACAGTGCAGAAGTGTCTTCTCATAGGATTTGGGCTACTGAACGATCTTTGAGATCTGATCGTCTAGGCATTGCATGAGGAAGTCAGGAAAAGGTCAGTACATTATACAACTATTTTTCCTCCCAAATGTACTGTTTTGCAGTGTTTAAAGCGGAAGTACAGCTTAATACCCTAAATTCTCCCTGACAATCATTAATGTGAGCTGAGTTCAGCCTTATGGCCAAAAGGAAATAATCCCATTTTTTTCTCCCTTTATTTTGCAGTTTTCAGTGCTGTCACATGACTTCAATCCCCCTTCCTGCTGAGTCCAAGAGCAGCAAGTGGGTGTGTTAATGAAAGCTAGTGACATCGCTTCCAGGAAGGGGCACTGTTCCTGTGTAGCCAGTGGGTGTATACAAAATGGGAGGAGCTGATCATACATGCATTGTACATCCTAATTCATGAGAAAATTAAGAAATAAAAAAAAAGAGCCATCCCCACAGGACAGGGGGTTGGGGGGTGGGGGGGGGATGCACATACACAGTATACCTGTACCGGGCTTTGAATGAAGACTACCATAGGAGAAGGAAGCTGGACATGGTGGGGGGGACTGTTTGTGTAGATTGAGGTGCTCTGTCAAAGGTGCTCTGTCAAGGTCTACAATGATCATAGTACAGGCAACCACACTAGACTAGACAACCAATGTAGACTAAAGCTCCGTTTCCACTAGTGTGGCTTGAAAAGTAACAGCACATTGATTTCAATGACACCTGTTCCCATCTATGCGACTTGGAACGGAGCCTTTGTACCTTATTTTTTTCATATATTGCGCCGGTCACGTGACCCCTCCCTCTCTCAGGTGAAGCTGCTAGCCTGATGCCCCGTACACACGTGCAGATTATCTGAAGACTTTTGTCTTCAGATTTACCTTTTCTATGTAGTGCAAGGGCCTGCCGGATTGCATACAAATTGAAAGTGTTTAGGTTTGACCTCATATTATATGGTTTTGGTAAGTCTGCAGACAAAAGTCTTCAGATAATCTGCACGTGTGTACGGGGCATAAGCAAGGCTATGAAGACAGGAGATCATGTGCTGTGAAGGATAGGAGGGATGGGGATAGGGGTGGGGCAGGTCTAGGCATGCCTGTCTAAGATAGACCGACAACCTTTTCAGAAAGTGAAAGACAGCTTAGCAAATTCAGATAAAGGGAGATAGCGTTGTCAGTGCAGAACAGGAAGAAGCTGTTTGTCTAGTTTAGATAAGACTTTCTAAGCTAGACAAGCAGCTAGCCAGAAAATGAATAATATCAAAGATAAAGATTCAACATACTATTAATAGGAGAAATGTCATTTTTGACTGGAGTTTCCCTTTCAGGGTTGGGGGGGGGGGGGACTTGAATAAGTGGGCCCTTGCCACTGGGGTGGAGGATCAGCTTTGAGAACGTTGAATGAGGAGATGTGTCCAACTTGGGGTGGAAGGTCTGTTTTTGGAATGAGGGAAGGTTCTCTTTGAGACGTCACCCTCATCTAGGCTTTAAGACCCCATTCAGACTGGGGCGACACGACTTGGTGGGGCGACCTGTGAAGTGACGCTGTGCACCGCGACCTCGGCGCGACTTGCACGGACTTCATATAATTGAAGTCAATGCAAGTCGCCTCCAGGTCGCCCCAAAGTAGTACAGGACCCTTTTTCTAAGTCGGAGCGACTTGTGTCGCTCCTATTAGAACGGGTCCTGTACTATTCAATGGCAAGCGACCGACCGCGACTTGTCAGGCGACCAAGTCGCCTGACAAGTCGTGCTAGTGTGAATGGACCCTTAAAGAGAGAGTCAGGAAAAGGTAAATATGTTATCCAACTATTTTTCCTCACACAGGCACTTTTATGCAGCATTGAAGTGATGGGATGGTAGGGCAATATGAATAAGGGACTCTTGTCACTGGGGTGGAAGATCAGCTTTGAGAACGCTAAATGAGGAGATGTGTCCAACCTTCCATCACTTGCCAAGACACTCAGCTGGCACATATAATATTTTATATCTTATTCATGCTGAAGTGAAAAAATTGGTCCTGCTCACATGGAGGTTGTCCAACGCCTCTGACAGCTGAAGGTGCTTAGTAAAAAAAAGAGATACGACCCATCAGCAAAATACATTTCTCATAAATGTTTGTCATCTCCCAAAAGTATTTTTTGCTGTAAATAAAATAAATGTGAGAAGCTTAAGGTAAACAATCTCATCAGTGTGTTAATGTTTGGAAATCCTTGTTTCCACGTAGAGATTGTAATGATATGTACATTATACCCGCTGTCGTTTTTTGTTACATATAAATGCGGCGTGCTTTCTGCTTGGTGTTGTTGAACTGTAATTGTGCTGTATTGCTGTATTTGTATTTACAAAGTGAATTTTTACAAAGTTATATGACACTAAACCATGGTTAAAAAACAAATAAAAAATCAAGTATATATTCTTTACTCAAAGTACCCTTTTTTCTCTTAGCATCCTCCAAATTTCCAATTTTTTTTATACCATAATATAATGCTTCCCAGGATTTTCTAGCTTTTAAATACAGAGAAAAGGCAAGCATTGGGTGTCTGAGGGGATACCTCGAAACGGAGGCAAATAAGAACAGAATTGAGAAAAGAAAGAGGTATGCAGCTTTCTTCCCAAGGGAAAATGATCATATTGGGAGGGGGGAATAAAAAAATATATATACAGTACCTCAAAAAAGTGAGTATACTCCACACACTTTTTGTAAATATTTTTTTATATCTTTTCATGTGACAACACTGAAGAAATTACACTTTGCTACAATGTAAAGTAGTGAGTGTACAGCTTGTATAACAGTGTAAATTTTCTGTCCCCTCAAAATAACTCAACACACAGCCATTAATGTCTAAACCACTAGCAACAAGAGTGAGTACAACCCTAAGTGGAAACGTCCAAATTGGGCCCAGAGTCAATACTTGTGTGGCCACCATTATTTTCCAGCACTGCCTTAACCCTTTTGGGCATTGAGTTCTCCAGAGCATTGAGTGCATTGAGTTCTCCAGGTTGTCACTGGAGTCCTCTTCCACTCCTCCACGACGACATCACAGAGCTGGTGAATGTTAAAGACCTTGCGCTCCTCCACCTTCCGTTTGAGGATGCCCCACAGATGCTTAGTAGGGTTTAGCTCTGGAGACATGCTTGGCCAGCTTCTTCTGCAAGGCAGTGGTCGTCTTTGAGGTGTGTTTGGGGTCATTATCAGGAATACTGCCCTGCGGCCCAGTCTCTGAAGGGAGGGGATCATGCTCTGCTTCAGTATGTCACAGTACATGTTGTGATCAGAAAAAGGGGGGGAGATTGGCGCGATCGGACTGAACAGGCTGCTAAAGTAGTCTAAGTGTGGGCAAAGGTACATGTTGGCATTCATGGTTCCCTCAATGAACTGTATCTCCCCATCACTCTTGCAGCCCCAGACCATGACACTCCCACCACCATGCTTGACTGTAGGCAAGACACACTTGTCTTTGTGCTCCTCAGTCCTCACCTGGTTGCGGCTACACACGCTTGACACCATCTGAACCAAATACATTTATCTTGGTCTCATCAGGCCACAGGACATGGTTTCAGTAATCCATGTCCTTAGTCTGCTTGTCTTCAGAAAACTGTTTGCAGGCTTTCTTGTGCATCATCTTCAGAAGAGGCTTCTTTCTGGGACAACAACCACGAAGACCAATTTGATGCACTGTGTGTATGGTCTGAGCACTGACAGGCTGGCCCCCACCCCTTCTACCTTTGCAGAAATGCTGGCAGAACTCATATGTCTATTTCCCAAAGACAACCTCTGGATATGACGCTAAGCACCTGCACACAACTTCTTTGGTCGACCATGGCAAGGCCTGTTCTGAGTGGAACCTGTCCTGTTAAACTGCTGTATGGTCTTGGCCACCGTGCTGAAGCTCAGTTTCAGGGTCTTGGCAATCTTCTTATAGCCTAGGCCATCTTTATGTAGAGCAACAATTCTTTTTTTAGATCCTCAGAGAGTTTTTTGCCATGAGGGGCCATGTTGAACTTCCAGTGACTAGTATGAGAGAATGAGAGTGATAACACCAAATTTAACACACATTCTCCCCATTCACACCTGAGACCTTGTAATAATAATGAGTCACATGACACTGGGGAGGGAAAATGGCTAATTGTGCCCAATTTGGACATTTTCACTTAGGAGTGTACTCACTTTTGTTGCCAGCGGTTTAGACATTAATGGCTGTGTGTTGAGTTATTTTGAGGGGACAGCAAATTTACACTGTTATACAAGCTGTACACTCACTACTTTAAATTGTAGCAAAGTGTCATTTCTTCAGTGTTGTCACATTAAAAGATATAATAAAATATTTACATAAATGTGAGGGGTGTACTCACTTTTGTGAGATACTGTATATTAGTAATAAATAAAAATCAACCGTATCGGGAACATTTCTCAGGCTCCAAATTCCTTTTTATTTAGAAATAAAGAAACATATCATTATTAATATACAGTATTTTTTATAGCGCCAACAGTTTGTGCTGCACTTCACAATAAAAAGGAAGATAGTACAGTTACAATATCATACAATGCAAGAGGGTTAGCGGGGCCCTGCTCATAAGAGTTTATAATCTAATAGTGATGGGGCAAGTGGTAGTAACTGGGAGAAATGAGCTGATGGAAGAGTTAAAAGCTCAGTTGTTAGGTGGAGGTGGGAATAGACTTCCCGGAAAAGACGAGTTTTCAGGGATTTCCTAAAGGTGGTCAGAGTAGAAGACACCCGGACAGATTGAGGTACAGAGTTTCAGAGGATGGGAGAGACTCTTGTTAAAGCGGAGTTCCCGGCCACAAAATCGACATAGTCGATTTTGGGCCATCCGCTTCCTAGTTGTCACCTGAAAAAGCAATGGGAAGTTACGATTTTTTTTTCACTTACCTTGTAATTGCAGAAAGAAAATACTCACCTTTTTTCCACTTCCTCCCTCGGCCGCGCGGCCCGCGCCGTCACTTCCGCTTTGCAATGATTCCTGGGAGCTGAACGTTATCGCTCCCAGGAATCAATGCGACAGCACCGGCCCCGCTCGTCACTTCCGGTGCGACGCCGCATTCCCTGCTAAACAGCTTCTGGGCATGTGGAGGCGCCGCACCAGAAGTGACGAGCAGGGCCGGTGCAGGTGCATTCTGGGAGAAGAAGACACGGAAAAGGACGCAGAAGAGGATCGCGCCGGCTTCAGCTGCCCACAACAGAGATGGCAACGCTGGAGAAGAAATTTTAAAAGTGAGTAATTCTTCTAAAAGGTAAGTGCGACCTGGGACAGATCAGAGGCTATCCATTATGGAATGTACTAGCCCTGACTGTCCCGGGGGTATGTTCATTGAATTTTTTTTTCTGTGGCCGGAACTCCGCTTTAAGTCCTGGAGATGAGCATGTGAGGAGGAAACTAGAGGGCTAGAGAGCAGTAGGTCTTGGGAGGAACTGAGAGGACTGTTTGGGTGATATATTGAGACAATATTGATGATGTAGCTTGAGGGGGAGTTGTGAATGGCCTTGTATGTTGATGTTAGTATTTTAAATTGATTTCATTGGGCAATCAGAAGCCAGTGGAGGGATTGGGATAGAGGAGTGTCAGACAATGTGCAGTTAGTAGGGTAGATGAGTCTGGCAGCAGCATTTATGATCGACTGAAGAGGAGATAGCCTATGTAGAGGTAGGCCTATGAGAAGAGCGTGGCTACAATCAAGGAGAAAGAAAACAAGGGATTGAATGGATAGCTTGGTTGTTTCATTGGTTAAAAGGGGGAATTAGAGATGTTACGGAGATGAAGTCTGTAAGCTTTTGATTGGGTATGTGGCTGAAAGGATAGGTCAGGGTCTCGGATTACACCCAGTACCCTGGGATAAGGGGAGGGACTGATACTTGCAGTTGTAGTTTTGATCTTGACGGAAAAGTTTAGAAGGAAGGCACGAGCGGGGGGTGGGGGGAGGTGTTAAGAGGTTGGTTTTGGAAAGACTTAGTTTGAGAAAGTGGAGAGATAAATTTGGGTGTCATCAGCATACAGATACATATACTATATGATATGAACCCCTCACCTTTCTTTACATCACCTCTTCAGATACCCTAATATGGGACTTCCAACTTCCTCTATCTAAATACAACTCGGCCTGTACCTTTGGTGATTGGCTCCCGTGCTCGCCTGGGGGGAGTACCTACCTTATGGTCTGGGATCCACTTGCCGATGTGCGATCTGCATGCCTTTCAGGTGTGTTATATATGGTCTAGTTTTGTCTCTTTGTTGATTTCTTGGTATCTCATGTGATAATCAAATATATAAAGGTTTCCTATATGATACATGTTGCTTATTACAAATGTATGACTCTTGTCTATTTTCCTTTTCTTTCTAGTAGCTCTAGTGATGTTCATATAAACCCCTCAACTGCCCCTTAGGAATCGTTTTTTTTTTTTGCCACGAAACATGCCGGGCTAAGTTTTTGGCATCATCGTTTACTACACCAGCCAGCACATTTACATTGGGTTGGTCTAGGGTTTGTAGAGGCTTCTACCTAATCTCTGTGTAGGACATGATACTGTGATCTCTATCTTATATGCTACCATTTGGCTTGTATTTTCATGATTTTACTGTTTTTGTATATACTGTCGTCTCTGTACCCCAATACAGTAGATGTTTTTACTGAGATTGTTTCAATAAAAATATTTTGCTTTTACAATTTCGGATCAATATATTGGTCTTATGACGGTACACCTTTAGAAAGTCCCTCCCTCCGCCCCCTCCCTTTCCTTTTATCTTCAACTCATACAGATGGTGACGATGTACAGATGGTATTAGAAGCCGTTGGAGATTTTTAAATGACCAGAGAGGAATTGTAGATAGAAATAAGAAAGGGTGCAAGGACAGAGCCTTGGGGGGCCCTTACAGAAAGATGAGAGGTGAAGTTGAGAGGAGAGGAGAAGACAAAATAGGTAATACTGAAGGTGCACTGAGATAGATAGGAGGAGAACCAGGAAAGAGCAGAATTTTGGAGGCCAAGAGCAAGGGGTTTATTGAGGAGTGGGTGGCCAACAGTATCAAAGACTGCAGAAAGGTCTAGTAGTAAGAGAATGGAGAAATACAGGTAGATACTTATCCATTGTGCCATACCATCAGGGAGGCGTGGGATTGGCCCAGAATTCATTCTGCGGCAGGACAACTACCCCAAACACACAGCCAATGTCAGCCAATGTCAGCCAATGTTCACATATTTTGAGCATAAAGAAGAACAAGGAGTCCTGGAAGTGATTGTTTGGCCTGCACAGAGCCCCGATCTCAACATCATGGAGTCTGTCTAGGATTACATGAAGATACAGAAGGATCTGAGAAAGTCTACATCCACAGAAGATCTGTGGTTAGATAGGATGTTACATTATATATTTACTTGTTTTACACATTTTTTTTTTTTACATTTCTTCAGTTGCTTCCTGGTTTCTGATCTAGGTCAAAATGGTGTCTTCAGGAGGGGAGGAGGGGTTTTCTGTGCTAAGCATGCCTTCCTGCCTGCATGCCTGAGCTAAGGGAAGATACATTCCAGGAAGTAAATGCTATATGAATCATCTACCCTTACTCAAGATGGCCACAGTTAGAAAAGCCAGGGGGGGGGGAGGGTTCAAAGGATTTCTCAACAACCTAAAGCAAGGAGACAAAAAAGGATGGGGAGGTTTGCCTTGAATATTAAAAATAAAGGAAATAGTGTTTTTAGTTTGTGGTGCTCAGATGCAGTTTAGTTCTGTATTATCCACCCAACAGGTAAAAAATGTTTGCTTTTTTAAATGTACTGTAAATGTCATTGGTTATTGTAAAAAAACCTCCCTTCAAACATAACCAATATATAATGGAAAGATCAGATTGTTACAAGAAGGCGTTAGTCAATGCCAGGACAAGCCTTTTCCACCATACGAACCTGCATTTTTGGAATTCAGCTTTAATGGCCCCATAACAACCTCCTACTTTTAACAAGAGTACATTAGAAGATAAGAGATTTTAAGGAGAGTCACTAAGGATGATAATGTGAAAGATCATAGCAATCTCTTATCAGTATTGTTGTACGATGTTACTAATCACATAATTACCTCCTTTATAAAGGTGTATGGCTCTGGAGAAGCAGGAGGCTGTCAGTGGCTGGTCTAACCTCAATTTTCACTTCACAAGAAAATCATTAGTACTTTCTATCAAACCTTCCAAACATTTGGCACATGAAATAAGCACCTCTGCAGTCCATTTTTCCTCTGCTAGATGTAGTTAAATCGAACAATTGCTCTGTAAGCACCTAATCGAGAAGCACTAATGGGATGACTTGGCTCTGCTATTGCTTAGGAGGAAATGATAACCTGTTTAAATCATACAGGGGCCCAAAAAACTTTGCTTGGGATTGATGTTACATATGCAGAGGCCAAAGAAATGCATATAAATGGTGCAGTGGACAATGATGGTCCTGGTTTCTTTGTACTGCATCAAGGGCATAACTATACAGGTGTATCTCATAAAATTAGAATAAAGTTAATTTATTTCAGTAATTCAATTCAAAAAGTGAAACTGATATATTTTATATAGATGCCTTACACACAGAATGATATATTTTAAGCATTTCTTTCTTTTAATATTGATGATTATGGCTTATAGCTAGTGAAAATCCATAATTCAGTATCTCAGAAAATTAGAATATTACATAAGACCAATTAAAAAAAGGATTTTAAATACAGAAATGTTGTCTTACTGAAAAGTATGTCCATGTACAGTATAGTATCCACTCAATACTTGGTCAGGGCTCCTTTTTAATTAATTACTGCATGAATTTGCTCCCCAAATCATCACTGACTGTGAAAAATGTTGCATTTAATTTGTAAATTAAGATCCCAGAGTCTGGAGGAAGAGTGGAGAGGCACAGAATCTAAGTTGCATGAGGTCCAGTGTGAAGTTTCCACAGTCAGTGATGATTTGGGGAGCCATGTCATCTGCTGGTGTTGGTCTACTGTGTTTTATCAAGTCCTAAGTCAGCGCAGCCCTCTACTAGGAAATTCTAGAGCTCTTCATGCTTCCCTCTGCTGACCAGCTTTATGGAGATGCTGATTTTTCCAGCAGGACTTGGCCGCTGCCCACACTGCCAAAAGTACCAATACCTGGTCACATGATCATGGTATCACTGTGCTTGATTGGCAGCAAACTTGCCTGACCCAAACCCCATAGAGAATCTGCGGGGTATTGTCTAGAGGAAGAGGAGAGACACCAGACCCAACAATGCAGACAAGCTGAAGGCCGCTATCAAAGAAACCTATTTGCTGCCATAACCATAAGCTATCTGCTGCCATAACCCTGGTAACCCTGGTAAAAGTAAAGTAAATACACATTAAATACACAGTAAATACACAGTGGGTGGTCCTGAAGTGTTTAATGTGCAGGGATTTCCTCTCACTTCCTCTTTTGGCTATGGGACAGGAAGTGAAGGGAAATCTCCCCAATGGGACACAGATGGCGAAAATAAACCTTACAGGAAATGTAGCCCTCTCTGCTTCTATCCAAAATGAAAAAAAAAATGTTTTGACTATAGTTCTACTTTAAGCACAACCAAGAAAGCTTCTAAAAGACTATTACTTTTCTATGACAGGAAAACCATAGTTCTTAACTGGGCGTGTGATGATGTCATACATGTAACACCCTCTAGTGTGTGCTACTAGAATTACAGTAGGCAAACTATAGTCTAGCCCAGGGATAAACCTGAGTCACTGAATCTGGATCAGGGTTATTAGAGGTCAGGGCTGGATGACTCATCCTGGCAGCTCTCTGGTGCCTCCCCTGTTACTAGATTGTTGGAGAACGTTTTGGAAAATAGTGGGCAGAGGTTAGGAAGGGTTGCCTTGAATATTTAGAGGCCCTAAGCCAATCCCCAGGTTGGGGGCCGGGCAGGGATTTAGTGAGGCCTTAAATGGACATGAGCCATGCCAGCAGGGGAGTTGGGTGGAAGATGGAGAAGCAGTACTGAGGAGAGGCTGTTGGTGGTCCTTGAAGGACCCATAACTGGGGAGGGATTTTACTTTGGGCTGGAGCTTGGAAGGCTGGCTTGGAAGGATTCCACCACAGGAGGCAGTTGGAGGGACCATAAATGGAAAGTCAGTGGAGAGAGAGCAAGGAGAGACAGTGAGTAGATCAGCATGGTGCAAGGACAGACAAGGGGAGAGACTGCGAGTTGTAGCAGTGCTGTCTTGAAGAAAGCGTGTGCCAAATCCTCATCTAATCTTGCTCTGGGGAGTCTCACGCCATCATAATGATGTCATTTGCACATGGCCAATGCGCTGGCGCTGCGCGCTTGATGCCCTGGAGGCCCCCAAGGGATTCCAATCCCCATCAACCCCCAACTTTACACAGCTGCTATCAATTAGATGGGTGGCTACCTTGAGACTGCACCCATATGTATACATCACATGTGTAGGCTAGTTCTTTAAGCATATTTTGTTTGGAACTTGGACTGGAGGACATAACATCTGCCCCCTATTGCTGTGAGCCTGGTAGGAATCCAAACTTGTTTGGATGTAATTCCTGACCTCGTAGGGGCAATAGTTTCTTGATTTTTCTCACGCATAGTTACTGTAGTCTATTTCCTACTGGAGCAGGCTGTCTTTTTTATTTTATATTGTAATTACTTTGATCTACCGTACTGATACATCCTCCCATATATATAGTGTTCGATCATACAAGCATTTAGTATACATGCTTCCTCTCTCTGGCTCCCATATATCCCAGATGGGAGCAATACTATCCCTTTATACAAATTTTTATTAGATACAGCTATATACATTTGAAGGTATATTTTCTCCCTCTTATATATATATATGTATAGAGGAACCTACATGTAGGCATGTTCGTTCTGTGATTCAATAAATTACCATCATGCCATCGCATATAAGTTCTTCGGTTAGAAGCCCCGCCATACTGTCTACACTAGGGATCACATGTTTAAAACCTCTATCTAGGTCCGGTTAGGTTTCTCTGGTTTTCTTATTGTCTCCATTCAATATTATTCAGTTTTACCTGTTATATTTAAAAAAAAAACATGTGTGGATATTCATCCCACATGGTTCTGTACTTTATTTAACTTACTCCTTACGCATGCATTCTTGCATTTTAGGATTGGTTCTCCAGGGCCCCAGTGCTACCTGCTCTCTCCATGTGGGTGACGCTGCCTCCTTCCTTAAGTTTTTAAAATGTAATGATACTCGAGATTTTGATATGGTGGGAAGAAGCACAGACCTTTTTCAAACATAAACGTGACATAAATCTTTTCCCTAGTTTGTAGACGGGATAACTTTTGAGCAAATCAATCAAAATACGCTTATTGGGATTTTTTTTACCAAAAATATATAGCAGAATACAAATTTGCCTAAGAGGATGAAAAATTTTGATTTTTATATTTTTTTTGGGGAATGTCCTATAGCAGAGTGTGAAAAATATTGTTTTGTTTTTTCAGAATTGTCGTTATTTTTTTGTTTATAGCGCAAAAAAATAAAAATCGCACAGGTGATCAAATACCAACAAAAGAAAGCTCTGTTTGTGGGATAATAAGGACATAATATTTTTTTTTTTTGGGTAGAACGTTGCCCGACCGCGCAATTGTCCAGTAAAGTAACGCAGTGCCAAATCGCAAAAAACGGCCTGGTCATTAAAGCGGAGTTCCGGGCCTCAAAATCGAAAAATAGATTTTGGGCCATCCGTTTGCTGAGGGCCACCTGAAAAAGAAATGGATGCTCCCAATTTTTTTGTTGGTCACTTACCTTGATATTGAAGAAAATATACTCACCTTCCTTCCACTTCCTCCCTCGGCGGCCGTGGCCTGCGCCGTCTCTTCCGGTTTGCGATGATTCCTGGGAGCTGAACGTCATCGCTCCCAGGAGTCAATGCGGCTGCACCGGCCCCGCTCGTCACTTCCGGTGCAGACGCGGCATTCCCTGCTAAACAGCTTCTGGGCATGCCCAGAAGCCGTGCAGGGATGCCGCGCTTGTACCGGAAGTGACGATCAGGGCAGGTGCAGTGCATTGTGGGACTCTGATGTCACCGATGAGGCCGCAGAAGAGGACGCGTTGGCTTCAGCTGCCCACACCTGAGATGGCAGCACTGGAGAAGAACTTTTCAAGGTAATTATTTCTTTTTACAGGTAAGTGCGACCCGGGACAGTTCAGAGGCTATCCATTATGGAATGTACTAGCCCTGACTGTCCCGGGGCTATTTTTATCTAAATTTGACCCCCAAGGCCAGAACTCCGCTTTAAGGGGGCAAATCCTTCTGGTCCAGAAGTGGTTAAATATTAAAAACAAGCCAAAGGACTAATTTCTGTGTCTGAATTCAAGAAGGAAATGCTGTGTGACTGGCTGTGCAGCAGTGGGGAACCCTGTTATCAGCAACTCCTACGGGGAAAGTGCTACACACATACAAATGCCTGGAAACAATTAGTAAAAAAGGGTGCTTCCGCTTTACAGGATCACCTACAAAGCTCAGGGTGCCCTAATAAATTTACCCAAATTTTGGGGTGAATGGGTAGAGTGTGCCAGCTCATGTGAGCAGCAGAAATAGGCAGATTATTTTCCCGTATGCAGTATACAGGGGGAAGGGGAAATAAAATAAAGACACTCACACCATTGTGTCTTTGCCATATGGTCTTTGTTATATAATTTCAAAATATCTCTACAAACCTTGATAGTGCACAGATTGTTTATTGCTCATGTTTTCTCTTTATTGCTCTTTTGTTTACGACTGAAAAATGACATATCCTCTTTTTGTTAAAAAAACAACACAGTTTATTACACTCATGCTTATTAACCTTCATTGTTTGTATCCTTTCAACTTGAATGTTGTTTACATTTGTACTTTGATAAATCAATAAAATTTATTGTTAAAAAAATTGGTAACTTTTCTTTGAATGTGATTAAACTTTGTTATATGATTTCTCTGCAGAAATATGTTGTAGCTTTAAAGCTGTATTAAACCCAAAACCAAAAATGTATTATATTGCAGCTTACCAATAATTCGATTGGCTGCATCAATTTTCATTTCTTTGGCTTCTTTCTCTGTGCTTTCCCCTGGTGATCTGGCCAGTAATACCCCTCCAGTGTTAGTGAGAGGAATTAGCATAAGGGGGGGGGGGATGTGTAAAATGTATTAGCATATTAAATGCAGGGCATTTTTTCCAGTGGGAATGTGGGGGAACGCAGTTCCGCCACCTCCAGCACTGAATGCATGTAATTATAAGGGGTGCTGGGCTTTGCTACAGGTGTCTTTTGATGCTGGCTGGTGGGGGATATATTGTCGCTGGAGGTGATATATTTTTGTGGGGGGTTTATTGTTGCCGGGGAGGTCTACTGTTGCTGCTGGGGACCTATTTTTACAGAGGGGGTCTATTGTTGCTGGGATTGGTCTTATGATGCTGGGGGATCAATTGTTGCTGAGAGGGATCAACTGTTGAGGGAACCATCTATTGTACATGGCTGCTGGAGGGTCTATTGATGCTGTCTATGGGGAGATCTGTTGTTGATGCTGAGGGTCTATTGTTGCTGAGGGTATTTTGTTGTGGCTGGTCTATTGTTGCTAGAGGGATCTACTGTTGCTGAGGGGTCTTTTGTTGTTATTTTACTGCTTTTCTTGTTATTATTAACAAATTCCATGCAAACTACGTAGTACCACAAATGATACTTGATTCTGTATTCTCTAAAAGGGGCAGTACTGGGAGGTGGGTAGGGGGTGGGACCTAGGAATGGTGCTGGGAGGTAGGTAGCGGGCGGAGACAAGGGTTAACTCCAAAAGTGGGAGTTCCTGCACCTATTCTCTAAAAAAAAAAGAAAAAAAAAAGCCATGATTAAATGTATTAGCATATTTAGAACCACTAAGAAATTGAAGTTAAATTCCAGCTCACACTTTATAATCAGATACAGCAACTAGTTTTTTGCCCTTTGGGATAAAGGTTTTACATGAATAAATAAAAGTTGAATATTTTAATCACCACTGCCAGTGTTAAGTGGTTTGTCTCATCCATGTAAGCTGATACATTCTGCTGGAGAGCTTGTGCTTTTGAAAAACAAAAGACTTGCTGGCTGGATCACCAGATGAAAATAGAAGAAACAATGCCTAAAAAGGAGACAAATGCAGCCTCCGCATCCAAGAATTGGTAAGCTGCAAAAAAGTAAATGTTAGCTTTTGGGGTTAATACTGCATTAAACCTGAAAATACTATAATGTAATATATTGTAGTTTATCAATTCTTAAACTTTGTAGCTGAATTTTTTTCCCTTTTTTTTCACTTGGTAATTTTTTCACCTGGTGGGTAGCTTGGACTCTTCAATGAGTTCTAAAGGCAGAAGGTTTTTTTTTTTTTTTTTTATCTTAATGCATTTTAGCATTAACCTTCTTAGCGGTATTCCCGAGTGTGGCTCGGGGTTAAATTTCAGAGCCAAAAGCGGTAACCCCAAGCCACACTCGGGGTACCGCCAGAAGCATCGCTGGATCCTGTAAAAGAGGTTACTTACCTTATCCCTGGGATCCAGCGATGTGTCCCGGCGGTGTCTCACGGCGGATCTTCCTCCCGATCGTTTCCGTGCCCCGGCTTCCGTCTCCCGCGACGTGACGTTGGCAGGGGGGTGGAACTGGCGGCAAATTCAAATGTAAAAACACACCAAACACACTGATACCATTCAAAATAAAAAAAAAAAATCACATTAGTTTGCCCCCCAGTGCCCTTTCCTGCAGTTTTACTGTACTTTTTATGTAAATATATATATATATATATATATACATAAAAAATATATATATAATGTATACAGTTGGTTTGGGCTGCTCATTCACAAGAATTACGTATATATATATATATATACGTAATTCTTGTGAATGAGCAGCCCAAACCAACTGTATACATTATATATATATATATATACGTGTGTATGTATATATATATATATATATATATATATATATATATAATATATATAATAAATGTATACAGTTGGTTTAGGCTGCTCATTCACAAGAATTACATGCAAAATAATGGTACCGCTTTCAGCACCTAAAATCCAAAAGAATCATACCGCCAGGGAGGTTAAGCCCCCCTCAGCCCCCACCAATACTTACCTGAGGTCCTTCTAGCTCCAGAGATGTTGCAGGAGTGTCTCGGACTCCCCTCCTCATTGGCTGGGACAGCAGCGTGGCACCATTGGCTCCTGCTGTTGTCAATCAAAATCAGTAAGCCAATGAGAATAGAAAAGGGGTGGGACGGGGCCGCAGCTCCGTGTCTGAATGGATACAGGGAGCTGTGACTTGGCTCGGGTGCCCCATAGCAAGCTGCTTGCTGTAGGGGCACTCAACAGGAGGGAGGGGCCAGGAGAGCCGAAGAGGGACTCGAGAAGAGGAGGATCGGGGCTGCTCCGTGCATAACCAACTGCACAGAGGAGGTAAGTATGACATGTTTGTTATTTTTAATTAAAAAAAAAAAAAATGAGACTTTACAAACGCTTTAAAGAAAGTTGGATAAAAAGAGACTTGCTGGCCAGATCATTAGGTGAAAATAAAAGGGGAAAAGCCTAAAAATGCAGCAATCGCGGGAATTGGTAATCAAAATTAAATAATGGGAAGTGCAATATTTAGCACTGGAAAATAGCACTCTTTGCACTATTATTGAATTTTTTAAAATTTTTTTAATTTTATATATTTTTCATATAAATATATATATATATCAGGGGCGTAACTACAGGGGTTGCAGGGGTTGCAATCGCTACCGGGCCCCATGCTCCAGGGGGCCCGGTAGCAAACCAGTGGGTGAACTTCCAGTATCGCAAAGGTCACACTTGCGACCGGACCCTGGCATTACACCACTGTGGGGAGGCCCCAAGATTGCAGGAAGGGGGCCCACAAGATTGCAGGAAGGGGGCCCACTGCAGAACTTGTGAAAGAATCCTGCTATGGGACCGTAATAAAAGGCCATGCAACGAGTGTAAAGAGCCCCAGGATTAGTGGGAAGAGCCCTGGGCTTGAAGGTAAGGGCCCCGGCCAGGGGTCTGGGGGGCCCTTCATGGTTTTTTGCATCAGGGCCCTGAAGGTTCTAGTTACGCCTCTGATATATATATTGGCATTTAGTTGTTAACAGCATATGTTTATTTATTATACCATTGTTTTTATATATTTGGGCACGGCATGCACTTTATTTCTGATTAATTATCATTTTAAATATTTATTTTTGTTTAATATTTATTATTACGGCAAAAACATTAATTACTAAGCACTAGAAAATTGAAGTCACCTTTTTCATTGTATGTTTGATGTAGTGATATATTGAATGCACTTTAGATTATCTGTTACAGTATCACACCAACATTGGATGCACCTTATATATTTATATCTATGGTATTTATTTATTGCATAGATTTTGCACATATTTAAATCACATTTGCACATACAAGTTTTTTCAAGCACTTCATATTGCGCGGCATTTCCGATATTTATTCACAGGAATTGGTAAGTTGCAATTCAATGCTTTTTGGTTTTTGGTTTTAAAACCGCTTTTTCATTAAATATCACTCCACAGATTTTTAGTTCCGGTTCACACATATGCGATGTCGTAACCCTGCAAATCCACTGCGGGTTCCCGCATCGCACTCGACTAGCAGGCAGTTCACACTGCCAATTGCTGGGGGTTTCAATACAAAGTTAACAACACCCCCAGATCAGTTTGCATATCGCAGTGCGAACTGTCAATTCGGACATGAATCGGATTGTATAGGTGTGAACACCCATGCGATTTGATTCTGGTGTGGACCAAAAAAAGGGTTCTGTGTGACTTTGGTCCGAATGCGATGCAAATTCAGCTATACAATCTGTATGGCTGAATTTGCAACGCACAGACATCGCGTGTAATTTGCAGAGCAGTGCGCTCCGAATCACATGCGATGTCTGACATTGCATATGTGCGAACCGGCACTAAATCTTGCTTTTCATACTATGTTACTCACCTTACTCCATGGAATGGGGTCAGGTATTTTTTGGCAGGTTGAAATGTCAACAAATTTAGATAAGAAAAGAAACTCCTTAACAGAGCCAGTGACAGATCTGCTCACATTAGACATCAGGTCACTGTTTGCAAATGTGTTGACAGCAAACAAAACAAGATAGCAATCAAGCCACATAGAGGTGAGAATGGCTATATAGCTGTTAATGACTCAAAACAACAATTAGAGGACTGATAATGTACAGTGAAAGTGCTGATAATTCAGGAATCACAACATGACTCTGAATTCCTAAACATTTCCCTTTCTTTATCTTTCTAATTCTTATGGGGTTAAGGGTCGCCAGCACTGACAACTACCTGCCTATGACCCACCGTGGACATCAACTCCCCCCAAACTAATAGCTCCCTGGTCAAACCCCATTTATACCTCATCACACAATCTGCTCTCTAAATCTTTCTTTCGCATCTGTAAAATGTGGCTACCAGTAGACTATATGGACTACCATGATGCATATACACCATTTCTGCTGACCAGTGTCTGTTCTTCCCCTCTAAGTTACCGGACAACGGATTCCATTAGGATTTCCATTCCTTCATATCTGTTCCAAGTTATGGGCTCGAAAAGCTTGAAAGCCAGTTGATCACCACTACAGCCAGGTAACTAGCATTTTCAAGAGGTCTGCAATGGCATCCCACAGGTTCACTCTAATGCAATTTCTATTTAGTTTGTGGTATTGTATTACATTTTTTTTCTGTGTATCGCTTATACATCCAATTGCCAAATGTTTGTGGACATCTGACCATCACACCTATTTGAGCTTGTTGGGCATCCTATTTCAAAGCCATGGACTAATATTATTATAAAGAAATGAAGCCCAAATCTTTCCCTTCTATACAGGCTGTATAGCACATCTGTGTTCAAAATGGCCGCTGGAACCTAGCAAGAGCTCGATGCAGAAAACTAGACACAGACTGTCCAAAGATGGGGTCCAGAGCCCATGGCAGAGAACACTTTAGTTCTATGCGGGACTCCATTTAGGGGAGCCAGATTTTGGCCAGTGGAAGAAAAAAATGTCTCAGAGTTGGTGGTCAGTGGAAGTAAAATATTCCACCAGGGTTGGTGATCACTGGTAATTAGAAATACCCCAGGATTGGTGTCAGTGGTAGTAAAAAAAAATGTTCCAAGGTTGTTGGTCAATGGTATTAAAAAAATGCACCAGGGTTGGAGTTAGTGGTAATAAAATATAACCCAGGGTTGATTGTCGGTGGGAAAAAAAAAAGATCTAGTGTCTGTGGTCAGTGTAAGTAGAAATATCGCTACGTCGTTGGTACCAATAAATGGAATTGTGCCTCGTTACTGGTATCAGTGGGAGCAGTGGCGTAGCGTGGGTTGTCAGCGCCCGGGGCAAGACAAGTAATTTGCGCCCCTAACCTGCAGACTTTTAGCACTCCCCAAGTCCCTTCCTGCAATATTACTGACCAGCCTGATTCCTACACTGACCTACCTGTCCACTACGCTAACCTACCTGATTCCTATACTGGCCACTACGCTGACCTCAACACTGACCTACCTGTCCACGACACTGATCCTTACACTGACCTACCTGGTTCCTACCTGACCACTACACTACATTGCCCACTATACTGCACTACACTGCCCACTACACTACACTACTTTATACATAGTCAGGGCTCTCCACTCCATTCCGGGCTGCTCCCCCCCCCCCCCCCCATGCCTGGTGTGTCAGTCCAGAAACAACGGCTGGCTGAGTGTCATGACAACAGGGAAAGATAGATGAATGATTACTGACTCTGTGACAGTGCCAGGCTGCTGACTTACTCGCTGAGCTGACTGAGCTCTTCTGAACATGCGGCCGATTGTAAGGAGAGGCGGCACAGGCGGGGCTTGGCTTGCAACATTTCCACATGCGCCACCCCACCCTACGCCAATGGACCGGTGAGACACAGTCCAGCTCCAACCTGCCCCGCCCCGCCATTTTCATCCATAGGGTGCCCGCTGGACATCTCCCATGTCAGCAACCGCAGACAGTGTGTGATAATGTCAGACAGAGTGACGCTTCGGGATGCGCCCCCCCAGATGTTGCGCCCGGTGCGGCCGGCCCCCCCTGCACCCCCCACGCTACGCCACTGAGTGGGAGGATTACTGCCCAATTGTGATAGAAATACTATCCCCTTTTTTTATGTCAGTGAAAGGAATTGTGCCTCATTGTGTCAGTGGAGGGAATAGTGCCCCATTATGTCAATGGAAGGAATAGTGCCCCATTGTGTGAATGGAACGAATAGTGCCCCACTTTGTCTATGGTAGGAACATTTCCCCATTGTGCCAATGGAAGGAATAGTGCCCCATTGTGCCAATTGAAGGAATACTACCCCATTGTGTCAATGGAAGGAATACTGCCCCATTGTGTCAGTAGAAGGAGAAAGTGCCTCATCGTACCAATAGAAGGAGAAAGTGCCTCATCGTACCAATAGAAGGAATAGTGCCCCACTGTGTCAATAGAAGGATTAGTGCCCCATTGGGTCAATGGAAGGAATAGTGCCCCATCATGCCAATAGAAGGAATATTGCCTCATCATGCTAAAAGAAGGAATAGTGCCCCAAATTGTCAATGGCAGGCATAGTGCCCCATTGTGTCAATGGAATGAATAGTGCCCTATTGTATCAATGGAAGGAATAGTGCCCCATTGTGTGAGTAGAAGGAGAAAGTGCCTCATTGTGTCAATAGAAGGAATAGTGCCCCATTGTGTCAATGGAAGGAATAGTGCCCCACTTTGTCTATGATAGGAATATTTCCCCATTGTCTCAATGGAAGGAATAATGCCCCATTGTGTCAGTAGAAGGAGAAAGTGCCTCATCGTGCCAATAGAAGGAATAGTGTCCCACTGTGTCAATAGAAGTAATAGTGCCCTATTGGGTACATGGAAGGAATAGTGCCCCATCGTGCCAATAGAAGGAATAGTGCCTCATCGTGCTAATAGAAGGAATAGTGCCCCAATTTGTCAATGACAGACATAGTGCCCCATTATGTCAATGGAAGGAATAGTGTCCCAATGTGTCAATGGAAGGAATAGTGCCCAATTATGCTAATGGAAGGAATAGTGCCCCACTGTGTCAATGGAAGGAATAGTGCCCTATTGTATCAATGGAAGGAATAGTGCCCTGCTGTATCAGTGGAAGGAATAGTGCCTCATTGTGTCAATGGAAGGAATAGTGCCCCATTGTATCAATGGAAGGAATAGTGCCCTGCTGTATCAGTGGAAGGAATAGTGCCTCATTGTGTCAATGGAAGGAATAGTGCCCCATTGTGTCAATGGAAGGAATAGTGCCCCATTGTGTCAATGGAAGGAATAGTGCCCCATTGTGTCAATAGAAGGAATAGTGCCCCACTGTGTCAATGGAAGGAATAGTGCCCCATTGTGTCAATGGAAGGAATAGTGCCCCATTGTGTCAATAGAAGGAATAGTGCCCCACTGTGTCAATAGAAGGTATAGTGCCCCATTGGGTCAATGGAAGGAATAGTGCCTCATCAAGCTAATAGAAGGAATAGTGTCCCAATGTGTCAATGTAAGGAATAGTGTCCCAATGTGTCAATGTAAGGAATAGTGTCCAAATGTGTCAATGTAAGGAATAGTGCCCTGCTGTATCAGTGGAAGGAATAGGAATAGTGCTCCAAGGGCTGGATAACGGCAAGCAATGGACGCTTTGGGCCCAAAGTCCACAGTTTAGGGACCACCATCCCAAATCAATAATGATAATTTATATATTAGTTATAAAAACTTTTATTTTTGGAAAAAAAAACAAAAAAACTTTTATTCATATTTATATAGCATGAAGATTGCACATCATATATTTCACATGTAAAAGTCAGAAAATGTTAGCTGGAATTTAATTTTTTATTTTTTATAAATCATATAAACCAGCCAAATGATTTTATACTGCCCTTTTAAAGTTCAGGGCAGTACATAAGAAAAGAGCCATTATGATCCAGAAAGAAAGAGTGACTTCATGTACCAGGTATAACAGACGACGTGACACCGACAGCAAGAACTCAAAATTATATGTCACATCAATTGGCTGCCTCTTTTCAAGTCAAGGAAAGTTCTATAGGGGAGGCTGTATCTCCTGGTAAATAATGGTATTTAATTCAGGCGTTGTGTTGACTTATTCATTTTAAAATTATCATTCCTACTTTTTCTTCTCGCCTTTTTTTTTTCCAAGGGTGGCAATCTTATCGAGCTAAGTCTCTTAAGCCTTGTTATCTGTTTCTATTTCCCAGAATAAACAAAGCACTCGGGGAGAGAGGAAAATAACTTTCGCCAAATCTATTGTTTTCTCAACGCCTTTGGTCTTTGCTGTTGTTATTCTGTTTTGTAGATAACAAGAGAAAAAAAAAAAAAAAGCAAAAAACTCCAAAACTTTCAATCTTCATTGATTGTAGCCACAAAGGTTTGTACAAACAGAGGAATAACACAGTGGGGCCTGGCGATTTACTGCTCAGACGCTGCTAGGCCGGATCCCTCCTGCATTGCAATTCAAGATCAGCACGTAATGTGAATACATTCCGGAGTGTGCGGGTCATTTCATTGTGATGGTACAAGGTCTCTTCTTGGTTGCGAAAGATCAGTGAAGGACCAATCATCTATGAGGAACGCTTGGAAGATATACGGTGATGAACCTTGCCAGGGAGCTAATGCATGACCTTTGTTGTTATAAAACCATAAGTGGAGCCACTTCTGTCTTCTGGGTCATGTTAGTGCACATTTCTTATTACTGAAAGATAGCTGGCAGACGTCATGTATACATTGCCTCCCTCGCTCATGCTTTTTAGACTTAGAAGAACATGAAGACGTAATGTGATGGCATACTTAACCACTTAAGCCCCGGAAGATTTTACCCCCTTCCTGACCAGGGTTTTTTTTGCGATTTTTTACTGCGTGACTTTAACGGACAATTGCGTGGTCGTGCGACGCTGTACCTAAACGAATTTCACGTCCTTTTTTTCCCACAAACAGAGCTTTCTTTTGGTGGTATTTGATCACCTGTGCGATTTTTTGATCATGCGCTATAAACAAAAAAAGAGCGTAAATTTTGCAAAAATAACAATATTTTTCACATTTTTTTATATGAAATTCCCAAAAAAATGTAAAAATCAAAATTTTTTAACATTTTCGGCCAATTTGTTTTATGCTACATATGTTTGGTAAAAAAAATCGCAAAAAGCGTATTTTGATTGGTTTGCGCAAAAGTTATCGCGTTTACTAACAAAGGGAAAGATTTTTGTCATTTTTGGTGGTTTTTTTTTAACGAGTAATGGCGGCGATCTGCGATTTTTTTTGCGGGACTGCGACATTGCGGCGGACAGATCAGACCCTTGACTGACATTTTTGACACTTTTGGGGTTACCAGTGACATTACTACAGTAATCAGTGCTATAAATATGCACTGTTACTGTAAAAATGACACTGGCAGGGAAGGGGTTAATTTTATTGGAGAGGGAGGGGTTAATGTATGCCTGGTGCTTACTGACATGTGTGGGGGGAGGTGACTGAGTGACACAGGGACAGATCGCAGGTTCAGCTATGCTGAACCCTGCAATCTGACCCTGCCTGTCACTTAGGAGATCTCCAGACTTGATTCCCCGACGATCAGGGAAGAGCGGCGGTCATAACCGCCGCTCCTCCCCTGGCCCGACTCCCGCTGTGACTGAATACAGCGGGAGCGAACCTCCGGCGGAGCGCGCGCCGCCGAGAAGGGGGAGTGTCTGGCGACGTAGGTCTACGTCGTCAGACCTACAAGAGCCACTTTGCCGCAGTAGAGCTCTAGTGAGCAGCGGTAAAGTGGTTAAAGTGATTGTAAAGTCACGTTTTTTTTTTTAAATAACAAACATGTTATACTTACCTACTCTGTGCAGTTGGTTTTGCACAGAGCAGCCCGGATTCACTTCTTCCCGGGTCCCTCGCTCTGGCTCCTGGCCCCTCCCTCATATTGAGTGCCCCCACAGCAAGCAGCTTGCTATGGGGGCACCCGAGCTGACCTGCAGTTCCGTGTATCCATTCGGACACAGAGCTGTCATTCGACCCCGCCCCATCTATCTCCTGATTGACTGACTGACTTTGATTGACAGCAGAGGGAGCCAATGGTGCCGCAGCTGTATCTCAGCAAATCAGGAGGGAGAGTCCCAGGAAGGCTGAGGGACTTGTGGACATCGCTGGACAGAGAGGGGGCACAGATAAGTATTAGGGATGCTGGGGCGGCTGCTACACACAAAAGGCTTTTTATCTTAATACATAGAATGCATTAAAATAAAAAAAACCTTTCTGACTTTGCAGCTCCTTTAATCACCTAATGTATCTATAGAGAGATAAAATACAAGCATACAAGCATGTTAATCTCCATGCCTCTGCCTCTTTCCATATGCAACTGTTCTTTGTGTATGTTATATGTGTGTGTTCTATAGATTTGAAAATAGGTAAATATACAGATCTTTCCTAGACAGGTTAGTCAGCATAGGTGTTAGTAGGGGGGAGGGAGCATTTTTAAGACTAGTAGGGTTGTTTGTGGAATTCTACATTAACCACTTGCCGACTGCCTAACGCCGATCTACGTCGGCGGTCAGCCCCTCACAGGCAAAGTGACGTAGGGCTACGTCACTAGCTTGTGAGGGTCTAGGGAGCGAGCGCGCGCCCCCGGAGGCGCGCTCCCGCTCCCGCGTGGTCACGGACCCCCCCGCGCGTGTGACCAGCGGACCCGATGTCTGCCGGTCACTCGGCGATTGGCGGGGGAGAGGGAGAATGTCAGGCAGCTTGTGTAAACAAGCTGCCTGTCATTCTCCTCGCTGTAAAGACACTGATAAAACGGATCTAGTATGTAGATCCGTTGATCAGTGTCCTTACAGCTCAAGCCACAGCCAATCACAGTAGAAAGCACGCCCCTAGGGATACACACAGCCCCTCCCTTCCAAATAAAGTTAACCCCTTCACAACCAGTGTATTTTTACAGTAACAGTGCATATGTATAGCACTGATTACTGTAGAAATGTCACTGGTAACCCCAAAAGTGTCACAAATGTCAGTCAAGGGTCCGATCTGTCCGCCCCAATGTCGCAGTACCGCAAAAAAAATCGCAGATCGCCGCCATTACGCGTTAAAAAAAAAACAACAAAAATGACAAAAATCTTTCCCTTTGTTAGTAAACGCGATAACTTTTGCGCAAACCAATCAAAATACGCTTTTTGCGATTTTTTTTACCAAACATATGTAGCATAAAACAAATTGGCCGAAAATTTTAAAAAATTTTGATTTTTACTTTTTTTTTTTGGGGGGAATTTCATATAAAAAAATGTGAAAAATATTGTTATTTTTGCAAAATTGACGCTCTTTTTTTGTTAATAGCGCGTGATCAAAAAATTGCACAAGTGATCAAATACCACCAAAAGAAAGCTCTGTTTGTGGGAAAAAAAAGGACGCCAAATTCGTTTAGGTACAGCGTCGCACGACCGCGCAATTGTCCGTTAAAGTCACGCAGTGCCGAATCGCAAAATACCCCCTGGTCAGGAAGGGGGTAAAATCTTCCGGGGCTTAAGTGGTTAAGAAGACTATTAATCAATGTGTACACAATTTACACAATTTAACACAATTTTACACAAATAGATTTAAACAATTTTCTCCCAAAATTCAGACATTTTCAGTATAAGATATGAATATCAAAATTTGTTGAATCTTTGGTGAAAGTTGCGTGAGTCTTGGATGAAAACATTGATAAATAGACCTTCTATGTATTTTAATTTTAATCCATTCAGAATTAAGAGCTGTGACTTCCTTACCAGTGCTCAATTTACTCCAGCATATAGAGCTTTTTGTTAGTTACCTGTCATTACTTTATTATATACAGTATCTCACAAAAGTCAGTACATCCCTGACATTTTTATTATATACAGTATCTCACAAAAGTCAGTACATCCCTCACATTTTTGTAAATATTTTATTATATATTTTCACGTGACAACACTGAAGAAATGACACTTTGCTACAATGTAAAGTAGTGAGTGTACAGCTTGTATAACAGTGTAAATTTGCTGTCCCCTCAAAATAACTCAACACGCAGCCATTAATGTCTAAATCGCTGGCAACAAAAGTGAGTACACCCCTAAGTCAAAATGTACAAATTTGGCCCAAAGTGTCAATATTTTGTGTGGCCACTATTATTTTCCAGCACTGCCTTAACCCTCTTGGGCACGGAGTTCACCAGAGCTTCACAGGTTGCCACTGGAGTCCTCTTCCACTCCTCCATGACAACATCACGGAGCTGGTGGATGTTAGAGACCTTGCGCTTTTCCACCTTCCATTTGAGGATGCCCCACAGATGCTCAATAGGGTTTAGGTCTGGAGACATGCTTGACCAGTCCATCACCTTTACCCTCAGCTTCTTTAGCAAGGCAGTGGTCATCTTGGAGGTGTGTTTGGGGCCCTTTATTATGTTGGAATACTGCCCTGTGGCCCAGTCTCCGAAGAGAGGGGATCATGCTTTGCTTCAGTATGTCACAGTACATGTTGGCATTCATGGTTCCCTCAATGAACTGTAGCTCCCCAGTGCTGGCAGCACTCATGCAGCCCTGGACCATGACACTCCCACCACCATGCTTGACTGTAGGCAATAAACACTTGTCTTTGTACTCCTCATCTGGTTGCTGCCACACACACTTGACACCATCTGAACTAAATCATTTTATCTTGGTCTCATCAGACCACAAGACATGGTTCCAGTAATCCATGTCCTTAGTCTGCTTGTCTTCAGAAAACTGTTTGCGGGCTTTCTTGTGCATCATCTTTAGAAGAGGCTTCCTTCTGGGATGACAGCCATGCAGATCAATTTGATGCAGTGTGCGGCGTATGGTCTGAGCACTGACAGGCTGACCCCCCACTCCTTTAACCTCTGCAGCAATGCTGGCAGCACTCATACATCTATTTCCCCAAAGACAACCTCTGGATATGACGCTGTGCAGTGCAGTCAACTTCTTTGGTCGACCATGGCGAGGCCTGTTCTTAGTGGAACCTGTCCTGTTAAACCGCTGTATGGTCTTGGCCACTGTGCTGCAGCTCAGTTTTAGGGTCCTAGGGACATAGGTTTGGTTACACTTGACATCATAAGTAGATATAGAAAAAAATGAAGAAGAAAGAAGGAGAGCGAGTGAGGAAGGGGGGAAAATCCATAATCTTCTTACAGAACCGGAGCCATTTTCCCTTACCATTATGAGTTTGAGCAAGACCTGGGACAAGTAGATAGTTGACTCAGGAAAAACTTTCCAAAAGGAGCCACAACTCCCAAACGTTACCATATTTTTCCAACAGGTTGTTGAAGGAGGCTGTAAGACGTCATTGGCCGGCGAGACGTCACTTCTGGGAGAGGAGAGACCACACCGGAGTAACTAGTAAGGTAAGTACATTTTATGATTTGCATATAAACAGCTTGTTAATCAGACTCACGCTGTCTGTGAACTTGGTGTGGTCGGCTAAGATATACATTTATTTGCTGAGCTATGTGGCTGAGCACATGGATTTGTGAGAGGGAATTTAACTCATGTAATTCTGTCTGTAAATGTGTAAGACAAGAGACATGGGTGAGATCTTGGGATGGGGGAGTGTTAAGTGTTAATAATATTACATTACATGTGCTTGATGCTGGAATGAACAGTAAGCAGGGATGGAGTTTGGTCAGAGCCATCTTGGATGTGAGGTGGATCTCATGATTTGGCAAAATTTGTGGCCATAAATTTGCACCTGAACCCATAATGCACTGCATTCACATGATTACACAATACGGTGAATACAGTTCAATACACAATGAATAAAAAATAAATAAACGTAAGTCCTAAAAATTGTATTCAGTTGTAACTTATATGGTAATCAGAAAGAAATATTTCACAATATATATTACTTTTTTTTTGTAAATACCGTATATATACTTGAGTATAAGCCGACTTTTTCAGCACATTTTTTATTCTGAAAAAGCCCTGGGGCTGACCGAACGTCAGCGGCAGCTGGCCCGACATGTACACTGCACATGCGCCATCGCCGCTCGGCAAAGCCCGTATGCACTAGGCCATTCTCGGGCAGACGGCGCATGTGCAATGACGTGTGGCGCCGGGCGGCGCCATTTTTTAATGTCTGGTGTCTCGGGGATGGGTAAGTAAGGTCCCTGCGCAGCCTCTGCATATCCTGCCCTTTATCATGTCCTCAGCCCTGCATCTCCTGCACCATGTCCACAGCCCTGAATCTCCTGCACCATGCCCACAGCCCTGCATCTCCTGCACCATGCCTGCAGCCATGCATCTCCTGCACCATGCCCGCAGCCCTGCATCTCCTGCACCATGCCTCAGCCCAGTATCTTCTGCACCATGCCCTCAGCCCTGCATCTCCTGCACCATGCCCTCAGTCCTGCATCTTCTGCACCATGCCCGTGGTCCTGCATCTCCTGCACCATGCCCGCAGCCTCTGCATCTCCTGCACCATGCCCTCAGCCCCTGCATCTCCTGCACCATGCCCTCAGCCCTGCATCTTCTGCACCATGCCCTCAGCCCTGCATCTCCTACACCATGCCCGTGGTCCTGCATCATCTGCACCATGCCCGCAGCCTCTACATCTCCTGCACTATGCCCGCAGCCCCTGCATCTGCTGCACCATGCCCGCAGCCCCTGCATCATGCATGCAGCCCCTGCATCTCCTGCACCATGTCCGCAGCCTCTCTTGCACCATGCCCATAGCTTCTTCCTCTCCTGTACCGTGCCCGCAGCCTCTGGTATCTATTTTTGAAATTTACCAGTAGCTGCTGCATTTCCCACCCTAGGCTTATACTTGAGTCAATACGTTTTCCCAGTTTTTTGTGGTAAAATTAGGTGCCTCGGCTTATATTCGGGTCGGCTTATACTTGAGTATATATGGTAATCACTATGCTTTAATTATGTTAAATTTGTAAGAATGAAAATACATCCTGCACATCAGATATAACAGTAGCAAAATTACAGCAATGAAGGAGCAACAAAAATAATTTTACTGTTAGGGGGTCCCCACAACTTGGGAAATTTTATCAAGGGGTCACGGCACTAGTAAGGTTGAGAACCACTGCCCTAGCAGGAGCAGACAGTTGTCCTTTTTAAACCATTGAAAAAATTAGAAGTTTGGATTTAGCATAATACTATTTATTTAGCATGATACTATTTATTGGCTAAATAAAAAACACTGTTGTGCTGTGCAAGCTTTCGAGGCAGGCTGACCCTTTCTTCAGCCAATATGAACTGATAGTAAGAAACATTAATTTGATACATAAAAACAATAAAGAGATACCAATGTTGTCACATGCCTGAAGATGGGGTCCCACATGACTCTATGCTGTAATGTGATTGCGTCATTAAAGTTTTGGGCACTATTTCAAATATCCTTGGTGTGCTGGCGGCATATCCCTAAAAGAAGAACCAAACAGAAAAAATACTCCCCTCCTCATTCCAGCGATGTAGCAGTTAAATCCCTTACTGGCCACTGTCATCTTCTCCCCTGCTTTTTCTAGGTGCCGGGTTTTCGGCCTCTTGATTGGCTGGTGGCAGAATGATGTCATCCCTCACATACGCATGAAAGTCGGCCATTTTGATGTAGTCCGAGTGTGCTTGAAATGCATGATAAGCCCAGTGTGCATTCATTAGAAGACTGTGAGCGGCAGGTAAGTGTTTATTATTGCTTCTGCAATAATAAAGACCTGTCTGATCACCATTTTTTTAAAGGTTACTTTTAGTTCCCCTTTAATTCTCAGTCGATACCGGTCCCGAGCTGATGGTCGCTGCAGCACCTGCTAACCTTATAGCCATTTCCAGGAAAACGTGTGCTAGGAATATTTCACTGGATGTTATCAACTGGACACCCATAATTGGGCATTGGGTATCCTGGCAATTAAAGGTTCCTTATACAATGGAGCTGAAGTGACTGTCTCTATGTGAGAATCTCTATTTGAGCCAGGGTGGTCTGTAATCAGCCGAACACAATATTCTACAGTTGCCGGGTATTTTTGCAGCACTGTCTGCAGCCAAGCCTTTCAAGGGAAACGTAGACCTGGCTGTTTGTAAGACAGAAAAATAGGTATGACATACAGAGGACAAAAATCCAGTTCAGCGGTTCTTTGAATGTCTAATTCCTTACAATAAAATAAGCGCTTTCCAACAATAAGAGTTAAACGGCATTGTACACGGCAATTATACCTTTCTACATCTCTACAGCGCGCACGGCCTTTTGTAGCAATATACATGTCAGTGTGGTTTCTGAAAAAAGCTTCCTCTATCAAGTTTAACAACTTTCTGGTATAAGTTCTCAGCCTCTCATTGCTTATTCATGTGGAAACGGGTACGCCCTACTCGTTTCGCTTGCCTTTGCTACTCTTTGTTGGTCTCTTAGGCTGTTAAGGCAGCTGCAAATGGCTTCTCAAGTGACATTTGCTGACATTCAATGAAGTACATTTATCAGCATTGTTCGCTTCACCTCCATGCAGACAATCCATTTTATTTTGTTCTTGATAGTAACCTCTTTTTCTGCATCCAGGCTCTGAAAATGATAAATGACGAGGTGGCATATTTCAGGGCTGCAGGAAAATGTCACTTTGAAAAATCCTTAATGGACTAAGTGTTGCTTTTCAGGTTTCAACTTGTCAGGCATAGAGAAATTCTAGATTTTTTTTTTTCCTCCCAGCTTAATCCCCCCATTTCTTTAGAATGGCACAACTCTTTGCAGAAACTAATTATAAGTTACACTGATCACAGCAGGACAGACAGATCAGGTAAGAATTCATCCGATCAGGCAGGATAAATTTGTTTGTCCCTCTGAGTTGTGTGTTTGAGAGTTCATATACATAAAGAAAAGAAATTTCCTAGCCCTGGCTTAGGCTGAGATTAGCACATACTTATTCCTGTTCTATGGAGGATCCATCAAGGTATTTCTGATATTATGGTAAGAGGATAAAATATGGCAAGTTATTCTATAGGAAATTTCTATTCACTTTATTCTTTTATGGAGTGCTGACGTATTGCACAGTACATAGAGATGTTCGCAGGAATCCCTGCTCCAGTGGAGCTCACAATCTAATGTCACAGTCAAGCGAGCACACATAAACAGTAGGGCTGGATAAAGCGGAAGTCGGTTAATTGACTTGTATGTTTTTGGATTGTAGCTGCACTGCGATAATAGAGAGAAATTGTCTGATTTGAATGAAGGTGAGTTAATTCATGCAGAAAATGGTACTCCGAGGGGCCCTTCAATGTCAAAGCACTGGTGGTATGCTCTTCGCAGAAGGGAAAGATCCATGTTTAGAAAAAAAAACCTGCTGATTGGGTGACTCTGAATGGCCATCCCCCTAGGTACCCCTAAGAGGAGACGGGATGCTATGGCAAAGGTCAAGTGACCGGCTCACGGAGGGAGCCAAGAGCATAAGAGAACATTAGTTATGCATTGTAATATTAAACAGGGCACCTGCAGACTTGGGGGCACATGCTTCATTTTTATAATTGGCTGTTGGCTGCATACCTCCGAGCTCCTTTCTTGGTAACAGGTTCCTTTAAAAAAAAGGAACATTAGGGGGGTTCGAGGCTCCCTCCGGGCACCTGCTGTTACCTCCCCCCCACGACCCTCTCCTACTTACCCAGCTTTCTTTCCAACCCTGCCAAACCAGCCCCCTCCCACTCGGCCCCCGGCGTACCCAATTAAGTGCTATACCTTGGTTTTGGTTGAGACCCCTTCTGTGTGGGGGTCCATCCACGCAGTGTGGCCTCGGCCACACCCACAGTTTGAGCGTACCCTCATTGAATCTCAGACGGGACGCCGGGTCGATCCCATATCTGTATTGCATTGTTACGTGTTATTTGAATGTTATATGCTGCAGTTTTGTATTTCAAAGCTCCTTGTTTTATCACGGCATGTACCTCATATTTTCACTGCATGTTGCTGTACCATGTTTCTTTTGCCTTCAATAAAAAACGTTTAAAAATAAAAGAAAAAAAGGAACATATTTTTACTGAATTGGGGAAGCATTAACTCAAGAACCCTAACTATGTTAGGCAAATTCAAGAGAAGTGGCACCACACCAAAGGTTCATCTCCCCTTTAGCCACCAGTGGATCAGGGGCCACCAAGAATGTGCCATCACTCCATTTACCACGTGGTCAAAAAGTAGAAGGTTTTCACACTGTGAAGTCAGTGGGCTTACAACCCACATCATACAAAAATGCTGCCAAGCCCCAACTGTATAAATGACGTTTGTAAGGGTGAGCCACCTCACAATGGGTTGGTTCTACAGGCAGAACTTGGTAGCATCATTGTATGGCCTTGGCAAAGTTGGGTTTTCAGCTCAGGGACCAGCAGTGGGTGTCCCCTCTACTACCCTTTGTATTTACAACCCTACATTGCCTAGCAGCACACATGACTCGTAGCACAGTATTGACAAACTAGTCAAAAAAGATGACTAGGGTGGTATAATCAATAGGCTAAGTAGAAAAATCTACCAGTGAGTCATGTAAGTTTATCATTTTCCCTGTTTAGAGCTGCTCAGGTATGACAAGCTATACAGAGGGTGATGCCACATACAAAAACAAAAAAGCAAATGTCTGCCTTAGCACCTGGCCACTAGGGCTATGAATCTCTACCGTTTCAATGTTTCACTAGGGGTATGAATCTCTGCCCTTTCAACTGTTCACTAGTGATATGAATTTCTGCCCTTGCAACTGTCCACTAGGGGTATGCAGAAATGATTAACAAAAAGGACTAATTTGGTTAGTTTTAGCCATCTCAGCTAATTGTTTATGGTATGAATCTCTGCCTTTGCAGATTAACTATTTTTTTTCAACCAAACTATGTAACTGGCCATTAGGAGTATAGATTCCCTACCCTTGCAACTGGCCACTAGGGGAAAAATTCACTGCTCTTGCAACTGACCATGAAGGTATGAATCTCTTTTCTTACAACTGGCCACCAGGAGTATGAATCTCTGTCCTTTCAACTGGCTACTAAACATATGAATTATTTCTCTTGTAATTGGCCCTGAAGGATTTGAATCCCTGCGCTGGCAACTAACCACTGGGGGTATGAATCTCTGCCCTTCCAACTGGCCACTAAGGGTATGAAACACTGCTTTTGCAAATGGCCACTTGGAGTATGAATAATTGCTCTTTTCGACTGGCCACTAGGGGTATGAATCTCTACCCTTGCAACTGGCTACAAGGGGTCTAAATCTCTGCACTCGTAACTGACCACTTGGAGTATGAATCACTGCTTTACAACTGGCCACTAGGGGTATGAATCTCCGCCTTAGCAATTGACCACTAGGGGTATAAATCCCCATCCTTGCAACTGACCACTAGGAGTATGAATCTTTGCTTTTACAACTGGCCACTAGGGGCATGAATCTCCACCTTAGCAACTGGCCTCTAGGGGTATAAATCTCTGCCCTTGTGACTGGCCACTAGGGGATGAATCTCTGCCCTTGGAACTGGTCACTAGGAGTATGAATCTCTGGTATTAAAGCTGGCCTCTAGGGTATAATTTTCTGCCATTTCAACTGGCCACTAGGAATTGAATCCCTGCCCTTGAAACTGATCACTGTAACGATGAATCTCTGCTTAGCAACTGGCCTCTAGGTGTATAAATCTCTGCCCTTGCAACTGGCCACTTGGAAATGAATCTCTGCCCTTGAAACTGGCCACTAGGAGGATGAATCTCTGCTCTTACAACTGGCCACTAGGAGTATGAATCTCCGCTCTTGCAAATGGCCACAAGGGATATGAATCTCTGCTCTTAAAACTGGCCACTAGGGGAATGAATCTCTGCTCTTACAACTGGCCACTAGGAGTATGAATCTCGGCTCTTGCAAATGGCCACAAGGAATATGAATCTCTGCTCTTAAAACTGGCCACTAGGGGAATGAATCTCTGCTCTTACAACTGGCCACTAGGAGTATGAATCTCTGCCTTTGAAAATGACCACAAGGGATATGAATCTCTGCTCCTGAAACTGGCCACTAGGAGGCAGAATATCTGTTTTACAACTGGCCACTAGGAGTATAAATATCTGTCCTTGGAAATGGCTACAAGGGATATGAATCTCTCCTCTTGTATCTGACCACTAATGATATGAATCTCGGCTCTATAAAATGGCCATTAGGGTTATATATCCCTGTCCTTGCAACTGGCCACCAGGAGCATACAGACATGATAAATAAAAAATACATGTTTGGTCTCAGCTACATTTTCTAATGATCGGGTCGGCCCTACAAAGACATTATTCTGAGGTCAAATCTTCATATGTCTGAGCAAACTTTTAGAGCATATTGTAATATCTATTTTTTTTTTTTTTTTTACACAAATGAATCTGACATTTTCCTTCTCATCAAGCCAAATAAATAAATCAATTCACCAAGAATGTCATTCACAGTTTGGAAAATTGTACAATTAAGTGGAAGTATTTCAAGCTCAGCCAAAAGTATAAAATATTTAAAAATATATCTGTCAATATTACTATCCAAGCTGTCAAATTAAACCTGCAAATGAGAACTTCTGTGGGTGTGGAGTTAATAAAATAATTAAGAGAATTCCACGTTCCAAGAACAATAAAAACATTTGCGTGCAAATAAATGTTTGTTAAAGGGATTTTCTAAATGACAAAGAATGGGGAGTGAGATACGCAGTCCGCATGATGAGGAAAACACCTTGCTGCATGCCTCGGGGGTATCGCTGAAGACTGGGGTGGGGGATCAACCTGTTCTCGGAGACCCTGCAGGGACTTGCTGTAATCTTCCCCATGATCCAGCTGATGGAGAGAAGTGTAAGGTAAGTGGGTTTCTTCTTTCTCAGAGAATGAAGGATCACTTACTGATCCAGGGACGATCCAACAAGGCAATATTGGAATACAAGGATATCGCACTGCCACACCTCAAAAAAAAAAAACAACAGATATTTTACCTTTGTTGACCTATTTATAGCTGATGTATTTTTTTTTACCTGAAGTTGACTTGCAGTCCTTACAGTAAAGCTCAGACTAGAACAGCAAGAAGCGGCACAAGGAACCAGTCATTTGTACTACAATGCTTATGTACCAACAAGGAACATACTGACAGTGGTAGAGAGCAATGTGAACACTTAGACAAAATTTCCTGCATTGACAGAGATGTGGCGGTGGTGGATCTCTAAATCTCCGGGTGAAAGCACAGATTTTGTTGCCCCCCTGGGGTCAGGGGAAAGCCGATAGGAAAACTGTGTAAAGAAAAAAGAGGATGCGCCGACCTTGTGCATTACCCAAATGGAGTTTATTAAAATGAATAGGAAGAAATATACTTACAAACATAAAAATGTAAAAAGCATATCGATCCACAATGGGCCGGAAGTGACCAGGTCATCAGGGCAGTGTCCAGCGCGCCAGAGTACCTTCCAAATGGCTGACGGGTTTCGAGGGGGGATCCCCTCTTCTTCAGAACCCCAGGGCTTTGAAGAATATTGGATCCCCCCTCGAAACACGTCAGCCAGTTGGAAGGTACTCCGGCGTGCTGGACATTGCCCTGATGACCCGGTCACTTTGGGTCCATTGTGGATCGATATGATGCTTTTTACATTTTTATGTTTGTGAGTTTATTTCTTCTTATTCATTTTAATAAACTCCATTTGGGTAATGCACAAGGTGGGCGCGCCCTCTTTTTTTTTTACATAGTAGTAGAGAGCAGATTGACATAGAGATGAGTTCATCAATCTGCTGCTACTCATTTCACTGCCCATTCAGAGGCTGGAGGAACGACAAGACCTGTTAGAAGTTTTTAAGCAATTTTGCGTTACAAAAAGCATCTGAAAAGCTGAAGTAAAATGCTTCCCTTTAAAATCAATTAATGTGTTCACACTGGGGCAGTGCATTTCCAATGCAGTGAAAAAAATTGTGCTTGCAGCATCTTTGGGAAACGCACCTTCCCATTGAAAGCAACGGAAAACACAGCAAAACTGCAGCAAAAATGCAGCAGAACTGCAGCAAAAACGTGCCCAATGCGTTTTTGTCGCGGTTTTTGAGTCACATGACCTTTAAAAACTGCACTGCAAACGCAGAAAAATCATGGCAAAATTGTTTCTGCAGAGAATCAGTGTGAAAGTGCCATAAGTGTTAATGCTTGTACACACTGTATGAAAATCAGGAGAACGTTTTTTTGTCCGAGAACGATCTTACGATTTTCTGATAGTGTGTACACAACTTTCGACAGCCGATTCTGACCTTCTAAAGGAAAATTTCTGAAGGGACAAACTCCAACATTTTTCTTGTACGGTAACAGAACAAACGATTTTTGTTTATTGTGTACATTTTTTGTACAATTTTTATACGAGAAAAATCAGAAAAAATAAACATAAAAAAAAAGCCGTAGGAGAATTTTCATACATTATCTCCATCCTCGATTTTCTTATAGTGTGTAGCTCACATCAGGTAAAGTATAATTGTGTGGTTATGAGTAAGCGACTGGCAATGTCGTGAAACGCGTCAACCTTGTCTGCCTGTACACTGTCCGTCACTTGATTTTATTGGAACAATAAAGGAAACAATTTTGATTTCAAGAAACAATTTTACCAGAGTGCGGTCAATCTTCTCACATTTTGAAAGTATAATTGTGGCCATAATCAAAAACGGAATATATGATACAGTCTGTTAGTAGCATTAACACAGTCGTTTTTGTTTTTCTGAACCCCCCCCCGCAACATAGTTTATTACCTGGTGATCTGCCCAGTAAATCTGTTATTTTTCAATTTTTTTTAATGGACCAAACTGTAAAAAATTCATATATTGTAGTTTATCAATCATTGGATACATCGGCTGCATTTGTTTTTTCCTTTTTTCAGGTTTTTATTCACTTTTTTTCACTCCTTCACTGCATCTGGAGGAACAACATAGCCAGCAGCACTGTTGATCAGTGAAGAGGGTGGTGTTGGAGGGAATAGTAGATGTAGATGGACTTTACATAAGTGACTATCAATTTAAACCAAACTCCAGTTCGACACTTATTAGGCAGTTCCTTTTGGAATAAAATTATAAGCACCCCTGTCAGTGGTAAATGGCTTGTCTCAATCCTCTAAGGCCGGCCATAGATTCAAACCATTTATGGACATGCTGAATGTACCCAAGTTGATCAATTGCCTGGTTCCCAATTATCCCTGATTTTGAGGGACTTTCCCTGATTTGGAACAAAGTCCCTCTGTCCATCATTCCTCCTCATTTGTCCCTCATTTTGGTCTGATCTGTATAGTTGTATATAAAATGCACTTTTTATCTTTCAAAAGTGTTTCCTAGTGCTAAACCTTTCATCCAATTTCTAAATTGCTGCATTTGTAAATTGCAAAAGCCAAAATAAAGGAATAGCAGTGGTAAAAAAAAAAAAAAAGCAATGGTGGGTTTAACTAATCATTTTTTTTGTACAATTCTCCTTTAAGGGGGCGTGGCAGGAGGTGTGTCCTATTCCTACGTAGTTTTGCTAATAGGTGTCCCTCGTTCCCATCTCAAAAAAGTTGGGATGTATGCAATTGGGTACAACAAGCATGTGATTATTGCTAGAGGCTTGTATATCCACTAGTAATAATCACTGTCTTCTCCAGGTGGGGACGGCTTACCCCCGCAGTAGAATACAATGGCTTGGTGGGAGGGATTCCCTTGTCAACGCTGTCTGTGGTTGCAAGAAAGAAATTTGCTCTGTCTGTGGTTGGCATCAGGCTAAATCAGGGGAAACACTAACTGATAGCTCCTGTAGTAAAACGATCTCCCCCACTGAGCTTTTGTGGTCCAACAGGAGGACGGCCCCCTCACCGGAACACTCCGGTCAGCGCTCTCTGCCATTGGCTGAGAGCGCTGATTAGGAGTCGGTTGGCTGCTGGTCTTTCAGCATGCATGTCCGACAGAAACCAGATGAAAGGCCGGCTTCTGTCAGACAGACTCCCATACACACACGGGTCGATCATCGGACGTTTTTTTTTTTAAACCAATCGTTGTTTCTCAACTTTTGGCCTGTGTGTATGGGGCTTAAAGCGGAGCTTCACCCAAAAGGGGAAGTCTTGCTTGTTTGCTTCTTCCCCCCCTCTGCTGTCACATTTGGCACCTTTTGGGGAAGAGGGGGAGCGGATACCTGTCAAAACCAGGTACCAGCTTCCACTTCTGGGTAAGTTCACTGCAATCGTTGTGCGGTGATCTATGTAATTTCTGGCCCCTCCTCCTTCCCCGCTCTGCCTTCTGGGAGATACACAGGTCCCAGAAGACAGCGGGACCATTTGGAAAGCGCAGCACAAGGCTTCACTTCCTGTTTCCCTAATGGAAGATGCCGGCACCTGCACCTGGAGCTGATGGACTGATCAGCTTCGGGTGCTGATGGCGGGCTCCATGGACAGGTAAGTGTCCTAATAATAAAAGTCAGCACCCACAGTACAGTATTTGTAGCTGTTGACTTTTAATTTATTTTTCCCTAGGCTGGAACTCCTCTTTAGGTTTAGACTTGTGTCTAAATTGCCGAGCCTTTGAAGACGTCTCAGAGGTGTTTGACAGTTGGTAAAGTGTGATGATGGAGGTGATGTTGGAGGTGACAGTTGGAGGGGATGTGATGCCTCCTCATGACCAATTTTTACCCCATAATTGATGCACCAACATGCTGCAATTAGGTGCATTGCAGGCAGTTGTGATTTGTTTGTGGTGCTTCCCTATTAGTTTAATTAAGTCCCATTCGGATGGCAGCACTGCCACCTAACATGGCACATTCAAGGGAATAGGGAAGCACCACAAACAGTCTGCAACTGTTTTCACCAGTTGCGGTGCGTGGGTGCGGCAATTACGGGGCAATTACAGGGGCAATGCTTTTTTGCCATGGGCTGGAAGTGAAGCATCTTGACCTCAGGATGTGACACCCCTGTCTGTTAGGATGTGAAAGGAATTCTCTGAACGACTTCACTCCAAGAACCACCTTCATTGCTTCTTGTAGAAACAGTGCGCAGAAACAGTGGGGGAAGACATGAACAAGTTGATGCATTCCATGCTCTCTTCAGCACCTAATCATACCCTTATCATACCCATACATCTGCAGCTTAAAGTGATTGTAAATGATCACCTTGTAAAACAACCCATTCAGTTTAATTTGAAATTAAAGAGGTTGTAAACCCCCCCAAAATTTTTTTTTCTTTTTGCAACCTGAAAGAGAAACACATAATGAGCTAGTATGCATCGCATACTAGCTCATTATGAAATACTTACCTTAGAACAAGCCCCCGCCGTTTCCGTCCGCTTACCTGTATGACGGGCGACATGTCCAGTCGCCCGTCTTCCGGGATCGCGGCATCCGGCCATCTGATTGGCCGGAGCTGCGGTGACGCCACTCACGTGCACGGGCGCGGGAGCGGACGGTCACGGCACGGGGCTCTGAAGGAACGGCACCAGCGGCCGTTCCTTCAGAGCGCATGCGCCAGTGACGTCACTGGCTGCACGTAAGGTAAATATCTCCTAAACGGTAAAGGTTTAGGAGATATTTACAGTACCTATAGGTAAGCCTTATTATAGGCTTACCTATAGGTACAAGTTACAGAGGAGGGTTTACTTCCTCATTAAGACAAAACATTATAAATACCTTTTTCCCTTTTTTTCCTATATAAGTGATCACATATCCTCTGTTCTCAGCTGCATAAGAGCTGGGGGAGGAAAAGCAGCTGCACACTGAACTTCCCAGTGAATGGCTGTGCAGTGGACGCGTGTCAGGACAACTCTGATCATTGGAGGAAAGTACACTGAATTTCCAGCATAGCTAGAGAACTAACCACAGTGTGTTCTCCTGCTTAGTGTGGTCAGTTTTTAATAGGAAAGCAGAGGACTAGCAGGAACACCAGGGATTTTACACAAAGGAAGCAATACAAAGAGAACAGGAGACTTTCTGAGAGAAGCATATGGTACAGCAGGCCCTTATCAGAAATAAGAAGTGTTGGAGTAACAACCACTTTAAGGGGAGGAGGGGTGCTCAAAATGCAGCCCGATGGTTTCCAAAGGAGCCCTAACTTTTGTGCAAACTAATAAAAATATGCTTAATGAGATTTTTTTTTACCAAAAAAAGATGTAGCAAAAAACAAATTGGCCTAAAATGTTGAAAAATTTAGTTTTTTACTTTTTTGAGAATTTTTTACATAGCAGAATGTGAAAAATATTGTGTTTTTTTTCAAAATTGTCGCTCTTTTTTTATTTATAGCGCAAAAAAATAAAAATCGCACAGATGATCAAATACCACCAAAAGAAAACTCTATTTGTGGGAAAAAAAGGACGTCAATTTCGTTTGGGTACAGCATCGCATGACCGCACAATTGTCTGCTAAAGTCACGCAGTGCCGAATAGCAAAATTTGGGCCTGGTCATTGAGCAGCCAAATCCTCTGGTCTGAAAGTGGTTAAAGGAAGCTGAAAAATAACAGACTTACTGTCTGGATCACCAAGTGAAAATAAAGGGGGAAAAATGAAAAAAAGGAAAACAAATGCAGCCACCAAATGTAAGGATTGGTAAGCTGCAATATATTACATTTTCGATTTTGCCTTTGGATACGTTTTGGGTTGTAAGTAAAAGTGAAGTTTTTCACATTTTATTATGCTTTAAATTTTTTATCATGCTTTAATTTTTTTTAATGTCATTTACTTTTTGTAACAAAATTTCATATTTTAAGCTTATATGACTTAAGGGGTTAGCATAGATAAATGGAAGATTGAAAACATCTCATGTTTGGAAAAGAAGCCTATTTTAATTCTCTTAACATTATTTTTTCTTTTTGATTATAACTATAACTTTTTTTTAACAAAATGAATTTTCCAGAAGCAGCCGTAGGCTTGCCTGGAGCCTTGCCTGCTTCTATGGCTGGAACTTTGCTGTTCTGATCACAGACATACTTTGTCCCCCCCCTTGTGTAATAGCGCCCGGTGTCCGTGGAATGTTCAGCCCCGGCTCACAGAGACAATAGATGGGCCGCTGGTACATGGCTGAGGCATAAGAGCAACATGTAGAGTTCCTGGAATTTCCATTAGGTTTTTACCAGAATATAATTACAGTGCGGTGATTCATTTACAATGAAGGAATCTCAATTAATGTCTCCACAACACCATGGTGTAATCAAATAAACTGAAAGTATAGCTGAAAAAACTGTTCATTTACAATGAGAAGTACAGTATGACCATATGAAAGTAATACCTGTTATAAAAAAACTTCTTAAAACCAACTACCAACAATTTACAATTGTATTTTTTTAAACATCACTACATTAACAGTTTAAAGTAGATGTAAACTATAGCTCTACTAAAGCCTTGTATATCATAAACAATTGCTATTTTTTAAATAAAATAATATTTTTCAATTGTTTTGATCCTTTGTTACATCTCAGAGATGCTGATCATCTTCGTGTTTATGCAACAGTAGTGCTACCCCCAAGGAGCCGCTGAGAATTGGATGGGTTCTTCCTACGTAGTACAGCGGCTGCCAGTCACGCAAGCAACAGTCCATTTATTTTGGCTCCAATAAACAGTCTAGATTATGTCTTTTTAAGTTATAAAGCTGAAGAAATTTTAACAGGAAAGGGATAAGGGGGCACAGGATACTCTAAATGCTTAAGCTCAGTTGACTAACGACACTATTCTCTTTGAAAAAAGGCAGCACAGTCTAGCTCTCACAGCTGGGAAACATGAGATACTTAGAAATAGGTAAAGTCTTAGAGCTGGGGACCATGAGGTAGCCCCAGAGCAGTAAAGTCTCTTAGATAGGGACCATGAGGTAGCTACAGAATAGTTAAATTCTCATAGCTGGGGACCATGGGATAGCTCCAGGATAATTAAAGTCTTATAGTTGGGGACCGTAAGGTAGCTCCAGAATAGTAAAGTCTCTTAGCTGGGGACTATGAGGTAGCTACAGAACGGTTAAAGTCTCATAGCTGGGGACCGTAAGGTAGCTCCAGAATAGTGAAGTCTCATAGCTGTGGACCATGAGGTAGCAACAGAATAGTAAAGTCTCTTAGCTATGGACCAAGAGGTAGTTACAGAATGGTTAAAGTCTCTTAGCTGGGAGTGGGGACCATGGGATGGCTCCCGGATAAATAAAGTCTCATAGCTGGGGACCATGATGTAGCTCCAGGTTAGTAAAGTCTCTTAGCTGGGGACCATGATGTGGCTACAGAAAAGTAAAGTCTCTTAGCTGGGGACCATAAGGTAGCTAAAGAATGGTTAAAGTATCATAGCTGGGGCAGGGGACGATGGGATATCTCCAGGATAATTAAAGTCTCATAGCTGAGGACCATGAGGTAGCTCCAGAATAGTAAAGTCTCTTAGCTGAGAACCATGAGGTAGCTACAGAATAGTTAACCACTTTACAACCGGAGGATTTTGCTGTCTTCCGTCCAGGCCACTTTTTGCGATTCGGCGCTGTGCGAATTCAACTGACAATTGCGCGGTCGTGCGACGCCGTACCCAAACTAAATTTACGTCCTTTTTTTCCCACAAACAGAGCTTTCTTTTGGTGGTATTTGATCACCTGTGCGATTTTTACTTTTTGCGCTATAAACAAAAAAAGAGCGTTTATTTTGAAAAAATAACAATATTTTTCACATTTTTTTATATGAAATTCCCCCCAAAAAAGATGTAAAAACCAATTTTTTTAAAAGTTTTTGGCCAATTTGTTTTATGCTACATATGTTTGGTAAAAAAAATCGCAATAAGCGTATTTTGATTGGTTTGCGCAAAAGTTATTGCGTTTACTAACAAAGGGAAAGATTTCTGTCATTTTTGGTGTTTTTTTTTTAACGCGTAATGGCGGCGATCTGCGATTTTTTTTGCGGGACTGCGACATTGCGGCGGACAGACCGGACCCCTGACTGACATTTTTGACACTTTTGGGGGTACCAGTGACATTACTGCAGTAATCAGTGCTGTATATATGCACTGTTACTGTAAAAATGACACTGGCAGGGAAGGGGTTAATTTTATTGGAGAGGGAGGGGTTAATGTATGCCTGGTGCTTACTGACGTGTAGGGGGGGAGGTGACTATGTGATTCATGGACAGATCGGATGTCCAGCTATGCTGAACAGTCCGATCTGTCACTCCCTGTCACTATGGAGATCCGCCCGCTGTGTTTACACACAGCGGGCGGATCTCCAGACTCGATCCCCGACGATCGGGTAAGAGCAGCGGCGATCGCCGCTGCTCCTCCCCTGGCCCGACTCCCGCTGTGAATGAAAACAGCGGGAGCGAGCCTCCGGCGGCGCGCAAGCGCCGCCCAGAAGGGGAGGAGTCCAGTCACGTTAATACTACGTGACTGGACGGGAACGAGCCACTCTGCCGCAGTAGTATTACCGTGAGCGGTACTAGAGTGGTTAAAGTCTAATAGCTGGGGACCATGGGATATCTCCAGGATAAATAAATTCTCGTAGCTGGGGACTGTAAGGTAGCTCCAGAATAGTAGAGTCTCTTAGCTGGGGACCATGAGGTAGCCACAGAATGGTTTAAGTCTCATAGCTGGGAGTGGGGACCATGGGATGGCTCCCGGATAAATAAAGTCTCATAGCACGGGACCATGAGGTAGCTCCAGGTTAGTAAAGTCTCTTAGCTGGGGACCATGAGGTGGCTACAGAAAAGTAAAGTCTCTTAGCTGGGGACCATGAGGTAGCTACAGAACAGTTAAATTATCATATCTGGGAGTGAGGACCATGGGATATCTATAGGATAATAAAAGTCTGATAGCTGGGGACCATGAGGTAGCTTCAGAATAGTAAAGTCTCTTAGCTGAGGACCATGATGTTGCTAAAGAATAGTAAAGATTCTTAGCTAGGGACGATGAGGTAGCTACAGAATAGTTAAAGTCTCATAGCTTGGGACCATGGGATAGCTCTAGAATAATTGAAGTCTCATAGCTGGGGGCCATGAAGAATGTCTCTCTGGCGCTATTTCAAGGGAATCAGTCAGATCCTGTGTAAGGTGTCATCACCTAAGGGTGGCATGGGACAAGGCTTCAATATTGAATCATACAGCTTTAGCTTTGAATACAATCCAAGCAGTTGGGGGGCAGTAAAGATTAACACTAATTAAGGTAATATAGCTTTTAAAGTGGTCCTCTAGGCAGCAGTTGAAAGGTCAATAATATTTTATGTTTGGTTGATGAGTAGATAGATTTTTGCCTGCTAATGGTTTACTCTTTCTTATATGTCATGTAAGATCTCTGTACTAGATTGTTCTACTAGACTGTTCTACACACAGAATAATTCATATTCCCATCGCACACCTTAGGCACATCAGTTGTGGGTGCTGCAGCGATCACCAGCTGGACACTGGATCAATCACGTATATAAACATATCCGCCAGCACACCAAGGATAATGCAAGGCAGTCCAAGGAAACTTTTTAATGCAAAAGGATCACATTAAGATAGGTGCACTGTTTTGGAGTCGCGCAGGACCCCTTCGTCATACCCTTTGGTCACATGCCTGACGAAGGGGTCCTGTGCGACTCCGAAACAATGCACCTATCTCAATGTGATCCTTTTGCATTAAAAAGTTTCTTCGGACTGCTGTGCATGATCCTTGGTGTGCTGGTGAATATGTTTGTATCTGTTCTACACACAGGCCTTGAAAGTTACAAGGTAGTGCCATTGATGGTGGATTTTTTTGTTTAATTTAGGTTATAGAAAAGTCACAGAAACAGTGTGAACAGCACAGGAAAGTAAGACTCCAAGGTCAGTGGGAAAAATGTTAGGATCTATGGCTGAGGGATCGTGTCACTAAACTCTACAAGAAATATAGAATCCAAGTCCTCTAAACTTTACCTATACCCAAAATGTCACTTTTGGGTGGACTGATACTTAAATGTCAATACAATTGAGCATAAGAACAGCTTACAAGATCATAAGAACAGGGAGTGATACGAATGATTGTATGAACTCATTAAAGCACTTCTGGCTATGTTGGTACAATATAAAAATGGGATATTATGAGACCTAAAAAGAATCTCAATATGGAGCACCCTCAGCCACTTTAAAGATTAGAAGTATAATTGATACATTCTGTACTATTTCACCATTAAAAGGAGTGAACTGGATACTGTATAAAAGATAAAATACTGTATCTTTTAGTGATACCAAATCAACAATACATTGCATTTAGCAAGGACACATAATCTCTGATATCCCAATCTGGAGAATAAGATGTTCCTATGTTGCTATTATTCTGCAAAGAACTTGACACTCCTTGCTTCAGTTTAGTCAAGGTGTGTTTTTCCATTTCAAAAGATGTCAATGCCTCCTCTAATTGGAAGTGTCCAACTCATATCTCAGAGATGTATTTCTTTTTGCAGTTTGCCATCTGCTCCTTTTGGCCTGTCAAAGGTTTGGCACAAATTGCAGCCACGCTGCACTCTTTTGATGTCAGACATTGTCAGGTGTTTTGCAAGTTAGAAAGAAAGAAGAACTGCAGATAATTGATAGGTGTACACCCCAGAAGGCGAGAGTGCTGGAAGTAGGACTATTACATACCGAGCACTCGTATGTGACCACAAATAACCTTCATTAAGTTACGTGCAGTTTTGTTTCTGAGTATAAATACATTTATCGAAAAAGTTGATGTATAGGCGTGAGTCATGTAGACCTTCAAAGTTCTCTTGCCAAATCATTTTATGAGTGTACAGAGAACTATGAGAGAGACATGGAAACGATGCATAGGAAGACAGAAGAATGATAGATTAGATAGATAGATAGATAGATAGATAGATAGATAGATAGATAGATAGATAGATAGATAGATAGATAGATAGATAGATAGATAGATAGATAGATAGATAGATAGATAGATAGATAGATAGATAGATAGATAGATAGATAGATAGATAGATAGATAGATTTATAGTAGAACTATAGGCAAAAAATAGTTTTTCATTTTAGATAGAGTAAGGGAGGGTTATTATAACACATGTCAGATTTTATTTTATTTTTTTTTGCCATCTGTGTCCCATTTCAGAGATTTCACTTCACTTCCTGTTCTAGAGCCAAACAGGAAGTAAGGGGAAATCCCTGCAAATGAAGGGAACTCCTTGTAGACCCCCAAGGAGATGGGTGTTGGGCGCTAGTTACCAGAAGAAGTGTCCACCAAAAAAAACACAGAAGATGACCAATGGGTGCTTTTTCGGACTGTCCAATAATAGCCAACATTCAGGGCAGCACTGGCGGTCAAAACACAGGAAATCCCGCTGGCAACAATAGAAAAGAACAGGCGCCACTGTAGTAAGCCAAGACTTTATTGCATAACAGAACGATATAGTAACTTACATGGAGAATAGCTTTAATCCATATTCCGTGTAGTGATGTTTCCTAGTTTGTAGTCTACGCTATTCCGGCCGTCCTGCAGCCAGGAAGTGATGTTCTAGGAAGCTGATTCACGGAGCTGGTTAGGCCGGAAGCCGCAATGGAACGCAGGCTAACCGGAAGCTTCCTAGAACGTCACTTCCTGGCTGCAGGACGGCCGGAATAGCGTAGACTACACACTAGGAAACATCACTACACGGAATATGGATTAAAGCTATTCTCCATGTAAGTTACTATATCGTTCTGTTATGCAATAAAGTCTTGGCTTACTACAGTGGCGCCTGTTCTTTTCTATTCTTCCCTTGGAGACCCCCAGGTCTTCATTGGAAGATTTCCCCTCTATTACTTTTCTGAGGACAACCCAAAATTTGGGATTTTCTTTTACTTTAATCATAATAGTAAACAGGACAAACAGAGAGGGAGAATCTCCTTATCGGGTGCACAGACAGCAAAATCCCCCTGCACTCCACCCAATACTAAAAAAAAAAAGGTTTTGCCTTTATTTATACTTTGACATTTTAATATAGCCAACTTTTTAAAGTTTATATTATTTAAAGTATCTATAAAGGCATAACTTTTTTTTTTAATTCAATAGAGTGGGGAGGGGATCAGAACCTTGTCAGGGTTTTACTACAGTCTGTGTCCCAAAATGCACTTTCTTTGAGGGGATTTTTTCTTATTTGGAGAGATTCCCTTACTTCCTGTTGTGTCTATAGAACAGGAAGTGAAGTTCACTCCAATGGAACACAAATTAAAAAAAAAAAAACATTTGCTGCTCATAGTTTATGCAGCTATATTTTCACATACTGACCCAGACTAAAAGGCATTTACAGTCTTTACCGCAAAACACCAAAATGAGGACAATAACTTGCAGTAGCTGGATTCAAAGCTCACAGAAGCAAATAGTATATTAAAAGTTTGTTCTTGTTAGAACTCCTGGACAAGAATTCCTTGATCTTGGCTACTACCACAGACTCTCGTACAACTCAGCCCTGACTTCACTAAAGGTGCACTCACAGTGGGCACAGTTAAACTGAAGCATGCCCAATTTTGATGGTTCCCCCTATCCTGCTGGTCTGTACTCACGCTGGGCTTTAAGCAAGTGTTCCTGGGCATCCTTAGGTCACCACCTCTACCAAATAGACCTCAATGATTAGTGTTCTGTGGAGGGTTCTGTGCTCAGGCCTTTACACTGAAGCAAACAAGTCCAGACCAAAAGTGAACTATGCCCAGGACCACCTCTTCTGAGTAGTCCTGGGCATGGTACCCTTAACCATTCCCGAGAACCATTTGGAACACTCTTATTACACAAACAAACTGGACCAAGGGGGTGAACCATGCCTGGGCATAGTTCAAACTGCCAGGGTGAGTGCATCCTTAACCGCTTGCCGACTGCCTAGCGACGATTTATGTCGCCAGTCAGCTCCTCACAGGCAAAGCGACGTAGGGCTACGTCGCTAGCCTGTGATGCTCTGGGGAGTGCGCTCCCGCTCGGTCACGGACCCCCCGCATGTGTGCCCGGCGGATGCAATGTCCGCCGGGCACTCGCGATCGTCCGTTACACTGGGAGAAAGACAGGCGGCTAATGTAAACAAAGCCGCCTGTCATTCTCCCCTGTGTAAGAATAGTGATCATACGGTTCTGCTATGTAGGACTGTTGATCACTGTTCTTACACACACAGCCACAACCAATCACAGTTAGAAGCACACCCCTAGGGACACACCTAACCCCTGCCTCTCAAAAAAAGTTAACCCCTTCAGTGCCTGTGTCATTTTTACAGTAACAGTGCATATGTATAGCACTGATTACTGTAGTAACGTCACTGGTAACCCCAAAAGTGTCAAAAATGTCAGTCAAGGGTCCGATCTGTCCGCCGCAATGTCGTAGTCCCGCAAAAAATCGCAGATCGCCGCCATTACGCGTTTAAAAAAAACAACAACAAAAATGACAAAAATCTTTCCCTTAGTTAGTAAACGCAATAACTTTTGCGCAAACCAATCAAAATACGCTTTTTGCGATTTTTCTTACCAAACATATGTAGCATAAAACAAATTGGCCAAAAATGTTAAAAAAGTTTGATTTTTACATTTTTTTGGGGGAATTTCATATAAAAAAATGTGAAAAATATTGTTATTTTTGCAAAATTGACGCCCTTTTTTTGTTTATAGTGCATGATCAAAAAATCACACAGGTGATCAAATACCACCAAAAGAAAGCTCTGTTTGGGGGAAAAAAGGACGTCAAATTCGTTTAGGTACAGCGTCGCACGACCACGCAATTGTCCGTTAAAGTCACGCAGTGCCGAATCGCAAAATAGGCCCTGGTCAGGAAGGAGGTAAAATCGTCCAGGGCTTAAGTGGTTAATGGGCAAGACATCACACTGTCAACAGACTACCTGAAGTTCAATCGCTCTATTGCTTAAGCAATGCAAACTGCTCTTACACCACCGTACAGGAGGGAAATACACATTTCTCACTCCCAGGAGTGCAAAGATCCTATCTCCCCCACGGAATAGTGAACTTCCCTTTACAACTTACAACAAAGTTTCTCCAGGTGCTGTTACCGCATATTCTCAAATAAAAAGAGACCTCTCACATCTTTACATATATCCTGCTGCATTCTTATAGGGAAACATAAGTATATATGTACAAACACACACATAAATGTAAAATGTAATATATAAACTAATAAAATCTGTGAAACAAAAATCTTTTACCTTGTTTTACCTACATTGTCCCCCCAATACGTCCCCCCCCCCCTCCTGCGTTCAGCTCTGATTGTAAGCTAATAATTTATATCAGGAAGTCTTTTTCAGTTGCACAAACTCTCAGACAACAAAGGTCCAGCATTCTACATGAAATATAGTAGATGTTCAAAGACGTTTGAAGGCAAAGTTAAACATACAATGCACACCTTGAGACAGAATTTGTTTTGACTATAATTCCCACCCAATGTTTCCTTCTATGTGTGAAATACTAAAAAACTGCTAAAAAAATCACATTCCCATTAAATGTGAGTCATAATCAGTCTAAAATATAGAAAAATAAATAATATTCCCAGTGCCAAAAAAGAGCTGTGCTCTCACAACCCAGACATATGGTAGCTCCAGACATCATCTTTAAAAGAGTATTTTGTCGTTTTTATGTGGCCTTTGTAGTTTGTTATGTTTATTTATTGTACTGGTTATATTTATTTATAAAACTGATTCAACAAAGACACAGGGTATTGGATGTCATGCAACCAGTTAGAACATTAGGATGTTAACACATCAAAATATTTAATCTCAGTCTGTAAATCTTGTATGCATAGGTGTAGGAAATTTGTCATGGTTGGATTTTGGACGGTATGCAGACATCTTGATTGTGATTACGAATGAATATTGGATTAATCTCAGGAGATACAGGGTGCCTAAGAAAAATTACAGCTGAAGATTATTTTTTTTTTTGAGCTAAGAATGAACTAGATGTTCCTCAGTACGACCTTCCAAGTGCTCCTGGACTAGATGGATTGATTATTGGTGGAAATGGAATGGAAAACCAAGGACACCTCCTATTTGATATTCTGCTAGGAAAACAGGAAGATGTGTTAACTGCACACAGGCCATTATCAGACATTGGTTGAGTCACATTGGAGATCTAAGCGGGTCCTAGGAAGTATACTAATTTACATTTGCATCAATTAAATCAATACTTCTCCAAACATCATCTGCCTAGTTTCCAGCCCTGGATGCCACTACAGTTCTGAGCTCATCTCCACTCCTAAAAGATTAAATTCTGCACCCAGAGCCGTCTTTATTATTGATTGGAGCCTGGGCAAATATTTTCTTGGGCCCTCTAAAATCCACTTATTACCTTTTTGCAGGCAATGCGGGCTCAAGGGGCTGCTGTTTTGGGCCCCACAACAATGACTGGGCCCGGGGCAGCTGCCCCTTTTGCCCTGTGTTAAAGACGGCCCAGGCTGCACCCCAGAGAACCTTAAAAGTAAATTTTTGATTGGTTTGGTACATGTCCCTGCCTACATATGGATGTGCTATGTCCATACACACAGCCTCATCCTGCCACTTCAGGGGTGGTGATCATGGTTATCTTGGTCCTCAGTTTAATTCAAAACTTTGTGCAAATTGTGACAGCTACGTATTTGGACAAATCATTATACAACCGGGCTGAACTCACTTGGTTCACTTTAGCAGTATGGTCTTTTGGGGTTGTAGGGAGTTCTCTTGTAGAAACTTTTGCTAAGTTTAGTTATATGTATAAAATTATCACTAAGATAAAACTAAATAAATAGTTAATATTGTGATCCGCTGCGCTTCAGGATAACCAAAAACAAAAGATGGTATAAAAATAAATAAATAAATATGGTATATAAATATATAAATAAATATATAAATATATTGCTGCTACTTAAATGGGTATAAATATAAATAAAATAAAATTCACCAACAAAGAACTTGCTCTTTGACTGGAATTTTAGTAGCGCAGGGATGGTGATAACCTCCCACTCAATCACACTGCCAATCCAATGTGATCACTCAAATTCTTAGTAAGATGCATAAATATGAAATCACTGAATAAAATCACATAAATTGTCTTCCATAAAAGTCCATAAAGTCCATTAATAAAGTGCATAGAGCATATAAGGTGCAAATATGAGGAGTTCAAACATGCAGGATCACTGAGTAAATTAAAGGATCACCATTGATTGCCACCACCTTCAGTGCCGGGATGAATGTCTAAAATGCAAACTCACCGGATATCAGTGCCTATCCACTCTCATGGACTAGGCTACCACAGCATTAGACAATAAAAGGCAAACTTCATCCAGATCACTGCCCTGTGCTGCAGACACTCCTCTCATATAATGTATGCAGAAGATAAAAACAGAAAGCACTTCCATAGCGTGATACCGTTTAAAATAACAAATTTATTTAAACCTTCAAATATCACACTCACATTTTAACAGCATAAATACACATGGCTCTATCTGTAGGGATGAGGGCTCTGGTCAACTGAAAGTCGTCCGCGGTGCAAACCCGACTGGGCGATCTCCAGCGGTCTCCAGACGATCCTCTCCCTTCCTTAGATTACAAGTTGTGGACGCAGTATTTGTACGCGTTTCGTCATTTCCGACTTCATCATGTAGTTTATTCTGATGTCTACATAATGCATTGTTGTAGGTACATGCCAGGTGAAGCCATTTGCCTCTGACATATCAAATTGCAGAAAGTCACCTAAAGTAGAGTATCTGTACAGACTTCCCTATGTGTCAACACTCTTTCTCTCAAGGCGAAGAGTCAGTCACCAATTGCAGAAGACGAGGTGACTTGATTCAACATGAAACAAAGCCATCTGTACAAACTCCCCTCCGATGTATTCCTGCTATGTTGACAAGCTTATGTTTGCATTATTAATGTCTTTAATAATTCCTTTGTCAATGCATAAAGGAACAACTGCGAGCTCTTTTATTTGTTGCTATAGTCTTAACAAACAATGACTATATCTGTGCATTACCCAACTCACTGGTACAAAACATACTTTTAAAGCCTGTAGATCATTCAAACAAAGAGCATATTTTTCAGCTTTTTAATCTTTCTATTGTTAGACATTTGTGTTAATGTAACCTCATTATTTAGCTAAAGAACAGATTCAGAGTTCAAAGAATTACCGTGACAGTTTTGGCTACTGTTCCCTTTCCTGTCAAAAGTCATATAACCTGGGCTGTTTCAATAAAAAAAAACAGGGAGGGCATTTGGCCTGGACCTACTAGAAAATTCTCAAACTTTATAGCAAATGAGGTTGCGTTGGGATGTTCTGAAAGGGCAGGATAGTTCTGCTGCACGAGTGACTAATCATCTAATCAGAGAGCTGGTATCAGGGTACTGGAGCAAAATCCACTGTAATGTCACTCCCACAGCTGAATTACTGTATCCTACTGACATGGGCGTCCGCAGCTAGGGGCAAGGGGGGGCAAATGCCCCCCCCCCCCTGGAATCTCAACTTCCCCTTTCAAGTGGTTATTAAGCCACTTTATACCATCCTGTCTGGTGTGCTTAATAATCCTTTGTGTCTCTATATGTGTGCGCTGCTCACGTGACCCGTTGGCTCTCTCCTCTCCCCGTCTGAAAGCTGCCTGCAGTGGGTGGGGCAGAGGATTCCTCACTGATGTCAGTCAGGAGGGGAGGGGCAGAGGAGGAGAGAGGCGGTGGGTCACGTGAGCGGCGAGTGACACTCTGAAAACTTGTAAAGAATGGCTTATTTTTATAAAACACAGACACAGGGGCACACAGGATGATTAAACAGACTGCAGACAAGATAAGAAACTTTAAATGAAACTACAGCAGCAGGAGGGGGGGCAGGCACTGACACAGGAGCAGACGGGGAGGGAGGGGGGGAAGAGGGGAGGACAAGCGGACTGCGGATGGCGGAGACACGTAAACTGACCACAATGTCAGGGCTCAGCAGCCATGGTATACCGTGGTCAGTTTACAGAGGGGAGGACATAGCGAGGCAGGATCACACACAGGTATTTTAGGTGATAGAAGGGGCCAAATTACACAGCAAAGCACTGTGCTGTATAACATGCTTTAAGGCAGGCATGTCCAACCTGCGGCCCGGAACCGCAGGCAATGAGGCCCACTGTACCCTGACAATTTTATTTTTTTTGCTGGGGAAGAAGGAAGGCGGGTCGGGGGCACGGCCATAGCTGCTTCCAACTAACTGTAGGCAGAGGCTGCCTCGGAAGGGATCATCCTCTAGTTGTGTTAAATTAGTGCTGGGGGGGGGGAGCGCAGCAGTGCGGGAAGGGCGCGGCTGCGTTTTATTTACTTATATACCTTAACTATAGTATATATTTTATATGAGGCCCGAGAAAATTTCTCTACACTCAATGTGGCCCAGAGAAGCCAAAAGGTTGGACATCCATGCTTTAAGGGAACAGGATACATTTTTTTTTAGGGTACAAATGCTTAAAAAAAATGCGGTTGTTTGCTCTTTAAAAATAAATACTCAAAATAACTATAATGGCTAAGCCCCTCCCCTTCATGACATTTTTGAAAAGGGACAGAGCATGGGTGACCTTAACCACTTTACCACCGGAGGATTTTGCTGTCTTACGTCCAGGCCACTTTTTGCGATTCGGCGCTGTGCGACTTTAACTGACAATTGCGCGATTGTGCGACGCCATACCCAAACGAAATTTACGTCCTTTTTTTCCCACAAACAGAGATTTCTTTTGGTGGTATTTGATCACCTGTGCGATTTTTACTTTTTGCGCTATAAACAAAAAAAGAGCGTTTATTTTGAAAAAATAACAATATTTTTAACATTTTTTTATATGAAATTCCCCCCAAAAAAATGTAAAAACCAATTTTTTTTTAAATTTTTGACCAATTTGTTTTCTGCTACCCATGTTTGGTAAAAAAAATCACAATAAGCGTATTTTGATTGGTTTTCGCAAAAGTTATTGCGTTTACTAACAAAGGGAAAGATTTCTGTCATTTTTGGTGTTTTTTTTTTAACGCGTAATGGCGGCGATCTGCGATTTTTTTTGCGGTACTGCGACATTGCGGCGGACAGATCGGACCCTTGACTGACATTTTTGACACTTTTGGGGGTACCAGTGACATTACTGCAGTAATCAGTGCTATAAATATGCACTGTCACTGTAAAAGTGACACTGGCAGGGAAGGGGTTAATTTTATTGGAGAGGGAGGGGTTAATGTATGCCTGGTGCTTACTAACGTGTGTGGGGGGAGGGGACTGAGTGAGCCAGGGACAGATCGGATGTCCAGCTATGCTGAACACTTCCGATCTGTCACTCCCTGTCACTTGGGAGATCCGCCCGCTTGTGTTTACACAGGCGGGCGGATCTCCACACTAGATCCCCGATGATCGGGGAAGAGCTGCGGCGATCGCCGCTGCTCCTCCCCTGGCCCGACTCCCGCTGTGACCGAAAACAGCGCAAGCGCCGCCCAGAAGGGGGAGTGTCTGACGACGTAGTACTACGTCGTCAGACGATAACGAGCCACTCTGCCGCAGTAATATTACTGTGGGCGGTGGTAAAGTGGTTAAAATGATGCCCCCCCCCCCCGAAAAAAGTTCTGCGGACGCCCATGCCTACTGACATGAGGGCAGCAGAATTCCAGTCTGCATTGGGTGAAATGTTTGCTCATGCATCAGATGCAGATTAACAAAAAAACATAACAAAATACAATACACACAAACAGAGGGTGCAGGTCACCGAAACGTAAAAAAAAAATCTAAACATTCATAGAGTGTGAACTTCCATCCTGCAGAAATAAGGTGTAACCCTTCACCCATCTCATGTATCTAACAGTTAGCGGATGTCCTACCTCCAATACCTTCAGGACATCCAGTCACTTATTTCAGATTCATAGATCCTCTCAATGGATCTCCATTGAAAACAAAGCTAAACCATCCTATACTTTATAGCCATGAAGCTGCCATATTAACCTCTGTTTGATCTACAGTTGCCATGGTGCTACACATATGATAAAATAACATTCTCAGTTAATTCAATTGTGTAACTCCACTTTATTAGAAGAAGGAAGGAAAGGGGGGGGGGGGGGGATCGTCAACTAAGTGAAGTATTAAAGCATAGGATTTATTAGCAATGGTAAAAAATTGTAAAAAGCACTCTTTAGAAAGAGCAGTGTGTTTCGGCCTGGATTATTTCCCCAATGTACATAATATAACTGGATTCTAATATTTATAGGTAAAGTTGATCCAGGGATTACCCGATGGCCTCTTGGGGGTACAGGAAGGAATTTTTCCCCTGCTGGAGCAAATTGGGTCACGTGTTGCTGTTTTTTTTGCCTTTCTTTTGGATAAACTATAGGTATAGGATTGTGTATATGGGATTGTATGATATTTTCTTTCTTTTCTTTCTCTTTTATTGGTTGAACTAGATAGACGTGTGTGTTTTTTCAAGCATACTAACTATGTGTAGCACCCTCCTAGGTAGGTGCTAGGTAAAGGCATTGTTTTGCTCCATCTGCTTATCAGGGGAGCCTGATCAAGAGTTTTGCCTGTCCATGTGTGATTCACTTTGTCTGAGGCAGTGTCCCCACTGTATCCAATAAGGGAGCCTGTTGGACAGTGGGAGAAACCCAGCCAGTGACACATAGACTTTTGTGGCTGTCCCAGTGGGAGGGCACAAGAGTGGTGCATCCTGGGATAGGCTATAAAAGCCAGGGGAACATGTGACAGGGCGTCTTTGGGCGGGAAGCCAGGTCCCAGGAGGAAGGTGACGTTGGTCTCTCCTCCTGTCAGCAAGGAATGTGGTCACAGGCAGTCGGCCTAGTGGATCCAGTGTGTGATGCTGAGCCAGGAGGTCCAGGATCCTGACAAGTGGAGCTGAAGGCAGAGCAACCCAGGGAAAAACCGTGTCTGTGAGTACCGGGAAGCTTGCCAGGGGTCTGCCCAGGAAGGGGACCACTCCAGTGAAGAGTCAGCATGCACGGGAAGTGAGAAAGGGGGTGCCAAGTCAGGACCCTGAATAGAAATCTAGTCAGGAACCTATTTTCCACTTCACTTCAGTGGCAAGGTGAAGCAGCGGCCTTGCCGCATTCATTACAGTTAATGTCCTCAGAAGTTTTACATAGTTCAAGTTGGAGTATCCCACTCATCTCTTCTTCCATCCAAGTTCCAAAATAAAACAAAAAAAAAACAAATCCCCTGGACTGTTCATTGTCTGAGCCAAGTTTTAAAGTGATAAGTTTTACAGACTGTTGCTATGGGTAACCCAGGGGAATCCACACTTAGTAGCTCCCAAGGGGGCAGTGCTACATATGTAACTATATAAATATGGGTGGGAGAATGAAAGGACCAATCCTACCTTTATACAGTTATACTAAGCCCAAATTGCAGCCATTTTGTTCTTCCTAAATGCCTATTGATAACTGGAGAGCAGAAAGAGTTAAAATACAGTTGAAAGACTTTCTGGATCCATTCCAAGCAGCATTTGTTTTTGAACATCTCGTCATTACTCGTCCTCTTTGGATAAACAATCATATCTTTATGTCAAGTTGATATGTGAGTACATACAAGTGTTATATATCTAGCACTTTGGCAGACTGCATAGGTAAGCCAGGTCAAATATTTTTTGGCTACAAACACCCAGTTTAATCAAGCTGCCTCCTGGAAAGGTTCTTAATGCATTTACATCTCAGTCAAGCATGTTGTAAATGGCATTGTTCACTTAGGACACAATTCAAAGGATATTCCTCCTGAAATTGATACACCTTTAGTTTTGTGGCCCAGTAGGGTGTTCCCTAATGCCAAGTCTATTCAGTGGTGTTTACTTTGGACTTAAAGTTGGTCTTTTCATACATTCCACCTATTTGTAAAATGGGTTTTATATCAGTATCAAGATCACTGTTTTGTCTGCAGAGCAGTACACTATTCTATGGCTTCAGACATTTTTAATTCAAGTTAAGATGGCACAGATTCAGAATCCAAATAAAGCTCCAAGCTAATTTATCCAGAGGCACCAAATGTAGTAAGAACTTAGACAATGACATGTACGTACCCTTTTCTTTGGTTACGTCTTTAAGAGCACAGCATGGTTGGAAAGACAGGAACCCAAAAAGACAAGGAGACAAAACAGCAGCTGGTATTGAGGAGGGCACTTCCTTTTACTGCTGTTCTTCTGGGAAACAATAAGGATTTCTAACTCTTTAAGGACTGTGGCATAAGAGTTGACTAAGAGTCAACTGATTTACAAGTAATAGTATAGGAAATTATGTAATTTGAAGCATTTAGTTGGGAAATGGGATATAGGTAAAATGGATAGATGTGCTGGTAAAAATGGTCAGAAAGAGATAACTTAGCAAAGCAATCACTTACTTTGTACTATGATGAAATAAAAGTAGGCAGTGACATCTATTAATACTACTATTACTACCTTTGTTTTCCTTTAGGTGGGATATCTAGCATAGAACACTGCTAAAGTTGGGACCTCCTACCCTCTGCTGTGTGGCCGTGACTTCTAGGCATTTCACCTCCAACCCTTTACCTTCTACCATTTCCCTGCAGCCCTCGTACCCTTTCCTGCGTAGCTGTGTTTTTTCAGGTTCCCACCCTTTACCCTTTCCTGCGTAGCTGTGTTTTTTCAAGTTCCCACCCCTTACCCTTTCCTGCGTAGCTGTGTTTTTTCAGGTTCCCACCCCTTACCCTTTCCTGCGTAGCTGTGTTTTTTCAGGTTCCCACCCTTTACCCTTTCCTGCGTAGCTGTGTTTTTTGAAGTTCCCACCCCTTACCCTTTCCTGCGTAGCTGTGTTTTTTCAGGTTCCCACCCTTTACCCTTTCCTGCGTAGCTGTGTTTTTTCAGGTTCAAATCCTTTACCCTTTCCTGTGTGGCTGTGCTTTTGCAGCCTCCTACTCCCTTCCCTCACCTGTGTAGTTGTGTCTGTGCAGCATTTCACCTCCAGCCTTTTTCCCTTGTAGCTGTTTCTTTGCAGTCTCTCACCCCTTACTTATTCCTTTGCGGCTGCGTCTTTTCAGTCTCTCACCTCTTACCTCCTCCTGTTGGGCAGTATCTCTGCAGCCTCTCATCCTCACATGTCCCCAGTCTGACTGTATCTCTGCAGCTTGTCACCTCCTCCACTAAATGGCTGCATTTCTGCATCTCTAAAGCTGGCCGTAGATAGTTCAAATTTCGTCTAGTTCAGCAGGGACTGACCAAGATTCGAACCATCTATGAGCAGGCTGATTGTACCTAAGTCAATCCATCGATTAACTTTGGTACAAGCAGCATGTTGGATTTTTGGCATGTCAATACTTCCAGTGGCTATAGCTGTTAGCAATAGATACTGTGTTCTCGCGGCAGTGACGGCTCCCCACACCCGTCTGCCGGGTGAACACAATAGCTCTGCGGTAGGGATTCCCCCATCAACATTGACTGTGTTGATGGGGGAATCAAGCAATTTTCTTTCCTGCAACCCATGGAGGAAAGAAAATCACATCATCTATGGCCTGCCTAACACATGACTAATTCCTATGTGGCTGTGTCTCTTCAACATCTCACTCCTAAACCCCGACTGTGTGGTAATGACCTCTGCAGCCTCTCACCTCTGCCACTTCTCAATGTGTTTGTGTCTCTGCTGCTTCTCACTGCCTCTTCCCCACAGAGGGGCTCTGTCTCTTCAACCTCTCACTCCTTACCTATTCCTGTGTGTCTGTGTATCTTCAGCCTTTAACCCTTTACCCTCTCCTGTGTGGCAGACTCTTTTCAGTCTCTTAGGATAGATAGGAGACCAGGATCCGATTAAAACACTTTATCAAATGGGATTCAAATAAAACAATGTTACTGATTGTGACAGGCTTGACAAAGAGGGAACTCCCTTGAAACACGTTGCTGTCCCCTTATTTGTATTTAAATTATTTTTTATTCATATTTAGAAAGGTTTACAAATGTAATACATCACAATGAAAATCAAGACAACATTCATAAATTCAAAAGAAACATTTAAATCTCATACATAACACTACATACAAAGGTGCATATTCTGTATCCTAATCATATCAACCAAAGATATAATATTGGTTTTTATTCTCCAAATTGGAGGGAAATGTTATGAGAGGTGGAGGCTCCTCATATCTGATAACAAATAGTCTGGCTGATCTTTATCCCAAACAAACCTAAGACCTCATGCACACTGGACGTTTGTAAAGCTGCTGTTTTGACTCCTGTGTCTCCTGTGTGACTTTGTGTCAGGAAAACCATGCTCAAGCCCATGCTAAAGGAAAATACCTGTGCTCAAAGGAATGCACATACGAGTAGAACGGTCCCTAGAATTGTGTACAGAATTAGGACCCTGCGTGCATCTACACACTGTGGATGTTTTTAGTTGACTTTGGCACCCACTGGCCTATTTAGAGCCTTACAGGACTCATTGCTGAGTGGTCATCAGCTCCTCCTGCTTGTGACCTGATCCTGTGTACATCTGTATCTGGACTCAGCTTGTTGACCCTGCTTGTTCCTGAACCTCTGTTGATGACTCAACCTTGCTTCCTGTCTACTGTTTCGGTACCTCCTCTGCTCACTTGATACTAACCTTGGCCTAGCTCTGACTCTGCTCCTGGTTCCTGGTTCTGTACTCCTGTTGCCCAGTTGTTGCCGTCGTGCGAATTCCTGTTCTACAACCCATGGTTGTGGGAAAGAAATTAACTCTCTCAATTCTTCCCACTCCTGTGTTTCTGTGTATATTTTACTGCTACTATCTTAATGTGTGTCTTTGTCTCTGAAGGTTTAATGGGAACTTGCCTGTTGATAAAGAGAAGAGTTGCCATTGCGGAGCTGTTTCTTAAAGTTCAAGCTTTGGGTTTGTTATGTTTGCCTCACTATTTTGTAAATCGCTGTCTTCAAAGAAAATAAATTGACAAACCAGCTTGTTCTTGGGCAGGAAGCAAGTAAGTAGTGAAGCAGGGATAAGGATGACAGTTCCAGTGCTTGCGCCTTTATTAACAGTCCCCATGGTTCTAACTTGACAGGTATGATTTTTAAAATTTTATTTAAAATAAATATAGTATAAAGATTTAAAATTTTAAAGAAGTTGTATAAAAATGCATTTAAATAGTTATCGTGATGGTAAAAAGATGTTCAAAATTTAGGTAGTCACCATTAAAAATGCACGCTGGGCAGCTTTAAATTCCTCAGAATAAAATAGAAAGCACAGTTAGGTTGGCGATAGTTTGTATTTTTACAGCCTTGTAATTAGAACATTTTAACTAATTTGTTTGCATTTTGCATGAGCAAGTTAGGCTTTTGGATTGACTTAACATAATTGCAGCATTTTCTGCCAAATACAAATTACCCTTTCTATTTTAAACCGGAGGGAAAAGTAAATATTTAATAGACATCAATATCATTGCGGCATTTCAACATTTTATTTTCGGATTTTGGAATGGTAAAATAAATTTTGTATTGTTTTAAACAAAAGAAGCATTGAGGTGCAAAAACAAATCATTTGAAGTCTGTTTTCCAGTATATTCCAGATCACCATAACAAGCCAATAATAATTCTATAAAGTCATATTTTGAATTTGCTTTTCAAAAGATTCTCTTCATAAAATGCTAATTCAATTGGAAAGTTAAAAAAATAAAACTTTTTTTTTATTCTGTACAAATGATTCAAATGGAACCATGAGCAAAATAAAAAAAAATAATACTCCTTTGCTGTAAATGTCACACTTTTCTAAAACTCATTAATCTTTCCCTATTGGACAACCTACAGTATTTTTAAAATTTAACTATATTTGCCCTCTTTGAACACATAACACCATTGGTTCAAGTCATTCTGTGCACTAAAATTATTTCCCACTCTACTGGATTAATCTACCAATGGTCGGTAGACTGTTGTCATTCATTGGATTGTTGCCATCGCCTCTCTCCAGTAAGTTATAAAAAACAAATCTTCAATTTCCTAATATCCCTCCCTATAGTTCCTATACTTTACTATCTTTTGTATAGATCTTTCCTCTTTTATCTTAATCATTATCCTTCTCTCTTTTTCTTAAATTTAGCTAAACTACTATCCTCCTTACTTTATCTGGTATTTGCCTCTATACCTAACCAATACCTTTTCCATTTTTTTGTGCAATATGGTGCCACTATGTTTTCTATGCAGATTAAAAAAAAAAAAAAATGCTTGTTGTTCAGAGGTCTTCTATCTTTCCACCATTTAAAATCACCACTACTGAATGATGATTATTTATAAATCATATGTTGATTCTGCTGTTTAATTGATTATCTTCTGAAAATACTAATGCATTATACAGTTACAAAGCATGGTTGAAAAACAACACGTACATATCAAGTTCAACAATTACAAAATGGGACAGGCTAAAAAAAAAAAAAAAAAAAAAAACAGGACTTTCAAGGTGCACAACATAATTTGTATAAAACGTACATTATATTTCCTACAATTAAAAAAAGATAATATCACATGAATCTAGGGCTGGTAGTACATTTTACATATTCATTTCAATACAGATATTTGCAACAAAATTCTATATAGCATGTTTTACATCTTTTTTTTTTTACTCAAGGTGTAACCGCTCTTTACGCGTTTCATGAATAATGTCACTTCTTCAGGAGGGCACCTAAGATGAAAAACCTAAATATACAGTATATAAATTAAACATTACCACCGTACATTATATATTTTTCACAGTACAAAAAAAAAAAATCAATGTCAACATTAACAACCTCATATTATATCTTTTTCACAGTACAAAACAACATCAATGTCAACCACTGTATATTATATATTTTTCACAATACAAAAAAAAATCAATGTACAACAAAAAAAACAATGTTGATTTTTTTTATGTACTGTAAAAAAGATATATTATACGCTTGGTAATGTTGATGGTAATGTTTTTTTATTACAGTTGTTAATGTTTGCATTGATTTTTTTTAGCTCATATCATAGGGTATGATCTTTTAACTGAAGGAAATAAATTACACGCTTTAAACAAATTATGGTGTGCACCTTGAAAATCCTAGTTATCTTTAGCCTTTTTCATTTTGTATATACTATTTAAGATGTTGGTGCAATTTGAGATGTTGGTATAAGGGATGCAGTCTAGATCAGGGATGTCCAACGTTTTGACCTTTCTGGGCCACATTGGAAGAAGAGGAATTGTCTTGGACCACACATAAAATACTGTATACTAACAATAAGGATAGCTGATGAGCACAAAAAGTGGGGCAGATCACAAGTTAATGATAACTAAAATAGATAATGTACTTATCTGAGTAATCAAACTTCATTCTTTTGTAATATTTTTTATTATAAAAGTAAAGGAGGGCAACTTGACATTATTTTTGATAAACAAACGCATCAATATCTGGTTGGATGGATGTAGTAGCAGATCGCAATGAATTCTCAAGGTGCTCATCAGATTGATTCTAAATTTTGCCCTTCGTTTGCTTCATCCTTGAAAATAGTTGTTCACAAATACAGGTGTTGCCCAAAACTGATGACATGAATAAGGTGTTATTGTGAAGTGTGGGAGATTTTTCTTTGGGAAAATAAAACTTATGAGTCCAGTAAAGAGACACTGTCAAATTTTTCTTCGCTCGCGTGTGTTCGCTACGTGTAAGACCCCGTTCACACTGGGGCAACGCTACTTGCCGGGGCGACCTCACAGGTCGCGGTGCGCAGCTCGCACCGCGACCTCGGAGCGGCCGGCACGGACTTCATATCATTGAAGTCAATGCAGGTCGCCCCAAAGAAGCTCCGGACCCTTTTTCTAAGTCGGAGCGACTTGTGTCGCTCCTATTAGAAAAGGTCCACAGCTTCTCTATGGCAGGAGACCTACGGCGACCTGTCAGGCGACCAGGTCGCCTGACAGGTCGCCCCAGTGTGAACGGGGTCTTAATGCATTTTCACAAAAAAATCAAAAAAAAATCAACATTTTAAAGTAAGTTTTCAATTTTGTTTTGGGCCATCAATCCCAGGATGCAATGGGAACGGCCCCGGCCGCTACTCTGATTGCTGATCGCAATCTACAGCGCATGTGTGATCGGCATTCTGGGTAGCCAGGAACCCGGAAGAAGGACACAGCGGGGGACACCATGGCTTCAGATGCCCACACCGGAGATGGCCACGCTCTGCAATCAATTTTAAAGGTAAGTATTTATCTTTATTTAATAACTGTAATGACCTGTAATGTGGGGTTAGTGTTAGGATAATAGGGCATAGCTTAGGATTAGGGGGGATAGTTTAGTTAAAAAATGTGTATGTGGCCGGAACTCCGCTTTAAGGTAGCAATAATCAAATTAAAGCCTACGGTGGTAAACCTTTGATTTTTTCTTTTTTTTATAAGAATAATAAACATGTTATACTTACCTGCTCTGTGCAATTGTTTTGCACAGAGCAGGCCCGATCCTCTTTTTCTGGGGTCTTTTTTTGGACTTGATACCAATAAATTATTTTAAGCGTAGCATAGCACCCTCTAGTCTCCTAGAGTTCAGGGCTAGAGGACTCATCCAGGCAGCTCTCTGGTGCCTCCCCCTGGTTCTAGAATGTTGGAGAATATTTTAGAAATTAGTGGACGGAAGCTAGGATGGTTGTCGTGCATGTTTAGGGACCCTTAGCCAATTCCTTGGAAATGGGGCTGGCAGGGAACTAAGGAGCCCTTAAATAGACATGGGCCATGCCAGCAGGAGAGCCGGGGTGGAAGATGGAGAAGCAGTGCTCAGGAAGTCTGTTAGTGGGCCTTGAGGGACCCCTGCTGGAGAGGGGTATTACCTTGGGCCAGAGGCGTGACTAGAACCTTCAGGGCCCGGGTGCAAGAAACCATAAAGGGCCCCCTGACCCCCAGCCGGTGGTGAAGTGCAACTTTTGGGACCATGGTAGTTCTGCCACTGGTGTCAGTATTTTTTATTTTAGGTATTTTATTTTTTACCAGTTTATTTTATTTATTTATTTTTTAACAATTTTATTTTTTTATTATTTTTTTACATTTTTTTTAGGCGCCCCTTGGGGGGCTTGGGTGAGCTATCATATGTAGATATTTACCAGCACACCAAGGATCGTCAGTTTCATCCAAATAAAGGCCTGACAAAAGGGTCCTGCATAGCTACGAAACTTTGCACTACACCATTTTGTGATGTGATCTTTCTTGACTAAAAAAACGTTTGGACAAAATTGATGATCCTTGGTGTGCTGGTGAATATCTACATATCGTGCAGGTTCCAGTATCCAGCTGGTGGTCGCTACAGCACCCAGTACCTTAAGAGCTCATTCCAGGAATGTGTGCGATGGGAATATGGACTGTGGGTGAGATATCAGGGGTCTAAACAGACCTCTCATGTTTCATCTTTGAAACTGGGAAAGGAGTTTGAGGACACAGCCTCCAATCTCCATCTCTGCAGCCTCAGCTGCACAGAATGAATGGACAGGAATGGCTCTGTACAGAGGCTTCCTGTTCATTCACAAATTGAAGCATAGTAAACACAGTTTACTATGCCTCAGTTATAAATTAACTGGGTCAGTGATCACTACAGATCACTGACTCTATTCATTAAAACAAGAGTGGGGCTGGTAAATTACACATTAACTGGCCCCTTCCCTGATCTCCATCCACAAATGCATCCCCTGATGAGTGGCAGTGCTGGTGGTGGAGAGGGGGATGAGTGGCAGTGCTGGTGGGAGAGGGGGATGAGTGGCAGTGCTAGGGTGGGATGGGATGAGTGTTAGTGCTGGGGAAGGGGGGTGGGATGAGTGACAGTGCTAGGGGGATGGGATGAGTGACAGTGCTGATGGAAGGGGAAGTGGGAAGAGTGTCAGTGCTGGGGGAGGTAGGAAGAGTGTCAGTGCTGGGGGGTAGGATGAGTGGCAGTGCTGTGGGAGGGGGGTGGGGTGAGTGGCAGTGCTGGGGGGGTGAGTGGCAATGCTGGGGAAAGGGGGGTGGGATGAGTGGCAATGCTGGGGGGGTGGGATGAGTGGCAATGCTGGGGGGGGAAGGTGGGATGAGTGGCATTGCTGGGGTGGAAGGTGGGATGAGTGGCAATGCTGGGGGGGGGGGGTGAGTGGCAATGCTGGGGGAGGGAGGGTGGGATGAGTGGCAGTGCTGGGGGAGGGAGAGTGGGATGAGTGGCAGTGCTGGGGGAGGGGGGTGGGATGAGTGGCAGTGCTGGGGGAGGGATTGAATCAGCAGTGGTGGTGGGGAATGAATTCAGTGACACTTACTTGCTGTCACTGTGCACTCAGTTCCCCCTGCATTGCTGTGTCTCTTGGCTCCCTCTGCTCGACGTGTCTCCACTCACATCCATCCTCCTGTAGCTCCTCCCCCATCACTGTACTGGGTCAGCTGACTCTTTTAGATTTGGCTCTCAGACAGCTGCACGGACCCAGCGGAGACTGTGTGGATGATCCACTGTGCTCTGCAGTAAGTGTCCCTGTTCTGACTGAAATGTGTAACTAGTCAGCGGGCCCCCCTACAGTGGCGGATCTCTAGGGCTCAGTCGCACGTGCAACTGCTGCAACCCTGGTAGTTCCGCCACTGCCTTGGGTCGGAGCTCGGGTGGCTGGTCTGGAAGAATCCTACCACAGGAGGCGGTGGGGAGGAAGTTTTCCGGAGAGGCAGCAGGAGCAAAGAAAGACAGAGTGAGTAGATCAGCAAAATGCAGGGACAGAAAAGGGGAGAGACTACTACATGCAGCAGGTCTTTCTTGAAGACAGGGGTGTGCTTAAGTCTTCAGCCTTGCCCTGGGAGGTCTCTAGTTTGTCAGTCAGGAAGACTGGGAAAAGGAAGCAGGCAGGTAGGCTAGCATTTCTTTGAGGAGAAGAGCTGGGATCAGTGTCTACATGGAGGCAGAAGGTGTTTCAGGAAGCAGCTCACTCGACATGTGCTACTTTTCCAAGGGACTGAGAGTTCCTAGCCTGTAAGGAGCTGTTGCTAAGCTAACAAAAAGACAGTTAGTTCCAAAAGGAGTGAACCCAGCGGAGTTGTACAAAGGATTAAGATTTTGTGCAGGAGGATCTAGTGGAAGATGTAAATAGGGAGGACGTTGTCCCTGATTCTGTTGTTGTTGTCAAGTTGGGCATCCCATAATCCCTATTCCCTAACCCCATCCAAGTTATTACTCCCTAATAAACAACAAAAACAAGTTTAAAAACAGTTTTCTGTGTCTGGATGCAAGAAGGAAATGCTATGTGACTGGTTGTGCAGCAGTGGGGAACCCTAACATTTGCAACTCTTACAGGGGTAGTGCTACATACAATAGCAATATGATGTCACCACACTGCCATAATGCATGCCTTAGTTATATTGCCTCAACATAATGTTGGGAGACATGAGTTGACATGAGTTTGGCCAATTAATATCAAGAATGTGCAAAATGCCCAAGAAGAATAGGAATATTGTGTAGAAGCCCCAAACATTAATCAGTGTGTTAGGAGGACAGCTATGGCCCTATTTAGTGGTTCATCTCTAGCAGTATTGCTTAACCACTTGCCGACCACCGCACGACTATTTACGTCGGCGGTCAGCCCCTCACAGCCAAAGCGACGTAGGGCTACGTTGCTAGCCTGTGAGGGTCTAGGGAGTGAGCGCGCGCCGCTGGAGGCGCGCTCCCGCGTGGTCACGGACCCCCCCGCGCGTTGCCCGGCGGATCCGATGTCCGCCGGTCACTCGCGATCGTCCGTTAGAGCGGGAGAAAGGCAGGCGGCTAATGTAAACAAAGCCGCCTGTCACTCTCCCCTGTGTAGGAATGGTGATCATACGGTTCTACCATGTAGGCCCGTTGATCATTGTTCCTACACCTCAAGCCACAGCCAATCACAGTTAGAATCACGCCCCTAGGGACACACATAACCCCTCCCTCTCAAAAAAAAGTTAACCCCTTCACTGCCAGTGTAATTTTACAGTAACAGTGCATATATATATATAGCACTGATTGATGTAGAAATGTCACTGGTAACCCCAGAAGTGTCAAAAATGTCAGTCAAGGGTCCGATCTGTCCGCCGCAATGTCGCAGTCCCGCAAAAAAATCGCAGATCGCCGCCATTAGGCATTAAAAAAAAACAACAAAAATGACAAAAATCTTTCCCTTTGTTAGTAAACGCAATAACCTTTGCGCAAACCAATCAAAATACGCTTTTTGCGATTTTTTTTACCAAACATATGGTAAAAAAAAAAATTGGCCCAAAATGTTAAAAAATTTTGATTTTTACTTTTTTTGGGGGGCGGAATTTCATATAAAAAAAAATGTGAAAAATATTGTTATTTTTGCAAAATTGACGCTGTTTTATTGTTTATAGCGCAAAAAGTAAAAATCGCACAGGTGATCAAATACCACCAAAAGAAAGCTCAGTTTGTGGGGAAAAAAAGGACATCAAATCGTTTAGGTACAGCATTGTATGACCGCGCAATTGTCCGTTAAAGTCACGCAGTGCCGAATCGCAAAATAGGCCTTGGTCAGGAAGGGGGTAAAATCTTCCAGGGCTTAAGTGGTTAATATGGCCTCAGGGGAGTTGTTCAGCTGCAATGTTCCTAAATTGTGAGCCCACCATCTTTGAATCCAGGTAATAATCAAAACCTGTGGTAATAAGCCCCTTACAATCAGAGCAATTGTTTGCTAATATGGATATTAGGGCAGTATTGGAGACAGTCTAGGTTTAAAGACTCAGCATCCTATTCTTTCCCACCGCTATCCACACTTTCATGAGGCTGCTGAAGAACCAAGATGTAAGTTGAAAACCTCAAGCCCTAGAAGACGCTAGATGATGCCATCTTAGACAAAATGGTTACCTCAAACTTAGATGCAACTCAGACTTTTTTTGAATTAAGGTTTTCAGTTTTAAATCAAGTATGGAATCTTGATTAAGTAAAATTTGGCAAGAAAAAGGGGGAGGCAGAGGGTCATGAAAATGTAGGCTAATGTCTGCATAGCTCTAAGGAGCTTTAAAAAGCAGTGAAACATGCATTTTGTGGCCTATTACTTCATCATACCTTAGCATATAAATGGAAGGAGTTGGAGATTAGAATTGGAGGAAGGGTGAGCAGTCCAAATCAAGAGAGCAGCTTAGTGCCAATCTAGGACAGTAAGTGTGTTTTCTACAGGATTATCAGGTAAAAATAAAGAGAAAAAAGCCAGAAAACAAGAATAAAACGTATGCAGCCCCCACATCTAAAGACTGGTAAGCTGAAATATATTACATTTTTGCTTTTAGGTTTAGGTACACGCTAAAACCAGGAACTGTTGCTGGAAATTAGAGACAGTTGGCATTCAAAAACTTAGAACGTGAAGAATCTGGTTGTGACACAGATAAATCAGCTGTCACTTTTTTCTGGTTTCCTCCAGCACTGATGAAGGGGGATTTTGTGGCCCCCAAAACATGTTGGAGGTCCTTTGTCCTGCTTGTTGTACCCAGTTGAGCAATAAAAACTTTGGACTCCTAAGAGTTTTCATTTGGCACTCTCTTTGACCTATCCCACTTAGATCTCAGATGATTGTCCTCTGCTGGGGGATCTCTTTCTTTGTGGTGAGTTTCCAAATACAAGTCAATTGGGCTCAAGTAATGACTTTATCCACTTTTTAATAACCTGCAAAAATCCACGTCCAGTGCCCCTCTACATGCACTGTCACACTCGCGATGAAGAGAGTGATCCACATTTGGCAGGTGGGGAGGAGAAATTATATTGCTTCCTCTTCACCTGATTTAACCCTATTATGTCGCAATAATGTGCCGCAATCACATGCATTGTACACAGTCATGGCACAGCTCCATTGAGCTCAATGAGCAAGTTGCAATGGCAGCAATGGTGGTGGATGGTGGATGGATGGTGGTGAAGACTGTCAAACTCTATTCCCTGAGATTAATATTCCATGGAAGAGAAGCAAAGCATCATAGCCACCATGTGTCCAACCTCGCCCGGCTGTTATTCCAAGACTGTGGAATTCTCTGCCACAAATGGTGGTAACTGCGGGGAGTATGGCTACGTTTAAAAGACTCTTGGACGTACATCTCAAGGATCAGAACATTCAGGGGTACGAGAAATGATTACGGCCACACACACCTACACAGGTTGAACTGGATGGACTATTGTCTTTATTCAACCTCAACTACTATGTAACTATTGGCACTTTTCCACTGCAAGTACCGGCTCAGCTCTACTCGGCCCTGCTTGGCCCTGCTTGGCCCGGTTTGCTTTTCCACTGCTGGTACCGCATGGTACGGTGTTGGAACGGTTCGGTATGGTACGGTATGGTTTGCTTTTCCACTAAAGTATTACTAAAGTTAAGTGGGTGGGATAACAACGGGGTGGGTGGGATTCTCTGACCAATCAGTGGCTAGTAGTGACTGCATGCAAAGGATTGTGGGATATGGTACCGGGTATGGTACATCTTGGAACCACAATCGAGTAGGTACTGTTTTTGAGAGCCATACCGTTCGGTTCCATGCAGTGGAAAAGCGCCGCCGTACCGTACCGAACCGTTCCTACACTATACCATGCGGTACCAGCAGTGGAAAAGCACAAAAGCGAGCCGAACCGTTCGGTTCTATGCAGTGGAAAAGCGCCATATGTAACAGTTTATTATGGTGGCCAAGGGGCCAGTTAAAACACGGCTCAACTAACTGTTTTACCTCCATCTGAAAGAGACCTACCACTATCTCTTGGACATTTTTTTCTAGTTAGATATCTCAGTCACACATTCTACCTTTGCCCAGATTACCCAAAAAGTAGTCACAAATCAGCCCAATAAAGCCAATGGCTCTTTTGCATTTACAAAGGTAAAAACCTTTCCGATTACCCCAGTCCTTTGTCCGTATATACTCTCTATTTTTTTTTTTTTTTTTTTATGGAGCCACCTAATTCCTACCTATTTCCATGTCCGAATTAATATTCCACAGTACACATAAATAAAACAGTGTTTTTTTTTTCTTCTTCATCCTTTCCTCCAAACTCTACAATTATCATGTTAAAATGCAAAAGACTCTCCAGAGCCTCATCCCGGTAATGATTTTATTTTACATATTGATAATAGTGCCAAAGCAAGGGACATTTCACTTCCTGAATACGATTACCATTTTAAAATTGTATTCATAGAAAACATATATTCTTCTCTAAATTAAACAAGGAGCTCCGATAACTTACATCCACAGACTAATGAATCTCATTTGCTACTTTGCAATTCCCCGAAGTTATCTGTGTCACACAGCACTCACCGCAGAAGTCGTGCTTGTCCTGGGAAAAGACATTGAAAAAAAAAAAAGTGCCCGTAGCTAGCCGACAAGGTAAAGAGAAGCGCATGAAATATTCATCACCGCTATACTTCAAGTTGCCTGGATATTTTAATTCCAATAGGAAGAACCCTATGTCAGCTGGAACTATAATTAAACTGATATGGCATTCAGAATTGCCTCAGAATCCCCAGCCTTGTCATATAGTTCTTTTCCCCTCCATCTTTAAACTATATGAAAATCAATTATCTCAACACACCAGCTGTAAGGAGAGTATGCCAACCACTTACTCCTGAAGTGAATAAATTATTTGAAATTCATTACTGATCTGAACGACTCTCCAAGACTTAAAGCACCAGTCCATTTACCCTCGCCAGATCCGAGCTGAATTTTAACAAGGATCGCTATCTGATACGAGGCCTCAAGTAGAACAACATGCAAACTAGTTGGCACTCGGGAGTCCGAGGGGAGGGGGGGTTGGGGAGGGGTTTGATGCAATGGGATATGAAGTGCTGACTGACAAATGCCGTGAATTAATAGATCTTTACATTTAATGACAAAATTGTTTGTGATTTGCCCCAGCATGACATAGCCAGAGTGAAAGGAAGACATTTGAGACTGAAAATACCATTTGTGTGTCAAGGATGTTAGCAAGCCAGACTGGTGATAGGCACCGGTGTCTACAGGATTTGAAACAGAGTTGATGCGATGTCATTTTGGCTCTACTGTAATCTGGTTATCTCTTGCCAAGACTTCATGTACGATTAGTCAGTTTTTAGAGGACAGCCAACCTTATCAGCTACACTGGGTGACATTTCTGTCAAGTCGAGAAATGCGCTTGTGAAATTTAAGATGAGGTGTCACATCTTCATATCAAATCCCATTGTGCCACCACCTACCATCCTGAAGTCTCCTTCTAAAAACATTAATGGAAAGAAAAATGAAATTTCCGCAAGATTTGACCTTGAAATGCGCATTTCCTTTTTTTTTTTTTCCTTCTACAACTAAAACAGCTTCCTGACTTCTGAACTGTTTCAACATGTATATGTGGCATCATGATGAAAGATTTCTGTAATAGATGGATCACAGTTTCCTGTCATTTGAGGCAATCTTTTCATTCTTTTTTGTTGTATTGGGTCGCTTTGAACGCTGAAGGTTTGAACTCTGCCATCAATCAGTTGCAATGCAGAATTTCTCCATGAAAGGGCATAAGAGGCATGAGAGAATGTATACTAAAGTTATGCTATATATTGTGCAAGAGTGCTTGATACTGTAATCTTATTTTTGAAATAAATAAATGCAGCTAACAATGGTATCATGAACCTGAAATACAGCTAATCCAAAGCTGATATACAGTATCTCACAAAAGTAAGTACACATCTCATATTTTTGTAAATATTTTATTATATCTTTTCATGTGATAACACTGAAGAAATGACACTTTGCTACAATGTAAAGTAGTGAGTGTACAGCTTGTATAACAGTGTAAATTCGCTGTCCCCTCAAAATATCTCAACACACAGCCATTAATGTCTAAACCACTGGCAACAAAAGCAAGTACACCCCTAAGTGAAAATGTCCAAATCGGGCCCAATTAGCCATTTTACCTCCCCGATGTCATGTGACTCATTAGTGTTACAAGGTCTCAGGGGTGAATGGGGAGCAGGTGTGTTAAATTTGGTGTTATCGCTCTCACTCTCTCATACTGGTCACTGGAAGTTCAACATGGCACCTCATGGCAAAGAACTCCCTGAGGATCTGAAAAAAAGAATTGTTGCTCTATAAAAAGATGGCCTAGGCTATAAGAAGATTGCCAAGACCCTGAAACTGAGCTGCAGTATGGTGGCCAAGACCATACAGTGGTTTAACAGGACAGATTCCACTCAGAACAGGCCTCGCCATGGTTGACCAAAGACGTTGAGTGCACATGCTCAGCAATATAATCCAGAGGTTGTCTTTGGGAAAAAGACGTATGAGTGCTGCCAGCATTGCTGCAGAGGTTGAATGGGTGGGTTGTCATCCTGTCAGTGCTCAGACCATACACTGCACACTACATCAAATTGGTCTGCATGGATGTCATCCCAGAAGGAAGCCTCTTCTAAAGATGATGCACAAGAAAGCCCGCAAACAGTTTGCTGAAGACAAGCAGACTAAGGACATTACTTGAACCATGTCCTGTGGTCTGATGAGACCAAGATAAACTTATTTGGCTCAGATGGTGTCAAGCGTGTGTGGCAGCAGCCAGGTAAGGAGTACGGCAGTGGGGAGCTACAGTTCATTGAGGGAGCCATGAATGCCAACATGAACTGTGACATACTGAACCAGAGCATGATCCCCTCCCTAGGCTGAGACTGGGCTGCAGGGCAGTATTGCAACATAATGACCCCAAACATACCTCCAAGACAACCACTGCCTTGCTAAAGAAACTGAGGGTAAAGGTGATGGACTGGCCAAGCATATCTCCAGACCTAAACCCTCTCTAACATCCACCAACTCTGTGATGTCATCATGGAGGAATGGAAGAGGATTTCCGTGGCAACCTGTGAAGCTCTGGTGAACTCCATGCCCAAGAGGGTTAAGATAGTCCTGTAAAATAAAATAAAACAAAATATTGACACTTTGGGCCAAAGTGACTTACAGTTTAAAATTGCCTCTTTCAGTTACCCAGTACCGACGCGTTTTGTCGGCAGGCGTCTGACGTCATCAGGGGACATGACCCCTGATGACATCAGACACCTGCTGATGAAACGCGTCAGAACTGGGATACACACTACGTCACTTCCGGCTTTTTGGAATGCAGGTGGAACGCAGAACAGTGTCCCCTGCATTAACTAAGTTCCAGCTTATCTGAACAGGCTGAATGAGGCAATTTTAAACTGTAAGTCACTATGGTTTTTTAATAAATGATCTTTAAATACTACACCATGAGAAGTCTCTTTATCTCCCCTCTATATATATTTGGACAACTTTATTAAATGCTTTGATCTGTGCACCTCTGAGTGGAATCATTAGGACAACCGCTGATCTCTGATCTAGAATTCTTGGTCTGGTGCTCATTTTGACTACCTGTAATGGGGGTCAAATCAATCTGGTAATCGTTTTGTGCATGAGGATATCAGTAGAGGATCTATCTATCCCACAGACACGGGTGGCTGTTTTTTTGTCATTGTCAGGAATATTTTATGATTATGCTTTTGATGCCCACTGTCAGGAATATTTCATGTTTATGCATTTGACGGCCATTGTCAGGAATATTTCATGATTATGCGTTTGATTCCCATTGTCAGGAATATTTCATGATTATGCATTTTATTCCCATTGTCAGGAATATTTCATGATTATGCGTTTGATGCCCATTGTCAAGAAACAATGGGCTTCAAACGCATAAACATTAAAAATTTGTGACAATGGGGCATCAAATGCATAAACATTAAATATTCCTGACAGTGGGCATCTAACAAATAAACATGAAATATTCCTGACAGAATTTTACAGCTGGACATAGACAACTTTGTATTATACATGTTTGCCATCTTCAGCTGTAAAATTATGTCAGAGTGTCAGTCCACATTGTCTTTTGCAGGGTGAGGGTGATATGACACTGTAAATGAGCAGTACACTCACTGCTTATCTCACCCGCCAAGGGGCCACCTCTAAAATGGATGCCCCGGGCCTGCTCCTCGTGTCCTGTGCTCTGGTTCCTCCTCTGCTGCTTCACTAGTGCCTTCCTTCCACTGCTATTCGCGGCACTCTGCAGGGCCTTCAGGCCATCAGGAGCACCCTCCCTGTCGCTGGCCTGTTCTGGATTGTATAGGCGCTGCGAGGGAGAGTTTCTCTGCGGCGGCGCCTCTGCCCTACAATTTAATGCTTTCTCTGCATTTTAACTGCGGGGGGATCACTGTGTAATGTTGGGGGCCATGGCCCCCTCTGGTCCCCCTCCGTCTATTAAACAACTTCAAAGCAGGAGTACAAATCAATGGTTTTAGAGAGTGTTAAGAGAACAGTGATAATGCAAGAATGAACACTTTTTATTAAACGTCCACCTAAATCGTTGAAGCAGCACTCTGTGTGGACTTTACTTTATTCGGGAAAGTGGGACTTGTGCCAGAAAAATGTAAGTACTGTGAAAAAATGGGGACCTTAGGCCTGGAGTAAGTGGGGCACAAAATGGCGGAGTATCTCTTTAAAAACAGGTATATGCATACCAGTGGCGGCTGGTGCTCCATCAGTCAGGGGGAGGGGGGGGGGCAGATGGACCTGGCCATGGACCCCTCCATATAACTCCAGCCTGCACCACCACATCTCCCCCCGCCAGTTTACTTACCTTGTTCCTCCGGACTGACAGACGGCGGTGGCTTCCCCCTCAGGCTCCTTCATGTCCTTTCTCAGCGGCCGTCTCCTCCCCACTTCTTGGCCAATAGCATGCCTTCTCCTTTCGGCCAATCGGGAACAGGTCCCAGGACCCGCTTCCTGATTGGCTGGGAGGAGAATCAGTGTGGCAATAGCGAATATTCATTCGCTATTTGTCACAGAACTGGGTGGGCTTAGGGCGCAGTGCTCTGCGCCCTGAGCCCTACCTTTTTTGAAGCCTATTAGAGTCTCTGGCTCTAATCAGGTGCTTAAAAAAAACAAAAAACATTGGAATCCATGCATCCGGCGCCCTGCATGTAGATTGGACGGGCTGTCACTGGTGCATACCCTGTCGCCCCTGGCCAGCTTGGCAGGAACTGGCAGCAAATCCAGGCAACCAACATCCTGGTATTCCTGCCATAAAGGTCCTTGTTCAGGCACTGCTGTTATAGGGTGCCAATGCTCTGTGGTCACAGAGATCACAAGGCACACAATCACCCTGACTGGCTCTGTGCATTTTGTTTGTGATCTGAGCTATCAAATGACAGCTAAGTCACAGACTATCAAATTGTTTTATGCAATGCCATATATAAATGGTGCTGCAGAAGAGAGTCTACCTCCTTATTCCTTTACTATACGGCAATATTGAGTACTTGCACATTATATATATAAATATATATAAATGTATTTATTCCTAAGTGACAGTGTATAATGACCAACCGTGGGACTGCAAAACAGGACTCATATGGAGCTGAAGCAGACACATCTAGCAATTACTGTTAAAGGGACCTAAGGCTTATCAGAAGAGTAGAAAGCCTAAGCCCAGGGCCAGGGCTAAACTATTTTGCGCCCTAGTCAAAACCAGCTACTTGCAAACCCCCCCTAAAAAAAAAAAAAAAAAAAAAAAACTGCACACATTCCCCCTCTTTCCTGCACACAATGCCCCCCCTTTGAACCCTACACTTCACTTCCTGTTCACACTGCCCCCTTTAATTCTACACCCCTCTTCCTGTACACACTGTCCCCCCTTCCTGCACACACTGCCCCCCTTTAACGCTACACCCTCTTCCTGCACACACTGCACCCCTTTAACGCTACACCCCTTTAACCATAAACCCCTCTTCCTATACCCACTGCCCTCTTTAACCCTACACCTCCCTTCCTATACACACTGCCCCCTTTAACTATACACCCCCCTTCCTGTACACACTGCCCCCCTCTCTAGAGGTGACATTGACCTCGGATGAGGAGGTGACAGGAGAAGAATGTGGCACTGACCATGGCTGCGCCCTAGGGGACAGTGTACCCTAGGCGGTTGCCTAGTTTGCCTAGTGGTAGCACCGGCCCTGCCTAAGCCAACCATAAATTGATTGAATCTCAGCCAGCTGTTCTGTACACAGTATGTATACTGACCACACCCCAGAAACACAATTTCTTTCTTGTGTGATTGGCTCACTAATTTTTCCAGAAGTCTGCCTAAGATACAAGTCAAATTTCTGGCATCCCCTGCAACAAAAATGTTATTCTTGGTGAGATACTCCCAACAAGAACACATCTAAAGGATGCAGGCCTAGGAGATTTCCTCATCAGAGCTCTGCAGCTGCCACAGCTGATAGATAATTATGAAACCACTCCCATTTAACCCACTCAGCACAGAGGAACAAACAGGAATTTCTTCAGAATAACAAAAAGGTAGGAATCTGCAACAAAGTTTGTTAAATACCTTGTAATGTGCATAGATCACCCAGAGGGGAATGTTTTTTTCTCAACAAAAGTGGAGTTACGCTTTAAAGTATAACTCAATGCAGAACTTTTTTTGTTTTGTTTTGTTTTGGATAGTGGAGAGGGAACCTGTCAGGTTTTTTTTTTTTTTTTTGCTGACTGTGTCTCACTTAGGGAGATTCATCCTCTCTATTTGTCCTGTACCATTATAACCTAGAGTGAAACTGAAATTTTGGGTTCCACAACAAAGATGACAGGTGCCACTCAAGACTTCACCAGGTCCACTTGCATGACAAACAGCTAGGAGCGCTAACAAGGGCAGAGCTCATCCTAGCTCAAAACATCCAGCATGAAAAGGAAGTCCTAAAAGTTGCACATCACTGCAAAACCCTGTAGGGAGGTGTGTGACAGCCTCAGCCTGGGCTCCAAACTGGCCACTCCCCCCCATGCATTTTACTCTGGCCCAGAGCTTAATCATGGGGTACCCCTTAATCATTAATCCCCATGATTAAGTCTGGGGTGGAGTAAAACGCATTTTGGGCATGGCCTGGTTGGAGCCCATGCTGAGGCTGTCGTACACCTCCTTACAGGGTTTCACTATGATATGTGACTTTTAGGATTCCCTTAACCTACCTGAAATTTTGGGTTGTCACCAAAAAAGGAATAGAGCGGAACTCTTCCAACGGGCACAATTGTTCTGGTGACCCTGTTGACAATTTTGGAGGGATTTCCTCTCACTTCCTGTTTTGACTATTGGACAGGACATGAAGAGAAATCTCCCCAATGGGACACAGATGGCTAAAAAAGAAAGGGGTTATAACTAGAGTTGAGTGGACACCTGGATGTCCGTGTTCGGCGGGTTCGGCCGAACTTGAAAAAAAAGTCCGGGTCCGTGTCCCGGACTTTTTCCGAACTTTACCCGGACACCGAACCCCATTGAAGTTAATGGGGACCCGAACTTTCATGCACTAAAATGGCTCTAAAACACCAATGGAAAGGGCTAGAGTGCTGCAAATGGCAGCAAAATGCAATTAAGAGCATGGCAAGTGCTCTTAAAAAAAATTCCCCTTTAAATTAATTTTTTAATAGCAGATTAGAACAGCAATCTGTAGTGAAATATAGCTGAACGCTGCACACAACAGACTGATAAAAATAGATTTTTTTCTCCCTCCTCCTCCTCAGTGGGCTCAAGTGAGGGCAAAAAGATTGTTCACTGCACCACCCCACACACAGCAAAATCGATGTAGACTGTCCCTGCCTATTCTCCAGCCTGTCCCTAATATGCTCAATAAGATCGTTCACTGCACCACCCCCCACACAGCAAAATCGATGTAGAAGACTGACCCTGCCTAATCTCCAGCCTCGCCCTAAAATGCTCTAATAACTTTCCCTGCCTGCACTCCGACCTGTCCCTGCATTCTTTTCGGACACAATTTTTCACAGAATCACTGTCTGTCCCTAATCAGCAGCCAGTACGTATGATGTGTGCTCTGTCCCTAAACTACAGCAGAATGACGCGGCACGCTGGGGCTCTCGAACTTATAAAGACATGGTCACATGCTTCAGATGGCCAATCACAGCTACTAATACATTAGTAGGCATGGCTGTGATGGCGCACACCAGTTAAACGCTTGTGGATTGGCTGTTGAAAGCCCGCCATTAAAAGCGCGCCATTACATACAAAACAGGAAATAAAATGACCGAACACGGATTTTAAACCCGAACATACAGTAAAGTTTTCGGGTTCGGGTAACAAAAATCCAATTATTCGGTACGAACACGAATAATACAGTCCGTGTTCGCTCAACACTAGTTATAACTAGGGATCGACTGATTATTGGCAAAGCCGATATATATCGGGGGCCGGTATGCACTTTCCCCAATATATCAGATAAAAATATGGGAATTACTGCGCTAAAACATGATTAAATAAGCTTACACACTCAACAATGAATAAAAGCTCAACCTCTCTAAGTGAAAGCTGCCAACACCTGATCATGAATTAGAAAACACAGATCATGAAAAAATTGTAGAAATAGATGGTGTAGCGCTTAAAAAATGTTAAATTAAAATGAACACCACAGTCCATGTAAAAATATCAATAATTGGAAGGAAAGTCCATGTCAGAAAGACGTGCTCCCAAAGGTGTAGCCAATCACTTCACACTCCAACAATTCTGTGCAGAGAGACCACCACCAAGAGAAAAGATGGCCCCTTACCGCAATGAATGGATCCCCACTACAGAGATCAGATCCAGCTCTATTCGTACGTCTATATGACCATATCAGACCGTGCCCGGCTCTTAGTGACATCCACATCAACTCCAATGGTTACAGACACAGGTATGGATGCATATGTGAAGAAAAGGGGACAACTCCCATAGTGAAGTACAGTAACAAGTGTGTTTATTAAATGCACTGGCATAAAATTGGCAACTCACATTTAGCAGCAGATATTATGGCATGTCTCTCTCATGTATCGCCTTTCGGGTCCGGTTCCCAACCAAGAAAATGGCCGCCGCGTCCCTCGTGTGTCCCAGCGTGGCGTGCCACAAGCTCCTCCTACGCGTTTCGTCGATAGATGACGTCGTCAGGGGGTGTGGCCTGCGGTAAACCAATCACTTTTATACGCCGGACGGGACGGAAGAGGCGGAACTTTGCATAACCACCCAAAACCGGAAGTCGGGTATATGCGCTCCAACAACCGGAACTTTCGGGTCAGAGTACTAAAATTCTCCATCCTGGCGCCCAGCGCTTGCACTCCAGCTCCCTGGAAACATGCGCTTCAGCAGTCGGAACCAGGAAGTTCAACCCTCAATAATCCATACCAGATGTCAATCTAATAACACTCCGAACACAGATCAGAATGTGTGGATTGCGGATTGCGATATATATAAGCACTCAATCTAATAATAATGGGGATGCCGTGAAATCACATAATAACGTGACATGGCCAAATCCCCAATTCTGGGCAACATTGATACTAATGGGAATGGATGCTTGACTCTTGGCTTCCAAAATACCAGTGGTCCCCATACTTAGTAGCCAAATAGTGCTATAACGCACAAAAACAGCGCCACCATAATGGATCCACCAGGGTGCGCAGTGCCATTAACCGGTCACGGAAACAGACCCCAAAGGCTACATACTAAATACAGTGGTTATGCAAAGTTCCGCCTCTTCCGTCCCGTCCGGCGTATAAAAGTGATTGGTTTACCGCAGGCCACACCCCCTGACGACGTCATCTATCGACGAAACGCGTAGGAGGAGCTTGTGGCACGCCACGCTGGGACACACGAGGGACGCGGCGGCCATTTTCTTGGTTGGGAACCGGACCCGAAAGGCGATACATGAGAGAGACATGCCATAATATCTGCTGCTAAATGTGAGTTGCCAATTTTATGCCAGTGCATTTAATAAACACACTTGTTACTGTACTTCACTATGGGAGTTGTCCCCTTTTCTTCACATATGCATCCATACCTGTGTCTGTAACCATTGGAGTTGATGTGGATGTCACTAAGAGCCGGGCACGGTCTGATATGGTCATATAGACGTACGAATAGAGCTGGATCTGATCTCTGTAGTGGGGATCCATTCATTGCGGTAAGGGGCCATCTTTTCTCTTGGTGGTGGTCTCTCTGCACAGAATTGTTGGAGTGTGAAGTGATTGGCTACACCTTTGGGAGCACGTCTTTCTGACATGGACTTTCCTTCCAATTATTGATATTTTTACATGGACTGTGGTGTTCATTTTAATTTAACATTTTTTAAGCGCTACACCATCTATTCCCCAATATATCAGAATTGGCCCAGGAGGTTACCGATTTTGCCGATATTTCGGGAAAGTGCTTGTACCGGAGTGATGCCTGCAGCCATAGCCGACGGTCGGCTGTCTTGTAATGACAACGGATGCGGCTGAGAAGCCGCTCGGCTGTCATTACAAGGAGCGGAAAGGGACACCCCCTCCCTTTCCGCAACCTTTCGCTGCTCCCCCGGGTCTCCTGTCCCACCGGGAGACCCAGGCAACCAGCCTGCATGGCCGCTGAAGACCCGATCAAAGCAGCACTCGGCTCTAAACAGGTCTCCATGCAAAAACCAGGAAGTGATGTTATGACATCACTTCCGGAAGTTCCGGGTACTGGCGTCAGATTAAAAAAAATGACAGCATTCAAAACAGCCAAACTTGGCGTTTTGAATGCTTTTAAGTGCAGAGGAGAGGTTTGGGGTCTTTTAGACCCCCAGATCCCTCCACAAGAGTACCTGTAAAGTGAAAGAAAATGTTTTTTAAATGTACGAAAATATCGTCTGATATTGACCGATACCGATATGCGATGACCAAAATATCGGTATCGGCATTGAAAAAACGATATCGTTTGATCACTATTTATAACCCTCCCTTACTCTATTCAAAATGAAAATAAAAGTTTTTAGTTCTACTTTAAGATGTAGTAATTTAAGGGCAGTATATGCAAATATCTTCTAGAATTATTTTGATGGTCTCCTGAACAATACCAGCAAAAGGAAGACCATGTCTGATGAATCATGTTTTCTTTTACGTCTTTTGGATGGCCGGGTGCATATGTGTATTGACTTGTCCTCCAAATTTTCCAGGTCTCAATCCATTGAGGATATGTGGGTTGTGATGGAAAACCAGGTACAATCCATGGGGACTCCACCTCGCAACTCACAGGACTTAAAGGATCTGTTACTGATGGCTTTATACCAGATATCACAGCATACCTTCAGAGGTCTAGTGGAGTCGATGCCTTGATGGATCAGGGCTGTTTTGGTGGCAAAAGGGGGACCTACTTAGTATTAGGTGGGTGGTCATAAAATGATGGCTGATCATTGTAATTCAGTGACTTCAATAGTAAACATTAAATCACAATATTGCCTTTATGGTCTAGAGTTGTTAAAAATATACATAATTGTTGCATAGGACATTTTATATTTTGTGTAATTAAAAAAAAAAATGTAAAAAACGATTTAACCACTTGCCGACTGCCGCCCGACTATATACGGCGGCAGTCAGCCCCTCACAGGCAAAGTGACGTATGGGTACGTCACTAGCCTGCGAGGCTCTAAGGAGCGATCGTGCGCCGCCGGAGGCACGCTCCCGCTCCCGCTCGCTCACGGACCCGATGTCCGCCGCTCACTCGCGATCCTCTGGTACAGCGGGACAAAGGCAGGCGACTAGTGTAAACACAGCCGCCTGTCATTCTCCCCTGTGTAACAGCACAGATCATACGGTCCTGCTATGTAGGACCGTTGATCTCTGCTGTTACACACACAGCCACATCCAATCACAGTAAGAATCACGCCCCCTAGGGACACACTTAACCCCTCCCTCTCAAATAAAGTTAACCCTTTCACTGCCAGTTTCATTTTTACAGTAACAGTGCATATGTATAGCACTGATTACTGTAGTAATGTCACTGGTACCCTCAAAAGTGTCAAAAATGTCAGTCAAGGGTCCGATCTGTCCGCCGCAATGTCGCAGTCCCGCAAAAAAATCGCAGATCGCCGCCATTACTCGTTAAAAAAAAAACAATAAAAATGACTTAACAATAAAAATCTTTCCCTTAGTTAGTAAACGCAATAACTTTTGCGCAAACCAATCACAATACGCTTTTTGCGATTTTATCTACCAAACATATGGTAAAAGAAAATTGGCCTAAAATGTTAAAAAATTTTAATTTTTACATTTGGGGGGGGGGGGGGATTTCATATAAAAAAATGTAAAAAATATTGTTATGTTTGCAAAATTGTCACTCATTTTTTGTTTTTTAGCGCATGATCAAAAAATCAAATACCACCAAAAGAAAGCTCTATTTGTGGGAAAAAAAGGACATACATTTCGTTTGGGTACGGCGTTGCATGACTGCGTAATTGTCAGTTAAAGTCGCACAGTGCCGAATCACAAAAAGTGGCCTGGACGTAAGACAGCAAAATCCTCCGGTGGTAAAGTGGTTAAAAAAAAAATAAAAAAACAATTTCATCTAGAAGCCGGCAATAAATCAGTTTAACTGTTTTGTGGGATTTTTTGCAACTATTGCAACAAGACTTATCAAAATTCATAGCTGATGAATAGCTGTCCAGTAATTGGCTCTCACCTCTTCTAGAATTTTGGATTTGCTGGCAAGAGTGCTGCATTGCTTAATAGAAGCTTGGGGCCGCAGTGTTTCCTATTACAACACTGAGTGTGATCTCATAATTATAGTAATCGAATACTAAAGGCAGACTTTCCCATTTATTTAGAAATATTTCGGCCAGCCGTCTTTGGTCTTGATATTTTTTGCCTAATAAAACTGGAGTTTCAAATTAAAATCCAAACACTCAACACAAGTGTTTACATGTCCCCAATGGCTAGCTTGTACCCAAACTGGAAAAAAAATGTATCAACAAATGAAATCCTGTCTTGGCCATGAACGAGTTAAACCTTGAAGTCTTGCAGGGATTAAAGAGCATTTACCCCTAATGTATGAGTGCAAAAAGGCAAGTCTGCAGATATGTCAATCTGAGGTCATCAACTTGTTTAGAATGAATAAAACTTGTTCGAATTTAAGAGGTTGGGATTAGCAGTGTGCTTTTTTTTAACAGCTATTACTTAACATTTTTCAGGTAGTCCATAAAGCTGAAGTCCTTACTACATGTCAATCACTTAATCACTTTCACTGAGCTTCAATCCCTTGGGCAGTGAGGTCATCCAGAGTGACATAAAGGTGTGCAAACAGCTTTTACATTTAAGAGGTTTTGTTTTTGTTAATGTGCATATTATTGATCTGAATACTGATTTGGTATTCATTTGGGTTGTTAATTGAAAAATTTTATGGACAGTATTAAGCATAATTATATAACTCGTTTGAAAATAATATCAAATTAGGTTAAAAACATTGGGCACTGCTTAAAGAAAAATGAACTGCAAATTACAGTACACTTTCCTACATTTTATAAAATCTGAGATGCATTGATATCCAATTTTTATCATTTGGATTTTACCATGATCTACTGGATCCATGATACACTCATACAGTCTCATCACGGATTAGCCATAACTTTATGACCACTCACCCAATATTGATTAGGTCCTCCTTTTTCCACCAAAACAGCCTCTTTTGCCCCCAAACCAGCTCTCACCCATGGAGACACGAACTCCACTAAACTTCTAAAGGTACCCTGTGGTATTTGGCACTAATGGCGCTTTTCCACTGCATGGAACCGAACGGTTCGGCTCGCTTTTGTGCTTTTCCACTGCTGGTACCGCATGGTATGGTGTAGGAACGGTTCGGTACGGTACGGCGGCACTTTTCCACTGCATGGAACCGAACAGTACGGCTCTCAAAAACAGTATCACCTCAATTGTGGTTCCAAGAGGTACCATACCCAGTACCATATCCCACAATCCTTTGCATGCAGTCACTACTAGCCACTGATTGGTCAGAGAATCCCACCCACCCCGTTGTTATCCCACCCACTTAACTTTAGTGGAAAAGCAAACCATACCGTACCGAACCGTTCCAACACCGTACCATGCGGTACCAGCAGTGGAAAAGCAAACCGGGCCAAGCAGGGCCGAGTAGAGCCGAGCCGGTACTTGCAGTGGAAAAGTGCCATAAGCCATCAGTAGCAAATCCTTTAAAGGGGTTGTTAGAGCAGTGCCCACAGTCACTGCCAGCCCCTCTGCTAGGATAACATGTAGTATATAGTGTATGCCGTTTTTTAAAATTCTTCTAAATCCCTTATTTCTTCTTGCCGATCAGGGGTCATGTGACTGCCCATCGCTCTCTTCCTCTAATGTATGTACTACAGAGAGAGGGGCCGAGATCTCCCTCTGATGTCTTCTGAGTGGTCACATGACCTCCCTCTGTAGTACATACATCAGATGAAGAGTACGACAGGAGGACATATGTCCGCTGATCAGCGAGAAGAAATAAGAGATTTAGAAGAAGAATTTTAACCACTTGCCGACCGCCAGCAGTACATATACTGCGGCAGGTCGGCTCTGTCCCGCGAAACAACATAACTGTACGTCACTTTCGCAGGACCGCGAGCGAGCCCATTTGCCACAGGAAAAGCTGATCTGCGGGTCCGGTGGCCGCGATTGCCAACGGGCACCCGCGATCGCTCCCAGTGGAGACAGAACGGCTATTCCTATTAAGGAACACAGGTCCCTGTTTTCATTCCATAAGTACATCCCCCACACAGTTAGCACCCCCTAGGGACACATTTAACCCTTTGATCGCCCATGGTGTTAACCCCTTCCTTGCCAGTGTCATTAGTACAGTAACAGTGCATATTTTTAGCATTGATTACTGTAGTAATGTCACTGGTCCCCCCAAAAGTGTCAAAAATGTCAGTTAGGTGTCTGATCTCTCCACCGAAATTTCACAGTCCTGCTAAAAATCGCTGATCGCAGCCATCACTAGCAAAAATAAATAAATAAAAATAACAGAAATCTTTGCCCTAGTTTGTAGACGTGATATTTTTTGTGCAAACCAATTAATATACTGTTATTGGGATTTTATTTTACCAAAAACATGTAGCAGAATACATATTGGCCTAAAATGATGAAACAATTCGATTTTTTAATTTTTTAAATTGGGAATACTATATAGCAGAAAGTGAAAAAATTGTGGTTTTTTTTTCAGAATTGTTGCTCTTTTTTTGTTTATAGCGCAAAAAATAAAAATCACAGAGGTGATTAAATACCACCAAAAGAAAGATCTACTTGTGGGAAAAAAAGGACCTTAATTGTATTTGGGTACAGCGTTGCACGAATGTACTATTGTTAAAATAACGCAGTGCGGAATCACAAAAAATGGCCTGGTCATTAGGGGGAAAATCTTTCGGTACAGAAGTGGTTAAAAAACGGCATACACTATATACTACATGTTATGCTAGCGGAGGGTCTGGCCGTGATTGTCAGCAGTATTTTTTATACTGCTCAGAACAGGGCAGGAAGGAAAGGGGAGGGGCGGCTCATATACAGAGCTGACGGTTAGGGAGGGAGGAGGGATATGACAGAGAAGGACAGAGGAGAGCTGTGGATGACAGAGGGACGTAAACTGACCACGTTGTCAGGGCCCAGCAGCCATGATTCACTGTAGTCAGTTTACAGAGGGAAGGGTAGAACCGGGCAAGATCAGCCAGGTATTTCAGGTTATACAGGGGGAAAAATTACACAGCATAAGCACTGTGCTGTTATTCATGCTTTAAAGAAACAGGATCCTTTTTTTTTGGGGAACAAACAATTAAAGTCCTATATGTTGTGAGGAGAGCCTCCACGGATTAGACTTGTTTTTCCAGAACATCCCACAAATGCTCGATGCATTGAGATATGGAGACTTTGGAGGCCAAGTCAATACCTCCAACTCGTTGTATTCCTCAAACCATTCTTGAACCATTTTTGCTGGTTGACAGGGTGCCTTATCCAACTGAACAAGAGCGCTGCCATCATGGAATTTTCATGAAGAAATATACTTGGTCAGTAACAATGTTTAGGTAGGTGTTACGTGTCAAGTAACATCCACATGCATAGCAGGGCCCAAGATTTCCCAGCATAACATTGCCCAAAACATCACATTGCCTCCACTGGCTTGCCATCTTCCCATACTGCATTTTGGTACCACCTCTTCCCAAGGTAAGTGACATACATGCACTAGGTCATCCACATGAAATAATGAATTTGTGATTCATCAGACCAGGTCACTTTGTTCCATTGCTCTGTGGTCCAGTTCTGATGCTCACATGCCCATTGTAGGCTCTTTTGGCACATTTGGCTGTGGACATGGATCAGCATGGGCAACCTGATCGGTCTGCGGTTACACAGCCCTATACACAAATGTGATGCCCATTTTTTCTGCCTTTAACACATCAACTTCACAACACATTTACGTGCTGCCTAATATATCCCACCAACTTTCAGATAATATTGTAACGAGATAGTCATTGTTATTCACTTAACCTGTCAGTGGTCATAAAGTTATGGCTGATCAATTTATGTTGTCACTGGGAGTCCCTTCTGGCCAGTCTCTCCCCTCCCCTCCCAGACCCTTGAATACCCTCTTATCCATCCTACTATTCTATCCATCTCCCAACTTCACTCATGTATACTACATTGATGCTTTCCTTTTCACACTGTCATCTTTTTCTTACCTTTTAGTTAATGTTGTATAATTGTCAGGACCGGTACTTGTAATTTACCTGATGTTATGTTAAATTTGGGCTACTGATTTTTAGTATACGGCTTTTGTCACTAATGGCTATGCCGTCTTTGCACTATAGTAAAACCTTTATGAAGTGTACTGAAAAATAAATTATTAGTAAATTAACAGATAAATTAAGCAGATTTCACCAACATAAAGGAGCTTATAGTGGCATGATAGCTGAGGAATTGTCTAATGCCTCCATGCAAATGCAGTCTTACACTATCCTTAAAATCCAGTTATGGATTATATCTGTGATATTAGGGAAAAATTGGTTGCTGTGTGGTCCTCTTCAATATGCTCTCTTTACCTGCTTAGTAGAGTGACAATGAGAGCAGGAAAGGTTCGACTACACAGTGACTGCTTCAGGTTAGCGGGTGTTCTGCAATACTCATAGTATCGTGCTGACTGCAGTTGACTGTGACTGGAACGTAAAGAAATGTAATGCTTCAACCCTTTCTCTGCCAGAGACACCCATGAGTGTCTGTGAAAGTATGAAAAAGTATGGTACCCAAATTTTTCCATAGGTGGTGCTTTAAAAGCCTTTACAAATCATCAATTTAGAAATAACCCATAAATGCTGGCCCTCAAATTATTGCTATCCCTCGCATGTGTGACAATGTCTAATATACAGGTATGTGGTACAATCGCAGTTTTCAGAAGTGTATGCACCTGACATGCATATTTGCTTTCATGTGTGCATGCACATGGGGGCAGGAAAGTTTTGTTAAATTTTTTTTAACCTTACACTATGCACTATATACTATGTGATAGCATAGTGTAGGTTACAGGTTCTTATATTAGGGAAATCCTAATGTCAACTCTATACTCTGTTGACATTGATCGAACTAGATCAGCTTCTTTCACAGCCAAATTAGCTGGGTTTTCTAAGTTCTGAACCCGGAAGTGCTTAGAGCTGAGTGCTTCCTGGTTCATACTACCAAGGGGAGATCAGCCAATGGCCGCTTTCCTTCCTGAGAGCCAAGGAGATCCTGGGCACCCAGGAGGGATAGGTGAGCCCATGACCCATAGCGCTGCCGGGAGAAGGGGACAGGCATGCGGCGTAGGACCTAACAGCACATGTAGAAGTCATTGGATTGCTCTACAAGGAAGCCAACAGCTGGGAATAAAAAGGTAAACAAACTCACGGGCTACTATAGAGGCATCCTTCTAATTTCTCTTTTCACTGAATCATTTTAAAATCAAATGGATGTGTCCAGTGTCTGCCTGTTTCTATTTTTTTCATGACACTAAATCTCAGGGTCTTTCTTGATATAGATTTATGGCCAAATCAGCCAAAATGGTGTCACCTGGCCACAGCTGAACATCTGTACCGACATATTATCATAGTTAAATGTTGGAAAAAACTCTCTGGACAGAAATGTGTAGGCTATGATTGCTGACCTCCAGTTAGAATTAGTTTTTCCATTGCAAAATTATCTTTGTCCATGTTAAAACATCTTGGTAAAGGTTTATTTAAAGATTATTGAGCATAATAGGATGTTTTGTATCTAGTCTCAGCAATTCCTGGTGTAGCATCCTCCTAGTTAGGTGCTAGACTGTCAAGTACATTTGGTTCTTTCTGAGCTCCTCTGTAATCAGTGGAGCTGTTTCTGATTGCTTTGGACTAATCACAGTCCCACGGACTTCAGGGTTGAATGGTTCTTCCTGCTTTCTGGAAAGCTCCAGAACATAGGAGAGGGGAAGGTTAATGAGCAGACTGAGTATTTATTGGGTTCTCAGCCAATCCCTGGGGGTACGTGCCTAGTAGATGGTTGCAGAGTACATAAATAGTCTAGGGCGGGAGCAATCTGTGTTCTTGTCCAGGAGAAAAAGCATCCAACCTGGTTGGCTGCCGCTCTCTTAGGCAATACAGCACTTCTACCAGGAGCTAAATAAGGTCCCAGCTATGCTAAAGCTGGGGGGCCCATTTTCTGGGAGACTTGAAGCTAAAGAAGGGGGATTTCACCCTGGATCCAGTCTGGACAGTTCACGAAGGAAGCATCTTCCTGACTCTAAGGGAGGCATCCAATTTTCCAAGGACTTGTGAGTACAGACCTGAGGGCAGGATTTGGGTGAATAAGACTAAGCCTTGCCTGGCCTGGGACATTGCTTAAGCTGTCTTAGTGCTGTTCATTCCCAGGGACTATTCACAGGAGTAGCTGCAGAAGAAAGGGCATCCTCTTATTAATGTTCAACATTTCTGTAGTATCCCACAGTTCTTTGTGCTCTATCCAAGTTATCCAGCAAAAAACTAAAAAAGGCAACCCTTAGACTACTTAATGATCCAGAAGTGTGAATGCTGTTGTCTGCCTAGCTGCTATTAGACTGGTGGGTTTGCACACCTTAGGTGCCAGGTAGATGTTCCCTCTCATGTCAATGGGAATCTTTAGATATTGCCCGAAAATGATTTTGTTTAGAAAAAAATGACTATACTTTAAGGCAATTATGGCCTTTATATTAATGACCATTATCCAATCTTTATTGATCTTACCTGCAGTCAGTGGTCTAGACAAATAGAAACAGCTTTTCCAGTTACATAATGTAGCATCTTTGGAATTTATAGCAGCTGCCATATTTCATGGCAAGGACTATGTAAGGAACTTTCATTGTTCCAGCGGTAGTTTCAAATATGATTTCTCCCTTCTATAGATGTATATTTAAGTACTTCCATAAGCATTATGCCAGGCCTGTATCTAACATGTATTCCAAGGGGATGGGGGGGGAGGGATACCGGACCTTAGAAAGCCCACTCAACCCACAATGGGGTATGGGGGTGTGATGTATGTATATAAAATATATTACCTCAAACCCAACGGCATATAGCCTGTGTGCCAAGCAACTAAGAATTATAAGACAAAAAAGGGTAAAGAGAAGCAGTTGCAAAGTATGGCTACAACGAAGGTGAGGTAAATTAAATCACATAAAGCTTTATTGAATGAAAAAAAATATGGAATAAAAATTAAAACAACAGCATCAACATTGCACAGAATGTTATAAGAGAATAACCTATCGGCATAAAGATGAAACACTGCAAAAGGTCCTGTCTAGTGAAAAATGGCACCACTACGCTACAGACTCCACCCACCACCCCAATGGTACATTTTGAGAAATCCAGCAATCACTTGAAAAATCAAAAAATGTTCAAAAAATGTTCATGACAAAAATGAAATTAATTGTAGTGCTCTTGGAGTGTGAACATAATATGTATGGAGAGAGCCACCTCCAGTAGAAACATCCAGTTGGGGGTATTTGTACAGATTTTGATATAAGAGTTTTAGTTGGTGGTTATCAAAGGTCTCCGTATATGACCGTTAGGTGCAGGATCCTCACACCCATATGGTATACAAGGGTAATTGATGGCTCTACCACAACTTCCTCTGGTAAATGGACATGTATTAAATGGCTGCACTTTCCAGGTGAATCTTTAAACACAGAACACAGCAGTAGACACCATGTAAAGCGGCACGGACATAAGACTAAAACGGACAGATAGGCAAGCGAAGCAGGCAGACAAACATATGGCTTTAAACATTGATTTGCATACCCGGTCTGATATTCAACCAGTGTATGTGTCTGAGCAGTCAGGGCGCTCTGCAGCTAAAATGTCCTCTGGTCTGTGGATATTGCAGTCCGGTGTATAAGGTTATGCTTACTGATAGACACACTTTGTATGTCTCCGACCGTTCAGTCAGCCTTCCATCTCTATAGATTTCACCAGGACAGGCATGTAAGCAAATATGTAGTCACAGGAACAGAGCCGTTTACTGACCGTGTAGATGGTCTGAGTCCGTGTGATGTCCGCTTAGTGCCGTCCGTCAGAAGTCAGTCCGATTGTGTGTCCGGCCATGGTGAGTCCGTTGGGGGGGCAAGCCTTAGTGTCCGCCAGAGAGCGTGGGAGCTTATCCGTCTACCAATCAGGGCTTGGGCATCGAGCATCGAGCATTCGAGCTGTGTACGCGGTCAAAGTTTCCAATAGGGTGGAGGGTGGAGTCCGCAGGCGTAGTGGTGTATGACGTCGACGCGTTTCGCGTGACGCAGCACGCTTCTTCACGTCCTGAAGAAGCGTGCTGCGTCACGCGAAACGCGTCGACGTCATACACCACTACGCCTGCGGACTCCACCCTCCACCCTATTGGAAACTTTGACCGCGTACACAGCTCGAATGCTCGATGCTCGATGCCCAAGCCCTGATTGGTAGACGGATAAGCTCCCACGCTCTCTGGCGGACACTAAGGCTTGCCCCCCCAACGGACTCACCATGGCCGGACACACAATCGGACTGACTTCTGACGGACGGCACTAAGCGGACATCACACGGACTCAGACCATCTACACGGTCAGTAAACGGCTCTGTTCCTGTGACTACATATTTGCTTACATGCCTGTCCTGGTGAAATCTATAGAGATGGAAGGCTGACTGAACGGTCGGAGACATACAAAGTGTGTCTATCAGTAAGCATAACCTTATACACCGGACTGCAATATCCACAGACCAGAGGACATTTTAGCTGCAGAGCGCCCTGACTGCTCAGACACATACACTGGTTGAATATCAGACCGGGTATGCAAATCAATGTTTAAAGCCATATGTTTGTCTGCCTGCTTCGCTTGCCTATCTGTCCGTTTTAGTCTTATGTCCGTGCCGCTTTACATGGTGTCTACTGCTGTGTTCTGTGTTTAAAGATTCACCTGGAAAGTGCAGCCATTTAATACATGTCCATTTACCAGAGGAAGTTGTGGTAGAGCCATCAATTACCCTTGTATACCATATGGGTGTGAGGATCCTGCACCTAACGGTCATATACGGAGACCTTTGATAACCACCAACTAAAACTCTTATATCAAAATCTGTACAAATACCCCCAACTGGATGTTTCTACTGGAGGTGGCTCTCTCCATACATATTATGTTCACACTCCAAGAGCACTACAATTAATTTCATTTTTGTCATGAACATTTTTTGAACATTTTTTGATTTTTCAAGTGATTGCTGGATTTCTCAAAATGTACCATTGGGGTGGTGGGTGGAGTCTGTAGCGTAGTGGTGCCATTTTTCACTAGACAGGACCTTTTGCAGTGTTTCATCTTTATGCCGATAGGTTATTCTCTTATAACATTCTGTGCAATGTTGATGCTGTTGTTTTAATTTTTATTCCATATTTTTTTTCATTCAATAAAGCTTTATGTGATTTAATTTACCTCACCTTCGTTGTAGCCATACTTTGCAACTGCTTCTCTTTACCCTTTTTTGTTCTGTATCTAACATGATGGTGGCACTGTTGGTCCTATTGTTCCTTGGCTCAGTCATCTACAGTCCAGTGCTGAAACTGTTTAGCCCACAGAATGTGCTTTTTGCCCCCTAATATGAATAGAAAAGATACCAGTTTGGAAACAATAGTGTGAATTTTTGTGTTCCATGCATGCAAATAGTCACATCATTGCTCCAAAGGTGTTTCAATAAATTTGTAACATTAATTTTTATTGAATGTAAACGAATCGTCTGATGGGTAGATAAGCATCATCTGACGGTGCAATCATGTTTTTTAATTATATTCTCATGTTAGTTCTTTATTGTTTATTGTCTTCGAATTTCGTTCAACAATTTGCTCCTGTCAAGCTGTTTGGCCACAGAGTATTAATATGAGCACTGGTCTTGGGTAGGGATTCAGGAATACCTGCACCGCCTATTCATTAACCACTTAAGCCCCGGAGGATTTGGCTGCTAAAAGACCAGGGGGTATTTTGCGATTCGGCACTGCGTGACTTTAACGGACAATTGCGCGGTCGTGCGACGATGTACCTAAACGAATTTGACGTCCTTTTTTTCCCACAAACAGAGCTTTCTTTTGGTGGTATTTGATCACCTGTGCGATTTTTTGATCATGCGCTATAAACAAAAAAAGAGCGTTAATTTTGCAAAAATAACAATATTTTTCACATTTTTTTATATGAAATTCCCCAAAAAAAATGTAAAAATCAAAATTTTTTAACATTTTCAGCCAATTTGTTTTATGCTACATATGTTTGGTAAAAAAAAATCACAAAAAGCATCTTTTGATTGGTTTGCGAAAAAGTTATCGCGTTTACTAACAAAGTGAAAGATTTTTGTCATTTTTGTTGTTTTTTTTTTAACGTGTAATGGTGGCGATCTGCGATTTTTTTTGCGGTACTGCGACATTGCAGCGGACAGATCGGACCCTTGACTGACATTTTTGACACTTTTGGGGTTACCAGTGACATTTCTACAGTAATCAGTGCTATACATATGCACTGTTACTGTAAAAATACACTGGCAGTGAAGGGGTTAACTTTATTTGAGAGGGAGGGGCTGTGTGTGTCCCTAGGGGCGTGATTCTAACTGTGATTGGCTGTGGCTTGGGCTGTAGGAACAATGATCAACGGTCCTACATAGTAGAACCGTATGATCACTATTCCTACACAGGGGAGAATGACAGGCGGCTTGTTTACATCAGCCGCCTGCCTTTCTCCCTCTGCACCGACAATCGCAGAGTGACCGGCGAACATCAGGTCCGCCGGTCACACGTGCGGGGGGGGGGGGGGTCCGTGACCGAGCGGGAGCGCGCCTCCGGCGGCGCGCGCTCGCTCCCCAGAGCCTCACAGGCTAGCGACGTAGACCTACGTCGCTCTGCCTGTGAGGGGCTGACTGCCGCAGTAAATATACTGTGAGCAGTCGGCAAGTGGTTAACATGTTTTATTAGGGGATGGGGTCAAGGCGGTGGCTACACTGTTCTCTCTATAAGGAACCTCTGCACACAGCTTCCACATACATTTTTCTGATGTTATGCATGGTCCATCAAATACAAAATCAATAGATAAAATACATTTTACATGATAATCAGGCATAAGAAATATAAATATACATTTATTGAATAAACTGTGTTTAGAAAATGCACCAAATCTTGCTAAAGTGTGTGAATAGTGCCATAAGGTGCCCATTGTTTATAAAAGTCAGCCGACCTGATGACAGTCCCAATTCTATGGGTATTCCATCTTAAAGGAATAATGGAATGACTAGGTTAGATTATACCTGCCAATCACTCATAATCAAGCTTGTACCTAGCATGTTGCACAGTGGAATCCAATCATTCTAAAGAATTATCTTCACAGATCATATCTTCCCACCATCCTCTCTTTTCTATAGGCACCTTTATATTAAAGGGAAACAATTATTGTCCAAAAAATCTAATTTGCCAAATTGACTTCTCCACCCAAGAAAGGTCAGTAGCAGATTTTATTTAGGGCTTGGACATTCTGACAGTCTATCATATAGTATCCTTTCCACCCATTATTTACACCACGACATCTACTCTTAGGAGAATGAGAGAAGCTAAGTGTGTGGTAGAGCTTCTATGTACACAATGTAAATAATTCTATTTTCACCTAATTAGAAGCATTGCTGCTTTGGAAAATATGTTGGAAATGTCAAAATACTGCTAATTTTTAATTGCCGTGATCCTTGAGCTTTGATTTTAATTACAAGCAGATGTTCAAGAAACAAACTCATTTAGTCAATACCTAGAAAGGATTTTTCTTTTCTTTTTTTTTTTCCTGCAGAATATATTTTACATAGCGCTGCATGGCTTTTTAATTAAAATGTGTCTATTGTCTCAGAATTACGTGACATTGTGGCGCTGTACTCCACAACGCCTGTAGGCTCATGACCAATTAATAACCTATTTTAAGCCACTTCCTTGCAGTAGCGTGATACGCAGCAAAATTGGACAACAGAACAATAATTTGTCTTCAATTTGGGAAAATAGAGACGGGGACAATAAGGTCACATATCTATTCAAAAAGACAGCTGTAGCCTACGAGTTTTTTTTGTTTAATAATAATAGCTTGGTTATAGCAACCACACCATGGCTAAATGTGAAAAGGCCTTTCCTGATAAGCTAAAGAGATTATGGGAAATCAGGCGGATTCTGAAAGAGAATGGTGTGTAAATGAGAGCTTTTATCAAACCGAATCTGGCAGCTCCATTTTTGTTATGGGGAAAATATCTGTATTATTTACTAAGGAGATTAAGACTGAATTGGAAGAGAGGCTGGTTGTTGTGTGCAGATGAAGATAAGATAAGAGAACTTTACCTTCCCAGCACAAGGCCAAATGCAAGACACACAGGGACCCTATCAGACACAGAGCCCAGGCTGTTGTATGAAAGAAGCAGTTTCATTCAATCAGAAAATGCCTTTGCTTCCAATGCTATATCCAGATCATAAAACTCAACAGATGAGTTTCTATTATTAAAAATTGAACCGCAGCTGAATACTAAGATTTCATAGACAGAAACTAGTGTCGTGTTTGTTCAGTATAGTATAGAGCAATGTGCTGAGTTCAGTAACCCAAACCAATAAGGAAAAAATAATACATATACTGCATTTTATTGCTTTTATTAAAGTGAGATTTTTATTGGCTGTTTGAGTTATGGCACTTTGTTTTATTGAAATTACCAATTTGTCTGATAGGTTAGTATAAAATATGATCGCATTATTTTTTTTTAACATTTTTTAAGAAGAAGACTTTATTGAACATTTTTCACGAGATACAGTGGGTAGGCAGTTATTTGTATCGAACATTCAGATTAAAAAATATGCAATATGTAAAATTTGTAGCTCAACAATTTTAGGGTCAGTAAAAATGGTAGGCACAAAAGGCGAGCTTTAGTTACGTTGAATTAATGTTACGTGCAGATGATTGAATCCATTAATCATAAACCACAAAATAACTACTGTAAGTGTGATGGAAAGAAGAAAAACAAAAGAGAGCAAAGAAGGGAAATAAATAAATAACTAAATAAAAAATAAATAAAGAGAATCTGAAGGAGAGAGGAAGGGGAAGGCCAATCTGACCAGGCATGCCAGTGCCTCCATGTCTCATCCATCACCCTAATGGGATAAGAAACACAAGTACGATCTTGAGTTCGAGAATTCGATCCAGGTGTAGCAGGTGGCTATATATTTAGAATATTTGTGTGTCAAAACCAGACACAGGCTCTACCATGATGGTGCCTGGAGCCCATGGCAAAGGATCTATTAGTCCTATGTTAAGATCCCTCTAGTGCTAGCAGTAAGCAGCGGTCATGTGACCACTCTGTTTACTATTGAAAGACAAGAGGGAAGTGTTATAGCAATCAAAGTTATATATACACTGTCTGTATGTGTCAGGTATGAATGTGTCTCAGTCCCTATATGTATGCTCAAATAAAATTTAAAGGTGCCCATGGGACTTTTGGGAGAAACAAATCATATTTTTTTTTTTTAAAAGTATAGTTTATTATTCAGATACAAAATCTAAAAACATTTTTACAGTCACATTAAGAAGTCACATTAAAACGTTTTAGGACATATTTACCAAGTGGATACATATTGTATAAGAAAACTATAGTTACATAAATCATTACATAACTGGTGATCCAGAGAAGAGATGTCTCTCAACGTGTTTCACGAGATAGCACTCGCTTCCTTGGGAGAAATATATTTAAATATCTGAAAACAGAGATCAGGCTGTTAAAAGATAAAAAAAAAAAAAAAAAAAAAAAAAAACACTGCACAATAGCAGGGTGTTGGGTTTGATATGCAAAGATATTTACAGTTGAGACAACATTTTTAACTTTAATGTATACTTGGTCAAAAAGGTTTATATTACATTGGGGTATGGCATAAACCTCACACAAGTGAGTACAAACGAAGGAATAGATGGGGGAATTGCACAATGGTCCATACCACCCTCTCTGGGGGTTGTAGAGGGGGGAGAAGAAGGGACCAAGTCAGCCCCTAAAATGTCCCAGCTGTTTCATGAAGGTGGGGGCGAAAATTAACTCTGGAAGTAGGGAGAAGCAAACATTCCATAAGGGAAGAAATTATGTAGAAATATCATGATAATGTATGTAAACAGGTCCCCAGATGCATGTAGATAAAAGAGGGGGAGGTGAAGTGACTAGTGAGGTGTGCTGTGAAACAAAGGTTCTCAGCCAAGAAATGGGAAAACAAACCTAATGATATCTACCAGGAAGGTCGTGATGAGAATGGTGACACGTGAAGAAGAGAAAAGAATTGCGCCCACTTGATATATACCAAAGTGCACATGCTGCAGATACATATATGCATGTCCATTTGTACATGCCTGGGCTAATGAGGTTGGATGTGAAAATACTACTATAGGTGTGCCCAATAGACAAAGAGAAAAAAAGTCAAATAGAAAAAAGAGAAAAAAAAATCTTTTTAATGTGACTGTAGAAATGTTTTTAGATTGTCTCCAAAAAGTCCAGTGGGCACCTTTAAATTGTATTATAGCAATCAAAGGATCACTTCCAAGCCCAGCTAACCCAATGGAGCAACATTTTTACTCTTGCAGGCAAGCATAAACCAAGTGACTCCCCTGTGAGTGAGTCATAGAGCTAGTTGAGGGGTATAGGGCACAGACACAACAGAGGGCCTTATTCAAAGACAAAAATAATGCCATGGTCCTAATAAATCTAAACATAGAAGGTGCAAGGTTTTTATTTGGACAACAGGGTCAGAGTGAACCCTTAAATAAAAGGGGCATATGCAGAAGCTGTGGGGTGACATCCCATTTCAATTGGGAACCAAAGTCTATCTAACAATCTGATACAAATTATATGGACACTTGTGGGGTGCACTGATCCAGATACCTTCCAAAGGACAGCACTACCATCAACATAAGGAGCAAGGAAGGAATAGCGCAGAACAATCATCTCCTGCACCACTTTATCAAAGGGCCAACAAAAGCAATAAGAAAAGAACACATTAAGCCTTATTTATATCTTTATAGTAAAGTATTTGAAGGCATACATCTTGAAAAAATCTTTACTTGCTGATTGTTTAACGCATGAGGATAATGCATCATCAAGCTAATCATGAATGACATCACTGCTCTCCAACAATAATACTTGCCCTGACAAGTTACCGTTTACTGCACCACAGTATACATTATTTTCGGATTAATGTTGCTTATGTGTATTATATGTAGAAGAATAATCCACTACCATGACCTTCAAGGATACTAGAAGCACTCACCCACTTGTATATAATAAGGAACATTAATTACACTGATTCTAAGTTTAAAAAGCAAAAGCATGTATGCAGCTTTAAATCCAAGAGTAGAGCATTTGGGATTATATGGTCTGAATGGAATACGAGTCAGTGCTGGTACTTAATTTCTTTATTGCATATTATTGCTACATGCCGCGTAGCTGTTACTGCTCTTCTTTCATGTAATAGTTCAGGTGGGAGCTTGATCCCATAACAGTGGGGGGGTTTAATATATTTAAACAAGCAGTGTGATGGCAGTGGTGGCATCTGGTATTAACAGTACATCATTTTGAAAGAAAATTTTCAGATCAAATAATTTATTTAAGTGTAATTGTAGGCAGATATGAAAATTACCTGAAAATCCTTTAATTATGATTATTAATATTATACGGGATTTATATAGCATCAACAGTTTGCTCAACGCTTTACAAAATAAAGGGAGAGAGTACAGTAACAATACAATGCAAAACAAGAGAGTATTTCCTAGTACACACGGGCTGAATGTTGGAAAACAACGCCCAGTTCAATTAAAACTGTCCGAAATTTCGGCCCGTGTGTTTTTCAGCCGGTCCGACAGAAGCTGGTTGTTTGTTTGGCCTGTCGGACGTGCATGCTGAAAACCAGTTCCCGATGAGCGCTCTCAGCCAATGGCAGAGAGCTCTGATTGGAATGTCCTGGCGGGGAGGCTGTCCCCCTGTCAGACCACAACAGCTCAGTGAGGGAAATGGATGTACCAACGTTGGATCGCTAGTACAGTGACTCTGACCAGAGCTGTCCGTTTTTTTGTTCAACCCACTATTAGTGTGTACCAGGCTTCAGGAGGGCCTTCCACGTGAGAGCTTACAATTAGAGTTGAGCGGACACCTGGATGTCCATGTTCGGCGGGTTCGGCCGAACTTGAAAAAAAAGTCCGGGTCCGTGTCCCGGACTTTTTTCGAACTTTACCCGGACACAGAACCCCATTGAAGTCAATGGGGACCCGAACTTTCAGGCACTAAAATGGCTCTAAAAAACAAATGGAAAAGGCTAGAGTGCTGCAAATGGCAGCAAAATGTAGTTAAGAGCATGGCAAGTGCTCTTAAAAAAAATTCCCCTTTAAATTTGTAATTTTTAAATAGCAGATTAGAACAGCACTCTGTAGTAAAATATAGCTGAACGCTGCACACAACAGACTGATAAAATATATTTTTTTCTCCCTCCTCCTCCTCCTCCTCAGTGGGCTCAAGTAAGGGCAAAAAGATTGTTCACTGCACCACCCCCACACAGCAAAATCGATGTAGATCGCTAACGGACGATTGTTCTGTCCTGTGTCTCCTCATCTCTCCCTGCCTAATCTCTCCAGCCTGTCCCTAAAATGCTCTATCTTTCCCTGCCTACACTCCGACCTGTCCCTGCATTCTTTTCAGCACAATGTTGTTTTACCCTGTCTGTCCCTAATCAGCAGCAGCCAGCACCGTTCTGTGTGCTCTCTCCCTACACTACAGCAGACTGACGCACCGCGCTGTGTCTCTCGAGCTTCTAAAGACCTGGGTCACATGCTTCAGCTGGCCAATCACAGCTACTAATACATTAGTAGGCATGGCTGTGATTGCGCACACCAGTTAAACGCTTGATTGGCTGTTGAAAGCCAGCCATTAAAAGCGCGCCATTACATACAAAGCAGGAAATAAAATTACCGAACACGGATTTTAAACCCGAACATACAGTAAAGTTTTCGGGTCGGTGTCCGGGTAACAAAAATCCAATTATCCGGTACGGACCCGAATAATACAGTCCGTGTTCGCTCAACACTACTTACAATCTAAAAGGGTGGGGCAGGTGGCATAAAAGATAACATTGGTTAGAGGAGGAGTTTGTGGACGGGATTACTGTACCCATGTGGGAATCCAGAGGGAAAGCCTGCTAGTGGCCCCAAAGGCAGGCTGAGGCTGCTTTTACAAAAGAACACAAAAAAATTAATGGCACGGTTCTTCAACTCATTGCGCTCTGTACACTGTGGATAACAATTCCTCATGACTCTCCACTCTTTATTGTTCAGCATTTCTGACATTGATTCATATACACTTAAATGCTAGAAAGCTTCACTCTTGTACATCACCCGTGCCTATTCTTCCCCCGGAAGCCTCACTCCATCTTCTGTGACTTCCAGGCTGGGTCCCTAGAATAGTCAGACCCATTAGTGGGGTTCCGGTCGCTAAGGAAGGAGCCTGAGCACACAATCTCCTTCCTACCTGAGTCTTCCGTTACATGTGCCAAGTCACACCTCCTCCAGACCAGATGACTGCTTATGCACACGACACTAATACACTAGTCATATAGCAACAACAATCTAGTCTCCTCCGAATTATGTCATTGCATATTAGATGTATGTACTGCATCTTTTCTAAGGCATCTTGTCCCCTAATTAGCCCTGTCCTTGTAATAAACCACACATGCATGTACCCCTTTAAGGTTGTCCTCAAGTAACTTCAGACTAGGCCAAGTTAAATAAGAATAAACATTCTTTCACTGGATTTGTTTAAATATAACAAAATAAGAGGTTATCAAAGATGTCTTCAATACAAATTGCTGTACATAATCTTCCAAGTGCACCCTAGTTATTCTCCATACCCTAAATAGGTGAAAAAATCCTTAATGTCTATTGGTCAAGCATGGTGGACAGAGTAGGAGATATTTTATGTACTTTGATGTACTCCTTTAAAAACATATAAATGTATAAAAAACATATAAATATATACCTCACTTTGTATTTGTACTATAATTCTCCCCCCTTCAAACTGGAGGACTGTAAGCCAATCAGACTTTACTGTATTGCACAGCGCTGTGAATTTAGAAAACCGAGCTGGCTGATTGAAGGGACCTACCCAGGGCTTTTTTTCAACAGGAACATGGAGGAATGCAGTCCCGACAGCTCCAGCACTGAATGTATGTAATAGCAAGGGGTTCAGGGTCTATTGACGCTAGTTGCTGGGGGATCTATTGTTGCTGAAAGGGATTTATGTTTGCAGGGTGGGGGGGGGGGTCTATTGTTGTTGGTGGAGCATCTACTGTTGCTGGGGTGGGTCCTATGTTGCTGGGATTTAGTTGTTGTTGGGAGGGATCTAGTGATCCTGGCTTCAGGGAAATCTGTTTTTGCTGTTGGGGCTCTAGGAGGGAGTAATTTGTGCAATACAGTAAAGTCTGATTGGCTTACAATCCTCCAGTTTGAAGGGGGAGAATTATAGTACATACAAAGACAAAGTGAGGTGCGACTTAAAAATAAATGTATATATTTTTAAAGGAGTACATCAAAGTACATAAAATATCTCCTACTCAGTCCACCATGCTTGGCCAATGGACTTTAAGGATTTTGGTGATCCGTTGTTGCTGGGGGGGTCTATAGTTGCTGGCTGCTGTAGAGTCTATCGGTGCTGGCTACAGGGAGATCAGTTGTTGCTGCTGGGGATCTTTGGTTGCTGGGGGAGGTGGTATTTTGTTGCGGGTGGTCCATTGCTGCTGGCTGCATGGGATCTATTTTACTGCTTTTCTTTTTTATCATTAACAAATTCTATACAAATGACTTAGTACCACAATTGTTACTTGGTTCTGTATTTTCTAAAAGGGCAGTACTGGGAGGTGGGTAGGAGGTGGAACCAAGGAATGGTGCAGACGGTGGGTAGGGGGTGGAGACAGTGCTGTATTTTGGCGTAGGCCAACAAGGCCCAGGCCTAGGGCGGCACTTTGCAGGGGGGCAGCAAAGAAGCCGCCCCCTCCACCTGAGACTCTATTGGCCACTGGTTGCTAGAGCCGCCTCTCTCATTCCGCCCTCTCTCTCAACCCCCTCTCTCTCACTCTCATCCCTCTCTCTCTCACCCCCCCTCTCTCTCTCTCTCACCCCTCTTCTCTCTCTCTCTCACCCCTCTTCTCTCTCTCTCTCACCCCTCTTCTCTCTCTCTCTCTCTCTCACCCTCCCTCTCTCTCACCCCTCCTCTCTCTCTCTCCCTCTCATCCCCCCTCTCTCTCTCTCTCTCTCTCATCCCCCTCTCTCTGTCTCTCTCTCTCTGTCTCTCTCTCATCCCCCCGTTCTCGCTCTCTCATCTTCCCTGTCTCTCTCAACCCCTCTCTCTCTCTCTCTCATCCCCCCTCACCCACCCCCTCTCTCGTGAGTTCTCAGGGGTTCATGCTGGGACTTGTAGTCCTTCAATTTTGGAGGGAGCCACATCCATTAAAAAAGGAGTGGGGCAAAGTTACATAGGTGGGGGAGGAGGGGGCGCCCAATTTTAGTCTTGCCTAGGGCAGCACAAAACCAAAATACACCACTGGGTGGAGACAAGGGGTGATTTTGAAAGAAGGACTTCCTGCACCAATTGTCTGAGAAAAAAAGCCATGGACCTACCTATCACAGTACAAACCCAGCATTTTGGGGGAGAGGTTTGGAGGTAAATCTAGCCAATGCCTGCACAAACACTTTAACTCAGCCATTCTCAATGAGGGTTCTGTGTATCCCTAGAGTACCTCAATAGGTTACCAAGTGTTCTTTAGGTTGGGACAGAGTCACTAACCATTTGATAGTGCCTTCATAGTTCCAGTGCCAATACCACTTGGCAAAGCCAGTAGCCTGACTCCAGTGAACCTATTTACATATAGAAAATGAATTGGCGCTATATTCATAAATCCTAGCTATATCAAGTGTCAAGCTTATGGGAAAAAAGAGGGAAGGTTCCAATGGCTTAGAATGTCTCTAAACAGGATGATAATCCAAATATGTGAATGGTGAGATAAAAGGGTTGTACACCAATAAATTCATATTATAATAAATCAAACTAGTGAACCTATTTAACTGTCTATAAGGGTGGCATTCGTCCTACTGATCACCATTAAAAGGGCCATTTTTCCCATTGGACTGCAATGAATTGGGTTTAGCAGGGGTTCCCCAAGGCCTCCAAATAACTAAACAACTCTCTGCTCCACATCTAAATACATCTCAACACTAAGCCAGAAATCATTACAGTCCGACTGCATCAAAGTTCCCAGCTTCTCTACTTTCTACCTTTTTTTGCTAATGTATTATAACGGTGTTGTGTTAGGAAAATCCAATGCAAACTGGTTGAATTCAAACTCACTCCAATCCTGCTGATCCTTTGTCTCCAGTCTTCTAGGTACCTGCCAATTTCTGCCAGGTTTAAAATATGACTGGCGCTATGCAGTTATGTATTTCACATAGTAAATCAACACACTCAAGCATAAATCAGCCAGCGCCATAAATATGCTAATAGCACAGCTGTGTCTTTTAAATAGTTTCATTCTGTGGATCTTCTTTTTCTTTTCCAATTCTAATAACATAATATTAATATTCTCTTCCATTTATCCCTCTCACTGTTAAAAAGAAAAAGGAAAGTTTTAGTAATTTAAAAGACAGGTGTGCTTTTATAGGAAAACCCAGCAACCAACCCCCCCAACCCCATCCTCAGCCTCAGCTTCAATAAATTAACCACTTTAAGACCGGAAGGATTTGCTGCCTTAATTACCAGGCCCTATTTTGCGATTCGGCATTGTGTTACTTTAATGGACAATTGCGCGGTCGTACGACGCTGTACCCAAATAATATTGATGTCCTTTTTTTCCCACAAATAGAGCTTTCTTTTGGTGGTATTTGATCACCTGTACTATTTATATTTTTTGCGCTATAAACAATAAAAGAGCGACAACTTTGAAAAAAAAAACAAAAAACAATATTTTTCACATTCTGCTGTATAACATTCCCCAAAAAAAAAAAAAATTAAATCAAAATGTTTTAACATATTGGGGCAATTTGTTTTCCACTACATGTTTTTGGTAAAAAAAACATTGCAAAGAGCGTATTTTGATTGGTTTGCGCAAAAGTTATCGCTTCTACTAATTATGGGAAAGATTTATTTATTTTTTTTACTAGTAATGGCGGCGATCTGCGATTTATTGCAGGACTACGACATTGCGGCGGACAGATCGGACCCCTAACTGACATTTTTGACACTTTTGGGGGGACCAGTGACATTACTACAGTAATCAGTGCTAAAAATATGCACTGTTACTGTAATAATGCCATTGGCAGGGAAGGGGTTAACCCTATGGGTGATCAATGGGTTAAATGTGTACCTAGGGGGAGTGATTCTAACTGTGGGGGGCGTGGCTTGTGAAATTACTATAGAGACATGTGATCCTATATAGAAGGATCACAGGAGCTCTGTGATCATTTCAAGGAAAACGGTCGGCTGTGTTTACAACAGCTGACCGTTCTTCTCTCTCAGCGGGGAGCGATCGCGGGTGTCAAGTGGCAATTGGAGCCGCCGGACCCGTGCATCGACTTCCCAGCTGCCAAGTGGGGGTGGGAGCGTGCTGCCGGTGGCACGCGCTCGCCCCCTAGCTTCCTGAGCGCAACTGACGTAGGGCTACGACGGTTTGCGCAGGTGAGCCACCCTGCCGCAGTAAAAAGGCGGCGGGTGGTTGGGAAGTAGTTAAAGTAACCAGGTATCTTAGGTAATGGTAAAATGCAGCCCATTTTGAGCACTGGACTGTTTCAGAGACACCTTCCCTTCATGAGTGCTGAAGATGAGTGGGATATCTATAGGAAATAAAGGTAGAAACCAGTATGGGCACAGGGTGTGCCAAGTTTGCTTAGGCACAGCCTAATCACCCTGTGCAGTACAGATTCCCCCTACTGCCCTGGCTCCGCCCCCCTTCAACCCGCAGCACTGCCGGCTTCCCTCTTCTCCTGTCGTCTGTTGCTGAGGGGATGTTTTAGGATGACTGGGGGAAGAGGCAGGTAAATATGTAATTTACCAGCCCCTTCCCTTTCTAAATGAACATTGTAAGTGATCGATAGTGTGTGTTTGAGTTTTGGAACAAACAAAAAAAGTTTTGGGGGGCCCACTCTAAACATACTGCACATTTCTAAGATTGGTGCTGCTATAGAGACCAATGTTCAAAATGAACCATAGAAAAGAGCGCACACATACACAAAAAAAGGTTTCTTTCAAATCTCGCAAGGTTACACCTGATCTTAATAAGTAAATATGGGGACTGAGTAACATCATGTGGCCATACCGTGCTTAAGCCCACCACTGTGTCAAAGTACCCCATTTTCAGTGGGTCCTACACTATTCATAGAATGGAAGATAAATCCCACTTCTCAAAACCATGGGGCATACTACTGTTTGATTTTAGGGGTGCACACTCTAATGCAAAAGGCTGTGCACACCTATGATGGTAGACCACCGAGAGCACATGCCAAAAAGAGGTTGGGGGTTGTCATTATTTGCTTTGGCTGTTCTGTGTCTGCACCCTTACACAAGCACTGTGTTTACTAAAGCTGGTCAGACATGGAGCCAATTTTGGTTGGTTCCTGATGACTCAGATACAATGTGGGCCTGTGGACCCTGTTGGCACCCTCCCACCTGAAATCCATCCATCTCTAAATAGAAGGAGCAATGTGGAAAATTGTTACCAAACCGTATGTTTTGGAATTCTGACAGCTTCCAGTGCTAGCTGTCAGAGGAGATTCCTCCATCCATGCTGTTTAGAGTGGATGGGGGAGTCAGTCTCACAGTATATGACTTAACCAGTCTCAAGTAATTGTAAAGTCTTGTGTTCAAAAAAAATAACAAACATGTTATACTTACCTCCGATGTGCAGTTGGTTTTGCACAGAGTGACCTGGATCCTCCTCTTCTTGGGTCCCTTGTTGCTGCTCCTGGCCCCTCCCTCCTACTGTGTGCCCCCACAGCAAGCAGCTTGCTATGGGGCACCCGACCCGAGCTGCAGCTCCATGTATCTATTCAGACACGGATCTGCCACTTGACCCCGCCCCCTCTCTTTCCTGATTGGCTAAATTACTTTGATTGACAGCAGTGGGAGCCAATGGTGCCGCTGATGTGTCTCTGCCAATCAGGAGGGAGAGTTCTGAGCGGCTGAGGGACTTGTGGACATCGCTGGAGAGAGATGGGGATCAGGTAAGTATTAGGGGGTCCTGGGGAGGCTGCTACACACAGAAGGTTTTTTTTATCTTAATGCATATGATTAGGGTTGAGCGAACACCTAGATGTCCGTGTTCGACGGGTTCGGCCGAACTTTAAAAAAAAGTCCGGGTCCGTGTCCCGGACTTTTACCGAACTTTTCCCGGACACCGAACCCCATTGAAGTCAATGGGGACCCGAACTTTAAGGAACTAAAATGGCTCTAAAACACCAAAGGAAAGGGCTAGAGTGCTGCAAATGGCAGCAAAACGTAATTAAGAGCATGGCAAGTGCTCTGCAAACAAATGTGGATAGGGAAATAACTTAAAACAACAAAAAAAAACAGAAAAATAAAACAATGTTCTTCTTCATCTCTGAAGGACGAGGCCCATATGGAGTAGGAGGGAGGTTAAGGTGGTGGTGGATGTGGCGGTGACATAGGCGTGCGCACAGGGTGTGCTGGGTGTGCCTGGGCACACCCTAATCACCTAGGGCACATAGCATTGCCAGTGAGGAGATGGGAAAGATCTCCCTGGGACCTGCTCTGCTCTATTTCTCCTTGCCTACAGGTACATGGCCCCGATACATTACTCTCCCTGCTGGCAAACACATGCATGTGTATTTCAACTTTGGGGTGCACACCTTAATGCAATAGGCTGCGCACACCTATGGGCGGTGTAGGTGGAAGCGGCGGTGGAGGAGGACCAGGGCCGGATTAACAGCATCATGGGCTTGGTGCTGAGGATTTTGAAGGGCCTTAGGGCCGTGCCTTGCCATGCACCCAGAGGAGGAAGGGTGCAGCCATGCATGCCTAATTCAACATGGGATGCTGTCTCTGAAGCCCATAAACACATCCATGCATCGCCAACTGTCCCTCCTTGTCCGGCCTTCACGCTGTGTGGGGAGGTTCTGAGGGTGCTGCCTGGGGAAGCGAGCATAGAAGCCAGACTTCTGTGTTTACAAGTGACAGAAGAGCGGTAACAGTGAATATGGCCAACCCGGGGCCTATATAAAAGGTAGGGGCCTGGAGCTGCAGCTCCAATAGCCCCTACATTAATCTGGCCCTGAGGAGGAGGACGAGGTAGCCAACACTGCTTCTTTTCACAAATTTTAAATGAGGGTACACCCCAAAAGAGTGAGAAAGAGCAAAAATGGAACAATGGGTGGGTAAGGTCGGTATCCATTGCTATTCTGCATAAGGTACGGAAAAGTCCCGTGGGATCCATGCCTGGTTCATTTTAATGAACGTGAGCTTGTCCACATTGTCTCTGGACAGGCGGCTGCGCTTGTCTGTTATAACGCCCCCAGCCGTGCTAAATACCCGTTCAGATAATACACTGGCTGCAGGGCACGCCAGCACCTCCAAGGCGTAAAGGGCAAGCTCAGGCCATGTGCCCAATTTGGAGACCCAGAAGTTGAAGGGGGCAGACCCGTCATTCACTACATGTAGGCGTGTGCACACATACTGCTCCACCATGTTGGTAAAATGCTGCCTCCTGCTAAGACGTTCCATCTGAGCTGCTGGTGCTGCTGTTTGTTGTGGCGTGCTGACAAAGCTTTTCCACATTTCGGCCATGCTAACCCTGCCTTCTGAGGTGCTGGCGGTGCCCTGGTTGCGTTGGCGACCTCCTCCTCCTCCTCCTCTGCCTTGTGCTTCCACTGTGGCCCCGCTGTCAGATGGGAATGCCAGCAGCATGGCGTCTACCAGCGTGCGCTTGTACTCGCGCATCTTGCGATCGCGCTCCAGTGAGTGAATTAAGGACGGTACGTTGTCCTTGTAACGGGGATCCAGCAGCGTGGCCACCCAGTAATCAGCACAAGTTAGAATGTGGGCAACTCGGCGGTCGTTGTGGAGACACTGCAGCATGTAATCGCTCATGTGTGCCAGGCTGCCCAGAGGCAACGAAAGGCTGTCCTCTGTGGGAGGTGTATGGTCCGTGTCCTCTGTATCCCCCCAGCCACGCACCAGTGATGGCCATGAGCTGGCCTGGGTGCCACCCTGCTGTGAACATGGTTCCATCTCCTCCTCCAGCTCCTCCTCCTCCTCATCCTCCTCATCCTCCAGAACTGTGCCCCTGCTGGACAATTGCGTCCCTGGCGTTTGCGTGTGCAGGAACCCACCCTCGGAGCCCCTTGCGAATGACTGCCCTGAAAGCCTTGGAAATGTTACCTCTTCATCCTCCTCCTCCTCCTCATCCTGTGCCACATCCTCTTCCATCATCGCCCGAATTGTTTTTTCAAGGAGGCATAGAAGTGGGATAGTTAAGCTGAGAACGGCGTCATTGCCACTGGCCATGTTGGTGGAGTACTCAAAACAGCGCAACAAGGCACACAGGTCTCGCATGGAGGCCCAGTTAAATTAAATAGCGGAATAGAAAATATGATCCAAAAAAAGTGTATGTATATCACACGTACACAACCACACTAGGCCCCAATTACTATTGTTTGTACCCCTAAAAGGCTAGATGAGGAGTAGGGGGAGTATGGAACAGGCAGCACCCTCAAACCTTCAGAAGTATGAGATGAACCCCAACAACTTGGAAAGGTGGATCTCTCTCACACGTACCGACACAGACTATCCCGCAATTCAATTGATCCTCAAAGGTTTTTATTGAATAGCGGAATAGGAAATATGATCAAAAAAAGTGTATGTATCTCGCACGTACACAACCACACTAGGCCCCAATTACTATTGTTTGTACCCCTAAAAGGCTAGATGAGGAGTAGGGGGAGTATGGAACAGGCAGCACCCTCAAACCTTCAGAAGTATGAGATGAACCCCAACAACTTGGAAAGGTGGATCTCTCTCACACGTACCGACACAGACTATCCCGCAATTCAATTGATCCTCAAAGGTTTTTATTGAATAGCGGAATAGGAAATATGATCAAAAAAAGTGTATGTATCTCGCACGTACACAACCACACTAGGCCCCAATTACTATTGTTTGTACCCCTAAAAGGCTAGATGAGGAGTAGGGGGGGTATGGAACAGGCAGCACCCTCAAACCTTCAGAAGTATGAGATGAACCCCAACAACTTGGAAAGGTGGATCTCTCTCACACGTACCGACACAGACTATCCCGCAATTCAATTGATCCTCAAAGGTTTTTATTGAATAGCGGAATAGGAAATATGATCAAAAAAAGTGTATGTATCTCGCACGTACACAACCACACTAGGCCCCAATTACTATTGTTTGTACCCCTAAAAGGCTAGATGAGGAGTAGGGGGGGTATGGAACAGGCAGCACCCTCAAACCTTCAGAAGTATGAGATGAACCCCAACAACTTGGAAAGGTGGATCTCTCTCACACGTACCGACACAGACTATCCCGCAATTCAATTGATCCTCAAAGGTTTTTATTGAATAGCGGAATAGGAAATATGATCAAAAAAAGTGTATGTATCTCGCACGTACACAACCACACTAGGCCCCAATTACTATTGTTTGTACCCCTAAAAGGCTAGATGAGGAGTAGGGGGGGTATGGAACAGGCAGCACCCTCAAACCTTCAGAAGTATGAGATGAACCCCAACAACTTGGAAAGGTGGATCTCTCTCACACGTACCGACACAGACTATCCCGCAATTCAATTGATCCTCAAAGGTTTTTATTGAATAGCGGAATAGGAAATATGATCAAAAAAAGTGTATGTATCTCGCACGTACACAACCACACTAGGCCCCAATTACTATTGTTTGTACCCCTAAAAGGCTAGATGAGGAGTAGGGGGGGTATGGAACAGGCAGCACCCTCAAACCTTCAGAAGTATGAGATGAACCCCAACAACTTGGAAAGGTGGATCTCTCTCACACGTACCAACACAGACTATCCCCCAATTTAACTGATCCCCAGAGGTTTTTGATTAAATAGCGGAATAGAAAATATGATCCCAAAAAAGTGTATGTATATCACACGTACACAACCACACTAGGCCCCAATTACTATTGTTTGTACCCCTAAAAGGCTAGGAGTAGGGGGAGTATGGAACAGGCAGCACCCTCAAACCTTCAGAAGTATGAGATGAACCCCAACAACTTGGAAAGGTGGATCTCTCTCACACGTACCAACACAGACTATCCCCCAATTTAACTGATCCCCAAAGGTTTTTGATTAAATAGCGGAATAGAAAATATGATCCCAAAAAAGTGTATGTATATCACACGTACACAACCACACTAGGCCCCAATTACTATTGTTTGTACCCCTAAAAGGCTAGGAGTAGGGGGAGTATGGAACAGGCAGCACCCTCAAACCTTCAGAAGTATGAGATGAACCTCAACAACTTGGAAAGGTGGATCTCTCTCACACGTACCAACACAGACTATCCCCCAATTTAACTGATCCCCAAAGGTTTTTGATTAAATAGCGGAATAGAAAATATGATCCCAAAAAAGTGTATGTATATCACACGTACACAACCACACTAGGCCCCAATTACTATTGTTTGTACCCCTAAAAGGCTAGGAGTAGGGGGAGTATGGAACAGGCAGCACCCTCAAACCTTCAGAAGTATGAGATGAACCCCAACAACTTGGAAAGGTGGATCTCTCTCACACGTACCAACACAGACTATCCCCCAATTTAACTGATCCCCAGAGGTTTTTGATTAAATAGCGGAATAGAAAATATGATCCCAAAAAAGTGTATGTATATCACACGTACACAACCACACTAGGCCCCAATTACTATTGTTTGTACCCCTAAAAGAGCTAGGAGTAGGGGGAGTATGGAACAGGCAGCACCCTCAAACCTTCAGAAGTATGAGATGAACCCCAACAACTTGGAAAGGTGGATCTCTCTCACACGTACCAACACAGACTATCCCCCAATTTAACTGATCCCCAAAGGTTTTTGATTAAATAGCGGAATAGAAAATATGATCCCAAAAAAGTGTATGTATATCACACGTACACAACCACACTAGGCCCCAATTACTATTGTTTGTACCCCTAAAAGGCTAGGAGTAGGGGGAGTATGGAACAGGCAGCACCCTCAAACCTTCAGAAGTATGAGATGAACCCCAACAACTTGGAAAGGTGGATCTCTCTCACACGTACCAACACAGACTATCCCCCAATTTAACTGATCCCCAGAGGTTTTTGATTAAATAGCGGAATAGAAAATATGATCCCAAAAAAGTGTATGTATATCACACGTACACAACCACACTAGGCCCCAATTACTATTGTTTGTACCCCTAAAAGGCTAGGAGTAGGGGGAGTATGGAACAGGCAGCACCCTCAAACCTTCAGAAGTATGAGATGAACCCCAACAACTTGGAAAGGTGGATCTCTCTCACACGTACCAACACAGACTATCCCCCAATTTAACTGATCCCCAAAGGTTTTTGATTAAATAGCGGAATAGAAAATATGATCCCAAAAAAGTGTATGTATATCACACGTACACAACCACACTAGGCCCCAATTACTATTGTTTGTACCCCTAAAAGGCTAGGAGTAGGGGGAGTATGGAACAGGCAGCACCCTCAAACCTTCAGAAGTATGAGATGAACCCCAACAACTTGGAAAGGTGGATCTCTCTCACACGTACCAACACAGACTATCCCCCAATTTAACTGATCCCCAAAGGTTTTTGATTAAATAGCGGAATAGAAAATATGATCCCAAAAAAGTGTATGTATATCACACGTACACAACCACACTAGGCCCCAATTACTATTGTTTGTACCCCTAAAAGGCTAGGAGTAGGGGGAGTATGGAACAGGCAGCACCCTCAAACCTTCAGAAGTATGAGATGAACCCCAACAACTTGGAAAGGTGGATCTCTCTCACACGTACCAACACAGACTATCCCCCAATTTAACTGATCCCCAAAGGTTTTTGATTAAATAGCGGAATAGAAAATATGATCCCAAAAAAGTGTATGTATATCACACGTACACAACCACACTAGGCCCCAATTACTATTGTTTGTACCCCTAAAAGGCTAGGAGTAGGGGGAGTATGGAACAGGCAGCACCCTCAAACCTTCAGAAGTATGAGATGAACCTCAACAACTTGGAAAGGTGGATCTCTCTCACACGTACCAACACAGACTATCCCCCAATTTAACTGATCCCCAAAGGTTTTTGATTAAATAGCGGAATAGAAAATATGATCCCAAAAAAGTGTATGTATATCACACGTACACAACCACACTAGGCCCCAATTACTATTGTTTGTACCCCTAAAAGGCTAGGAGTAGGGGGAGTATGGAACAGGCAGCACCCTCAAACCTTCAGAAGTATGAGATGAACCCCAACAACTTGGAAAGGTGGATCTCTCTCACACGTACCAACACAGACTATCCCCCAATTTAACTGATCCCCAGAGGTTTTTGATTAAATAGCGGAATAGAAAATATGATCCCAAAAAAGTGTATGTATATCACACGTACACAACCACACTAGGCCCCAATTACTATTGTTTGTACCCCTAAAAGGCTAGGAGTAGGGGGAGTATGGAACAGGCAGCACCCTCAAACCTTCAGAAGTATGAGATGAACCCCAACAACTTGGAAAGGTGGATCTCTCTCACACGTACCAACACAGACTATCCCCCAATTTAACTGATCCCCAGAGGTTTTTGATTAAATAGCGGAATAGAAAATATGATCCCAAAAAAGTGTATGTATATCACACGTACACAACCACACTAGGCCCCAATTACTATTGTTTGTACCCCTAAAAGGCTAGGAGTAGGGGGAGTATGGAACAGGCAGCACCCTCAAACCTTCAGAAGTATGAGATGAACCCCAACAACTTGGAAAGGTGGATCTCTCTCACACGTACCAACACAGACTATCCCCCAATTTAACTGATCCCCAAAGGTTTTTGATTAAATAGCGGAATAGAAAATATGATCCCAAAAAAGTGTATGTATATCACACGTACACAACCACACTAGGCCCCAATTACTATTGTTTGTACCCCTAAAAGGCTAGGAGTAGGGGGAGTATGGAACAGGCAGCACCCTCAAACCTTCAGAAGTATGAGATGAACCTCAACAACTTGGAAAGGTGGATCTCTCTCACACGTACCAACACAGACTATCCCCCAATTTAACTGATCCCCAAAGGTTTTTGATTAAATAGCGGAATAGAAAATATGATCCCAAAAAAGTGTATGTATATCACACGTACACAACCACACTAGGCCCCAATTACTATTGTTTGTACCCCTAAAAGGCTAGGAGTAGGGGGAGTATGGAACAGGCAGCACCCTCAAACCTTCAGAAGTATGAGATGAACCCCAACAACTTGGAAAGGTGGATCTCTCTCACACGTACCAACACAGACTATCCCCCAATTTAACTGATCCCCAGAGGTTTTTGATTAAATAGCGGAATAGAAAATATGATCCCAAAAAAGTGTATGTATATCACACGTACACAACCACACTAGGCCCCAATTACTATTGTTTGTACCCCTAAAAGGCTAGGAGTAGGGGGAGTATGGAACAGGCAGCACCCTCAAACCTTCAGAAGTATGAGATGAACCCCAACAACTTGGAAAGGTGGATCTCTCTCACACGTACCAACACAGACTATCCCCCAATTTAACTGATCCCCAGAGGTTTTTGATTAAATAGCGGAATAGAAAATATGATCCCAAAAAAGTGTATGTATATCACACGTACACAACCACACTAGGCCCCAATTACTATTGTTTGTACCCCTAAAAGGCTAGGAGTAGGGGGAGTATGGAACAGGCAGCACCCTCAAACCTTCAGAAGTATGAGATGAACCCCAACAACTTGGAAAGGTGGATCTCTCTCACACGTACCAACACAGACTATCCCCCAATTTAACTGATCCCCAAAGGTTTTTGATTAAATAGCGGAATAGAAAATATGATCCCAAAAAAGTGTATGTATATCACACGTACACAACCACACTAGGCCCCAATTACTATTGTTTGTACCCCTAAAAGGCTAGGAGTAGGGGGAGTATGGAACAGGCAGCACCCTCAAACCTTCAGAAGTATGAGATGAACCCCAACAACTTGGAAAGGTGGATCTCTCTCACACGTACCAACACAGACTATCCCCCAATTTAACTGATCCCCAGAGGTTTTTGATTAAATAGCGGAATAGAAAATATGATCCCAAAAAAGTGTATGTATATCACACGTACACAACCACACTAGGCCCCAATTACTATTGTTTGTACCCCTAAAAGGCTAGGAGTAGGGGGAGTATGGAACAGGCAGCACCCTCAAACCTTCAGAAGTATGAGATGAACCCCAACAACTTGGAAAGGTGGATCTCTCTCACACGTACCAACACAGACTATCCCCCAATTTAACTGATCCCCAAAGGTTTTTGATTAAATAGCGGAATAGAAAATATGATCCCAAAAAAGTGTATGTATATCACACGTACACAACCACACTAGGCCCCAATTACTATTGTTTGTACCCCTAAAAGGCTAGGAGTAGGGGGAGTATGGAACAGGCAGCACCCTCAAACCTTCAGAAGTATGAGATGAACCCCAACAACTTGGAAAGGTGGATCTCTCTCACACGTACCAACACAGACTATCCCCCAATTTAACTGATCCCCAAAGGTTTTTGATTAAATAGCGGAATAGAAAATATGATCCCAAAAAAGTGTATGTATATCACACGTACACAACCACACTAGGCCCCAATTACTATTGTTTGTACCCCTAAAAGGCTAGGAGTAGGGGGAGTATGGAACAGGCAGCACCCTCAAACCTTCAGAAGTATGAGATGAACCCCAACAACTTGGAAAGGTGGATCTCTCTCACACGTACCAACACAGACTATCCCCCAATTTAACTGATCCCCAAAGGTTTTTGATTAAATAGCGGAATAGAAAATATGATCCCAAAAAAGTGTATGTATATCACACGTACACAACCACACTAGGCCCCAATTACTATTGTTTGTACCCCTAAAAGGCTAGGAGTAGGGGGAGTATGGAACAGGCAGCACCCTCAAACCTTCAGAAGTATGAGATGAACCTCAACAACTTGGAAAGGTGGATCTCTCTCACACGTACCAACACAGACTATCCCCCAATTTAACTGATCCCCAAAGGTTTTTGATTAAATAGCGGAATAGAAAATATGATCCCAAAAAAGTGTATGTATATCACACGTACACAACCACACTAGGCCCCAATTACTATTGTTTGTACCCCTAAAAGGCTAGGAGTAGGGGGAGTATGGAACAGGCAGCACCCTCAAACCTTCAGAAGTATGAGATGAACCCCAACAACTTGGAAAGGTGGATCTCTCTCACACGTACCAACACAGACTATCCCCCAATTTAACTGATCCCCAGAGGTTTTTGATTAAATAGCGGAATAGAAAATATGATCCCAAAAAAGTGTATGTATATCACACGTACACAACCACACTAGGCCCCAATTACTATTGTTTGTACCCCTAAAAGGCTAGGAGTAGGGGGAGTATGGAACAGGCAGCACCCTCAAACCTTCAGAAGTATGAGATGAACCCCAACAACTTGGAAAGGTGGATCTCTCTCACACGTACCAACACAGACTATCCCCCAATTTAACTGATCCCCAGAGGTTTTTGATTAAATAGCGGAATAGAAAATATGATCCCAAAAAAGTGTATGTATATCACACGTACACAACCACACTAGGCCCCAATTACTATTGTTTGTACCCCTAAAAGGCTAGGAGTAGGGGGAGTATGGAACAGGCAGCACCCTCAAACCTTCAGAAGTATGAGATGAACCCCAACAACTTGGAAAGGTGGATCTCTCTCACACGTACCAACACAGACTATCCCCCAATTTAACTGATCCCCAAAGGTTTTTGATTAAATAGCGGAATAGAAAATATGATCCCAAAAAAGTGTATGTATATCACACGTACACAACCACACTAGGCCCCAATTACTATTGTTTGTACCCCTAAAAGGCTAGATGAGGAGTAGGGGGAGTATGGAACAGGCAGCACCCTCAAACCTTCAGTATGAGATTGTGTTCACTGTACCCCACAAAGATTGAGTTCACTGCACCCCACAATGATTGTGTTCACTGCACTCCACAAAGATTGTGTTCACTGCACCTCACAAAGATTGTGTTCACTGTACCCCCCAAAGATTGTGTTCACTGCACCCCACAAAGATTCTGTTCACTGTACCCCACAAAGATTGTGTTCACTGCACCCCAAAAAGATTGTGTTCACTGCACCCCAAAAAGGATGTTGTTCACTGCACCCCAAAAAGGATGTTGTTCACTCCACCCCAAAAAGATTGTGTTCACTGCACCCCACAAAGATTGTGTTCACTGCACCCCAAAAAGATTGTGTTCACTGCACCCCAAAAATGATTTTGTTCACTGCACCCCAAAAAGGATTTTGTTCACTGCACCCCAAAAAGGATGTTGTTCACTCCACCCCAAAAAGATTGTGTTCACTGCACCCCAAAAAGATTGTGTTCACTGCACCCCACAAAGGATTTTGTTCACTGCACCCCAAAAAGATTGTGTTCACTGCACCCCAAAAAGGATGTTGTTCACTGCACCCCAAAAAGGATTTTGTTCACTGCACCCCAAAAAGATTGTGTTCACTGCACCCCACAAAGGATTTTGTTCACTGCACCCCACAAAGATTGTGTTCACTGCACACCAAAAAGGATTGTGTTCACTGCACCCCAAAAAGATTTTGTTCACTGCACCCCAAAAAGATTGTGTTCACTGCAGCCCAAAAAGATTGTGTTCACTGCAGCCCAAAAAGATTGTGTTCACTGCAGCCCAAAAAGATTGTGTTCACTGCAGCCCAAAAAGATTGTGTTCACTGCAGCTCACACACAGAAAAATGGATGTGGATCACTGACACCTGCCTATCTCCAATCCCACACCACACAGCAATATCGATTGTAGTTTGTAGAACACAGTTTCCCTAAAATTCAGCAGACTCTGTCCCTAACAGGATTGAGAAGAGATCGTAGATCAGGATTGAGTGCAGACCCCACCCCCCACACAGCAATATCGATTGTAGTTTGTAGAAGACACTGACCCTATATAATTCAGCAGACTCTATCCCTAAAATGCCTACAACTCGCCCTGCCTAAACACTCCGACCTGTCCCTCAATTCTATCCGGACACAAATGGTTTTTTCCTGCCTATCTTTCCCTAATCAGCAGCCAGCACGTTGATGTGTGCTCTGTCCCTGAATCTAAGCAGCATAATGACGCCGCTGCGGCTGCCTCGAACTTATAAAGACTTGGTCACATGCTTCAGACGGCCAATCACAGCTACTGAGACATTTGCAGGCATGGCTGGGATGGCTTAAGGCACACCAGTTAAACGATTGTTGATTGGCTGTTGAAAGCCCGCCATGAAAAGAGCGCCAAAGCATGCAAAACCCGGAAATAAAACGACCGAACACGGATGTTTACCCGAACATACAGTAAAGTGTCCGTGTCCGTGTTCGGGTACAAAAAATCCAATTATTCGGTACGAACACGAATAATACAGTCCGTGTTCGCTCAACACTACATATGATGCATTAAGATAAAAAAAAACTTCTCACTTTACAACTCCTTTAAGGCTAACTGTACATAGGTAGATTTCATTTTAACATTCATGCAGAAATTCTGAAAATTATGTTGTCAAGAACATGAGATAGTATCATCATTAATCAACAAGTTCATTGAAAGGCCTTAAAAATGTATTTTGATTGCCAGACCAAGGGTTATAATTTCGAAATGCATAGAGGTGACATAATGTTTATGACTGTGGCTAAGGTATGATTTCTTGTGAACAGAAACCAGATTCACAGTTAGAATTTTATTAATTTAGATAATAAACGAGAAAAAATGTTATATCCTTCACTTTGATTTTTCCTGTCACTATGGTCAAAAACAATTGTTGAATTAACCAATTAATCAAACAACCATTAGGAAATTGAATTAAATTCTAATCATTTATGGCTATCTTAACTGATCATTGATGTCTCAAGCCTAGCACACACGGGCTGAATGTCGGGCGTGTGTATGGCAGCCGGCCCGACAGAAGCTGACCAGTGTTCTGGCCAAGGGTGGGGGGGGGGGGGGTCGGTGGGGTTATCACTGTCAGAACACAATAGCACAGCAGGGGAGTTCGATGTACTAACATTGGATTGATAGTACAGCGGCTCCAGCCCGAGCTGTCAGCTGTGAGCTGGTATGTACCAGGCTTAAGATTCTTCTGAAAGCTGCCTCACATTTCTTCCCCTTCCAAGCAGCCTTCCAATCTTCTAATCTCCAATGAGAGCCAAAGCAAGATTGAAAAATGGGAAGCTGAGCTGGCTTATGCCAGCCATACAGAGTCATGGTCCCTTCATTCATCGGCCAATGGGTTCTACTATGCCTTGGCAAGTCAGACCTGTGCACTTGGGTTCCTGCCATGACCATTACATGGGTGTTACACACTTCCTACTGGAGTGCTCAGTTATTTTATGGATGGTGCACTACATGGAGCTGGAGCACTCAACAACACTACAAGGTTGGTGGGCTCAATGATAGAAACTATAGCAGGGGAATAGCAACGCTGGAGTCCACAAGGGAAATAAGATTCCAGGGAGCCACTCAGCCTACCCAGTTCCTCAAATAACTGAAATACCACTTTTTGGTTGAAATACCACAATTTTTTGTTGAGATGTCCCTGATGGAATTAATAGTATATTTTGAGAGTGAGGGGCAAACATATATAGAATTATGAAATTAATTGTGAGATTATTAACAATATTCACCACTCTTGATTATTATTCCTCTGTATGTATTTATTTGTACACCATCTATACTATGTGCCTAGTTAACCCAACCAAGGTGGATACAGATAACAGAAATCGGATTATATAAATTCTATTTAAAAGTTTAGGCATCACATCATTGAAATGAGTAAAGCGGGGCGAAGCTTGGAAGGAATGAATGACCCTGATCTTAGCGATAGAGAAACCAACGAAACAAAAACCTACGTTACTACACAACTGCAAACAAGAAAAGCGAACAAAAGAGAAAAGCATGATATAAAAAACCACGGCAGCAAAATAATGGATAGAAATTGATGTGAACGAGACAAAGGTGAACCCGAAACATGTGAACCCGGTAATATAAAACTATTTTACTGAAGGAAAACACATTAACAAAAGCTTCAGCTTTCCATATTGCAAATAAAATATTTGAAATGCACGCCGTTGTTTATTTATACCTTTCATGCTTTTATTATCTCTGTTCACGGGTGTGACAAAACATTTTTGGTGATGACATTGTAGTCAGAGGTAAAGATGTTCTCTCTGGAACGAGAATTGTTCATCCTCTCTCATGGCAGCCTTCCATATTGTTCCTTTTTATTCTGAATGCTGCACTCTTGTCATAGAGAAACTCTGACTGGCTGCAATGAAAACTTTTAGGGCTGGTTTATATTATGTGGTGGTGTGTATTGTACAGGCAACTGTGCTGATGCACCGTAAACAGTTTAGGCAACACATATGTAAGCGAAGGAATTTGTTCATTTAGACCAGCTTGGTCAAAACGATTTAAAGTTAAATGAAACGGCAGTTGTTCTCAACCAGGGTTCCTCCAGAAGTTGCTAGGGTTCCTTGAGCTACGGCTAATTGACCTCCCATTTGATGGTGCCTACATAGTTCCAGGGCCAATGCCACTTGGCATTTTGACCACTGTAAGGAGGGATTTTTTCTCATTAGCCACCAACCTCCTCCTGGAGGCGGTCAGCTGCCTGCCATCACTGCCCACCTCTCGCTCTCCATCTATCTCAGTCTGACTACTGAGTGAAGAAAGATCACTCTGCCAGAGAATAAAAATGGGCAGCTGCAGTGGTAGGCAGCCGGGACTTTAGGCAGCCAAAACATGTAGAGTGGGCATGGAATGCACTGGGCAGGCGCCCGAAAATGAAAAAAAAAGTCCCTCCACTCTCACAAGCACAGATCACCAGAGAGGGGCCCAGAAAATAGTAATAATAATCCCCCCTAAGCTAGATGTAGCGGCTAAGCGGGGGTGTAATTTAGAAAGCTTGTTTTTTTTAAATTCTGCACTGACTGTTTGTGAGGCTACCCGAGCCCCCCCTGCAGAGCTGATTACGCCGGGCCCAGTATAACAGGGCCGGTTGTACTGGCTTATCAGCGGCCCTGAACTCCCATATGATATATAATCTCTATTAAAGATGAATTTGTACACAATAACATACATATTACATACAAGTGATCCCTGATTGGACGAAGTGGAGAGGCAGGGCAAGGGGGCCACAAACTCCACCTTGTCCAATCAGAGAATGCTTTGCATTTAATGAGAAAATGCAAAGTGTTCCTTAAATGGCACCTGTGTTGAACGACCTTTGTGGTCAGTAAGCGACAGGGCAGCCACTTGGCACAGGACCTTGAAGCTGGTGGTGATAATTGGAGCCGCTTTGCCTACTTAACCACTTCCCCACTGCTCACTGTGCTGCTACTGCAGCACAGTGGCTCGTTATCGTCTTGCGACGTAGGTCTACGTCACCAGACATTCCCCTCCCTCGGCGCCGCGCGCCGCCGAAGGCTCGCTCCCGCTGTTTTCAGTCACAGCGGGAGTCGGGCCAGGGGAGGAGCAGCAGCGATCACCGCTGCTCTTCCCCGATCGTCGGGGAATCTAGTTTGGAGATCCGCCCGCTTGTGTTAACAAAGCGGGCGGATCTCCTCAGTGACAAGGAGTGACAGATTGCAGTGTTCAGCATAGCTGAACATGCGATCTGTCCTTATATCACTCAGTCACCCCCCCCCCCCACACACGTTAGTAAGCACCAGGCATACATTAACCCCTCCCTCTCCAATAAAATTAACCCCTTCCTTGCCAGTGTCATTTTTACAGTAACAGTGCATATATATAGCACTGATTACTGCAGTAATGTCACTGGTACCCCCAAAAGTGTCAAAAATGTCAGTCAAGGGTCCGATCTGTCCGCCGCAATGTCACAGTCCCGCAAAAAAAAAATCGCAGATCGCCGCCATTACGCGTTAAAAAAAAACACCAAAAATGACAGAAATCTTTTCCTTTGTTAGTAAACGCAATAACTTTTGCGCAAACCAATCAAAATATGCTTATTGTGATTTTTTTTTTTACCAAACATAGGTAGCAGAAAACAAATTGGCCAAAAATTAAAAAAAAATTAGATTTTTTAATTTTTTTGGGGGGGAATTTCATATAAAAAAATGTTAAAAATATTGTTATTTTTTCAAAATAAACGCTCTTTTTTTGTTTATAGCGCAAAAAGTAAAAATTGCACAGGTGATCAAATACCACCAAAAGAAAGCTTTGTTTGTGGGAAAAAAAGGACCTAAATTTCGTTTGGGTACGGCGTCGCACGACCGCGCAATTGTCAGTTAAAGTCGCACAGCGCCGAATCGCAAAAAGTGGCCCAGATGTAAGACAGCAAAATCCTCCAGTGGTAAAGTGGTTAAGGGATTTCCATCTTCCAGGGGGGTCAGCCAGGTGTGGTATATATCCCTAGATAAAAATCACATGGTACTGACAAAATGCGTCGGGGCGGAGCCAATGATGTCATCTTGACAGCGGAAAAACTGCACTCGGTATTGGAGAGGTGAAGCAGATGTTTTATGCTCCTTAAGGGGCCAGTGTCATACTTGTATGTGTATATCTATGTGTACTAGGATTCAGTGTACATGTAAATATGAGTGCAATTTAATAGATTTTAATACATTTGGAGTTTTTATTTATACATTCTGCATTATGATGGTTCCATCTTTGTTCCCACTTTAATTTCCACATTGTGAGGAGTGTTTTTTTTTTGAAGAGAGCGGGTTGGTTTGGTAATCATCAAGAAGAGATTTTTCATAAGAATCTGCAGTCATTGCTTATGTTGGTCCCAAGGGCATAAACGCTTTTGACCTATGATCACATTGGTCCACATATGAAGATGAGCTGCTAAGAATAGCAGTGGAGGATTCACATGGTGTTTTATTATAGTATTAAGTCACTACACAGCACTCCAAGCACATTTAAAGGAGAATATATGGGTATATGGAAGTAGTAAGAGAGCTACTGAGGATAAGCACAGTGGAGCTTATTTCTGGACTGTTCATTTAGAGGCTGTTGTATAACACATATGTTATGCACTCTATATAAGGTGGACACACCACTATTGCTAAATAGTTTTTTTTTATTGGTTTATTATATTAAAACATTTGTAATTTGTCAGCCCCCTAGTCACAAAAATTGGGACACCACCATGGAGAGGATGCCACAACTATTGGTTATTATTATTATTTTTCTATTAGTTTTTTTTAATTACACTTTTGGTAGCCCTTCATTTTTTTTTCTTTTGTATTTGCATAGGTGTGGGGACACAAATCAATGTTGGCGGCTACCTATACGTTAGACATTGGATTATATTGAGGTGATTGCTTGGTTAGCCTGTTAAGTAATTGTGGTATATACATAGGTGCATAGGTCTAAATTGGACCAATGTAAGTATGAAAAAATATCCATACCTGGAATTACTCCTTTATGTGAGTTCTGGGCAGAGACATTGGATTGCAGTGATTCATTTTTATATTGGCTATAAACCCTCTGTGTAACCTAATCAGTCCACATATAATTATAGTGATCACATGGACCTTTTATCCCAATGACACTTCTGTACTTTTTGTACATATTAGGCCCCTTTCACACTGTCTGTCCGTCGATCCGCCGATCCCCCGCTGAGCAGGAGAATGACAGCTGTTCTCCGCGCTGTGTGCGGAGACACAGCTGTCAGTTCCCCATACATCGCTATGGGGGAATTGGATGGGAACGGGCCGTCAGTCCGTTCTTATCCGATCCCATCTGATCCGATCCGCTGGACACATGGAAAATAGGGTTTCCATCCGTCAGGATTTGACGGATCGGATGTCAGCGGACATGTCTCCGATGACATCCGATGCCCCATAGGGATGCATGGGGGGACCGTTCAGATCCACCAAAAAAACGGACAGGCGGATCTGAAAGGTCGGCCTGTGTGAAAGAGCCCTTAAAGGTGTCTTCAAGTAACCTTTGGACACACCTTAATATTGTCAGGCTGAACATTTGGGTAGATTCAGTTATAACACAATTCAAGTCTTGTTTGTGTCTATATTCTTTTTTTTTTTTTTTTTTTTTAATATTAGCTGCTTAGTCAAGGTCCCAGTATAACAATGATAATCTCACAAGACCATATAGCGTATAGATATAAAGTGCACAGTGCAAAAATTTAGAAAAAAATTAAAAATGTGAAAAAATGTATAGTTTATATATCTCAGAGAAAATCCAAAGGGGCTGTAGAAGTTCCAATTTGGTCAAACTAGTTACAAATGGTAATGATAACAGTCCATATATAACACCAATTGGTGAAAATCCACCACCAAGGAGCGGTATTGTGCTTCGTGATCTAATGGACTTAGATACCGTAGTACTGAGTCAATGAGGCATTGATACTCCATGTATTGATTACAGAAGCAGCTTGGAAGGTCTCACTTCACCATCTTACAACAGGATTGCCACTCATGAGTTTACACATTCCCCCTGTGGCTGGGCTAATGTAGGACATCTGATTCTGAATAACGTTATTCGTTATATACGTATCCTACATCAGCCCAGCCACAAGGTGAATGTGTAAACTCATGAGTGGCAATCCTGTTGAAGGGGATGAAGTGAGACCTTCCAAGCTGCTTCTGTAATCAATACATGGAGTACCAATGCCTCATTGACTCAGTGCTACGGTATCTGAGTCCATTAGATCCTGGAAGCGCAATACCCGTCTTTTGGTGGTGGATTTTCATTTATTGGTGTTATATATGGACTGTTATCATTATCATCCATAACTATGATATACGAACTATACATTTTTTTTTTTACATTTCTTCTTTCTTTCTAAGTTTTTGCACTGTGCACTTTATATCCATATGCTATATGGTCGTGTGAGATTATCATTGCTATGTCACTTATTATCATTTAAGGGGTATAATTTATTCATAAACAGCATTGAGGAAGGGATCAGTAGTTCTATATCAGTTTTTGCAGATGACACAAAATTGGCCAGGGCAATAACTGCACAGCATGAAGCAGATATCCTACAGAATGACCTGGACAAAATAACGGAGTGGGCAACGACTTGGCAAATGAGGTTTAACGTAGAGAAGTGTAAGGTTTTGCACTTGGGGACTAGAAACATAAAAGCACAATACACGTTAGGAGGGGAACCCTTGGGGGAATCAAAAATGGAGAAGGATCTGGGAGTCTTGGTTGATGATAGATTAGGCAACAGCATGCAATGTCAAGCGGCAGCTGCCAAAGCAAGCAGAATATTAGCATGCATAAAGAAAGGGATGTATTCCAGAGATAAGACTATAATCCTTCCACTTTATAAAACTCTGGTCTGACCGAATCTGGAGTATTCTGTCCAGTTCTGGTCGCCAGTCCTCAGGAGGGATGTGTTGGAGCTGGAGAGAGTCCAGAGAAGGGCAACTAAACTAATTAGGGGTTTGGAGGACCTTGATTATGAAGAGCGTCTGCAATCGCTAGATTTATTCTCCCTGGAGAAGAGACGCCTGAGGGGGGACATGATAGCAATTTTTAAATATCGCAATGGGGATCTCAGCTTAGAAAAAAAGCTGTTCAGTCGAAGGGATTGCATGAGGACTCGGGGGCATACAATGCGATTAGAGGAGAAGCATTTTAAATACAGGCAACGTGGGGGGTTCTTTACTGTTAGGGCTACAAGATTGTGGAATTCTCTACCACAAGAGGTGGTTTCTGCGGGTAGTATGGTGGCTTTGAAAAGACTTCTAGACGTACATCTCAAGGATCAGAACATTCAGGGGTATGTGAGATGATTACAGCCACACACACCTACACAGGTTGAACTGGATGGACTATTGTCTTTATTCAACCTCACCTACTATGTAACTATGTAACTAAGTAACTCCAATTTTGTGAGGAAGAAAATCAGCAAATAAAGAAAAAACAATATAGCGTATACAATTGCAACACACGTCATATTGTGATTGGATGTCATTAAAAATTACCGGTATCTTTCCTTTTCAATCTGCAGCTATTCTAATTTTCTGAAAATGCAATGCAATATGGCTGCCTGGAGGTGTTCTGTACACAGAATGTATACTGACCACACCCAGAATCATCATTTCCTGCTTGAGTGATTGGCTCACCAATTTTCCCAGAAGTCTGCACTAAGATACAAGTCAGATTTCTGGCATCCCCTGCAAAAAAAATTTAATTTTTGGTGAGATACTCCCAATAGGAACACGTCTAAGGGGATGCAGGCCCAGCAGCTTTCCTCATTAGTGCTCTGCAGCTTCCACAGCTGATTGATAATTATAAAACCACTCCCATTTAACCCACTCAGCACAGAGAAACAAACAATTGTTTCTTCAGAATAACAAAAGGTAGGGATCTGCAACGAAGTTTGGTAAAATCCTTGGAATTTACAGAAATCACCCAGAGGGGAATGTTTTTTCTCAACAAAAGTGGAGTTACCCTTTAACCTCCCTGGCGGTATGATTCTTTTGGATTTTAGGTGCTGAAAGCGGTACCATTATTTTGCATGTAATTCTTGTGAATGAGCATTCCAAACCAACTGTATACATTTATTATATATTATATATATATATATAATGTATACAGTTGGTTTGGGCTGCTCATTCACAAGAATTACGTATATATATATATATATACGTGTGTATATATATATATATATATATATATATATATATATATATATACATATATTTACATACAAAGTACAGTAAAACTGCAGGAAAGGGCACTGGGTGGCAATGTAATGTGATTTTATTTTATTTTGAATGGTATCAGTGTGTTTGATGTGTTTTACATTTGAATTTGCCGCCGGTTCCACCCCCTCCGGCGGACGTCACGTCGCCGGAGACGGAAGCCGGGGCTCGCAGACGATCGGGAGGAAGCTCCGCCGCCGCATACCGCCCGCATTCTTCGCTGGATCCCGGAGAAAAGGTAAGTAAAACCTCTTCCAGGATCCAGCGATCTTCCTAGCGCTACCCCGAGTGTGGCTCGGGGTTACCGCTTTTGGCTCTAAAATCTAACCCCGAGTCACGCTCGGGAATACCGCTAGGAAGATTAATTGCTCCACTTTTATAAATATATTTGGTTACAATGCTTTGTCTATTGTAGTGCTGGCAGCTACAGGGAATTTACATTCATTTAGCGCAGTATTCCATATCATATGGGACAGGAGGATGCATTTTATAATAAAACTAAACTAATACTATAAATAAAAACCAACACAAATTAATTTTTTGGCATAAGTAAATGGCCGCGGCACTTTATTGGTTATAAATAAATTAAATAATTATTTATTCAAAATTCAATCAAATAAATTTCAAATCCAACAAAATTATAAAAACACACATCTGTATCGCTCAGTCCCAGAACTCAAGCGAAATAAAAACATATTTTAAACCACCAAAGTCCCCCCTTGATTCAAGGGTGACGTCACCACATAAAGTGCCAGCGACGGGTGGGAGGGAGGCGAGCTCGCCCGGCAGTTACTTCACAACTGAGGGGCTTACCTCAGGGACCCCCTATATAAATAATAAATACAAGTCGCGCATTGTATTTATTATTTATATAGGGGGTCCCTATATTGTATTGTCTGTTTGGGGGTGTTGGTCCCACTTGAAGTCGCTGCTTCATACACGGAATTTAGTTGGATTAGCGCAGTTGTTTTTTCTGTTTTTACCCCCTATATAAAGCCTTGGGTCAGAAAGTTCTAGAGGGGCGCGCGCTGCTGTAAAGCCCGCCAGAACTGTGAGGGGCTACCTTATTTCCTTAAAGGGCCAGCGTCCTAAAAATTAAATAAAATTTTGAATTTTTTTACATCCCCTGTCCCATGTGCGAGGGCACATATACTTGTACCCTCTTACCATTCTTTATACATTTAAATGTTTTAAAGATTAAATGTTTATTCCATTGATAGCGATTCCTCTGTGTCCCCACATCTCCTTCTGATCAAACCTTTTGCTGTAAATCCTTTGTACACTATACTAGGCAATGCATATTGGAAAGAATACATATTTTCTGAATGAATCAATTTGCAAAACAAACCATTTATTAAAAGTAACTGAATTCCATGTTAAAATACACCTCGCTTGACCCCTTTACTCAATAAACGAAACCCTGGATTCTTTAGGTTTCCATAAAATGACAGATTCCACAATGATAAACATTAGCATTCAAAATATTCTGACTTTGTAAAGAAATAAAAACTTTGTTATTTCTATTGATCAGTTTGTTTTATGTACGTCTCTGTTTACTTAGCAAAGTTTATGCCCCAGTGTCATAGCTACATTGTTCAAAGAAAATTCTTCAATCTGAAATGTAAGAGGTTTGTAATGGGAGCAATTCCAATTGGTTGGCGGTGAGAAAACATATTTTGCAAGCATGAAAAAAAAAAAAAACATTTTTGTCTATCATTCCTTGGCGTGTTTTCTATTGCGCCCAATGCAAACATTATGTTTGTAAACAAAGACCAGCCAGACTTTAATATTTCGCATTGAAAGGGAATCTGAAATGTAAGGGGTTTGTAATGAGAAAAATTCCGGTTGGCTGGGAAATGCACTTTGCATGCATGAAAAAGGAACATTTTTTATATCGTTCCTTGGTGTGTTTTCTATTGCTCCCAATGCAAATATTATGTTTGCAGACAAAGACCAGCTAGACTTTAAAAAAAAGAAAACATATGCTTCTGACTTATTGTAAGAAGGTAACAAAAGATATATTCTATTTACTTGTTGACCTTTGGAAAATGAATGCCATAAGAAGCATTAATTATTTGGGTTGTTATTGTGTCTGCTCTGCTGTAGACATGTAAGAGGCTCTTTAGGCAGCCTGCAGCCTGTAGCAGATTAAAATCACCAGCCTTCCCATCGAACATTGGAGCAACAAGCCCTTCACATTAATGGAATCGGAAGGATGTTAATGAATACATTGCATCCTTCTTTCCCATCCATAACTTAACTATGGGCAATGCTTAAAAAAAAAAAAAAAAAAAAGAATTTCCATAAGTAGAAATCTAGGCTGGCCATTTAATGATACAAAGGTAAATAAAAAAAAAAATAAAAAAAATAAAAAACAGTATAGAAAATATTGTATACTATATATATTAAAAGGAATCTATATATCTAATATGGTAGAAATCTTTTTTTTTTTTTTAGATATAAACAAACTATATGATATGTGAATGTAATTAACTTATCAGTCTTTCCAGTGTGCATAATTTTATAACATACATATGGGGAAATGGCAGCTGTTTTTTTTTTTTTTTTGCTTGTTACAAGCATTGTACTTGAGCCTCTTATCTCAGCGCAGGGCTGTAGCTATCTCAAATTCATATTAATTTACTTTTTGTTTTATTACAGCAGTTGTTCAACACAGATACTTACTGCAACACCCGTAACCAGGGGAGGACTGGGCCAGGGGGAAGGGGCAAACAGACAGTGTACAAGGCAGACGTGTCCGGTTGACGCGTTTCACGACATTGTTAGTCGCTTACTCATAACCACATGGTTATGAGTAAGCGACTAACAATGTCGTGAAACGCGTCAACCGGACACGTCTGCCTTGTACACTGTCTGTTTGCTTTACTTTGAGGAATTAAGAAACCTTTGATTTCTTTACAACATCCTGAGTGCGGTCTCACATTTGGATTTTTCATATTCTTGGACGGCGGATCTGACCTGCACCGGGTCCGGAACATGCACCTGAGCGGCTTTCTCCCCTACCTTCCAGGGGGCAGGGGGGCAATTTCCCCACTGGGCCGCCCTGATGCCCCTTAAAAAGGCTGCACCGCTTCTGCCACAGACATGCCTAAATGATTCCTGGTGAAAAGAAGTAAAAAGTCCCCACCACTGACCTACTGAGTGTGGGTTGAGGACAAGGACAAAGCGCAGCCCCCCCAGCATGGATGGTGTAAACTGTGTCTGAGCAGAGGCTGATTCCATGCCCCACTGGAGACTCTTCTGCCCCGGCCAGCCCCAACCAAGCTGTCCCAGCTCCCCCCAACCTCCCCCTGCTGGCCAGGTCGGGAACCCGGATTCAATCAGTAAGTAGAGAGTATCTGGAGCAGGGCTTCAGCTTGGAATGCCGGTCCGGAGGAGGATTGGGAGAGTGAGGGAAAGTGGGAGGGGGGGCCAAGTCGCTGCACCATGGGCTTCTGGTTTGTACTTGCCCCCTGAGCCAAAAGGTGCCAGTCTGCCCCTGCCCGTAACAAAAATACATCGTAGCTCCCTATTAAAATTAATATTTGCATTAGCAGAGTAAAGAGGGTCACGTAGCTCATCCATGCTGAGTAATATATTCTCACCCTTCCTCACTCCCTGGTTTGGAGACACTTTTGGGTGTCTGTCAGGATAACTGTGCCCAAGCCAATGTTCAAGCCCATACTTAACCACTTGACCTCCGGAAGATTCACCCCACTTCATGACCAGGCCATTTTTTGCGATACAGCCATGCGTTATTTTAACTCACAATTGCGTGGTCGTGCGACGCTGTACCCAAATAAAATGTATGTCCTTTTTTTCTTACAAATAGAGCTTTCTTTTGGTGGTATTTGATCACCTGTGCGTTTTTTTATTTTGTGCTAACACAATTTTGAAAAAACAACATTTTTTACTTTCTGCTATAAAACATATCCAATAAGTAAATGTAAAGAATCAACTCTCTTCATAAATTTAGGGCAATATTTACTCTGCTACATATTTTTGGTAAAAAAAAAAATCCCAATAAGAATATATTGATTGGTTTGCGCAAAAGATATATTTATGGAATTTTTATTTCTTTATTTCTTTATTTATTTTACTAGTAATGGCGATTAGCGACTTATAGCAGGACTTCGATATTGCGGTGGACAAATTGAACACTAACTGAACCTTGTGACACTTTTTGGGGACCACTGACACTAGTACTGTGATCAGTGCTAACAATATGCACTGTCACTGTACTAATGACACTGGCTGGGAAGAGGTTAACATCAGGGGGCGATCAAAGGGTTAACTGTGAACCTAGCCAGTGCTCATGTACTGTGCGGGAGGTGCTTTTACTAGGGGAAGGCATTGTTCCATGTTCCTGCTTTTCAAGAACACAGGATCAATGCCTTCCCTACTGACAGACTGATGATCTGCCTTGTTTACATAGGCAGATTGCGCCATTCTGGCTATCTGCCAAATGATAGGTGGGTGCTGGCAGACATCGAGTCTCTGGTACCTGCAGATCAGCTTCCGCTGTGTATAAAGTATGAGTGCCCCAGACCCGGAAGTGCAGGATCACGCACGAGGTACGTGATTCTGTGCAGCAAAGTCGACTTGCTGCCGTATATGTAAATTATATGGTCAGCAACTGGTTAAAGAAGCGTGCAGAACAGTCCATAGAACTGTGCATAGAATAAAGACTCTGCACACATCTACACGAGCATGTGCGTGTGAACATTATTTTCATGAGCGTAAATGTACATGTTTGCTGGACTTTAGCACCCAGTTGCCTATTTAAAGCCATACAGGACTCTGGTTCATTGCTGAGTGTCTATCAGCTCCTACTGCTTGTGACATGATCCTGTGTACCATCCGTGTCCTAATCCATCTTGTTGACCCTGCTTGTTCCTGAACCTCTGTTGCTGACTCAGGCTTGTGACCTGACCTTGCTTCCTGCCTGCTGTTCCGGTACCTCCTTTGCTCTCTTGATACTGACCCTGCCCTGGCTCTGACTCCACTCCTTGTTCCTGACTTTGTATACCTGCTGCCTGGTTGTTGCCATCCTCTGCCTGTCTGACTATGCATCTGTGATCCTACATCTGTTTGCTGCCAGATTGCTTGCTCAGGCTCTGCATCTGCTACCAAGATATTCTGAACCAGAGCTCTTACAGAAATCAATGCAATGCTGTGCCCTGCTATATCCTGTCTTTATCCCCAGAGTAGACAGGACAAGGGCAGCCCTCTCATCTGCTCAGCCTCCACCAGGTACATGACAGTGCCTCCTGACTGGTCCAGAACTGACCCACATGGCTGGGGAGGGTGTCCATAGCCCTATATGAGTTCTGACTAGTCAGTATGGAGCTATAAGGGTTTAATAAGAGAATTAGAAAAAAAATTCAATCCAAGACACAACAAAAAACTTTGTGAAGAATGAGCAGATTGGGCTAAACAAATAGTATAAACTGGAATAATCACAGTGATAGAAATTGTAGCATATCAACCTCAAAAATATAATCAGGATTTACAGTTTATCGAGCATGTGAGGTTCAAAAAACTATCTTACGTAAACTGTTACAATGATCCATAGGATAAGAATGTATTGAAAGTTTTAGTGACCGTTGAACTAAAAATAAACTTCGATCTACAGAACAAGGAAACAGTAAGAAAGTTAATCTTCAAATCCAAGCTGGTTCAAAAAGCTGGTATTATGTCAATGCAGCTCTTTTTCCTCTGAAGATGCCATGTTCGCGGCGTAATGCGTAAGGGGCAGAGTGTCATCTGGTTAATACGGACCAGGAAGAAGAAAGAGGAAAATACAACCCAGGTATTGCCCTTAAAGGGACAAGTGTTTTTAGACCTACTGTCCACAGGTCAATATTTGAGGTGAGTTCTCTCACATCCAGGGTTAGGTGATCAGTCGTGTTACCAGAAGAGCCTGCCTATTCCAGGACATTTGGTTTGGGCCTTAAACAGAGCTGGCCCAATGCATTGTGCTGCCTGGGTGCAAGGATTAAATGCGGCTCCCCACCCCCCCCCCAAAAAAAATAAAAATTAAATCACACCCACCAAAAGGCTCCCACATCCATTATTTTATATCATGATAATTAAAATTCAATATATCAGGAAGTCAGATTTATCCTTGTCTATATGCAAAATCATATGACATACTATTATGTTCAATTCCAAACCACAAACTCCAGTATTATCTGGTTTGTCTAAATGTCTGACGTCATTGCACACATCACATTCACGTTAAGGGATGTTCCCCAGAGGAGACGCTCCACCTCCTCATACTCATGAATCTCCACTACCGCAAACTGATGACGCACAAAACTGCTGGGGAAAAAAATCTTGGTTGTCAATTTGCCGCCACTCTCAAAGTTCCGCCTGGGTCCGATGGACCCATTGGGACCCATGGTAGGGCCAGCCCTGGCCTTAAACTGCAGGATTGGTGAGAGGGCACTTGCCCAGTCTTCCCTAACCAAGAACACTGAGCTGCTGTTGTTGCTCTGCCTCTCTTGATTAGGAGAATCTGCAATGCTGATACACTATGTTTGGCATGTGATAGTACCTGCCTGATCTAACTGAAGATTACCCACACCATTAGAGTCCCTTCTATCTACCAAGCCCTCTTTGGATGCACTATGCCTCTACACAAGAGAACCTGCAAGTGCACCACCATAAACTCATGTAAAGTCAGAGGGGCCCCGTCTACACTTAGGACTCTAGTCATTATATGAGCGGGTGTAGGTTGTGGGTTAATTCAGTGCACTGAATTGGTTACTGTGTTTAAGCTGGTCATCTAGGACTGTGATGCTGGGGTGAAGAAGGGACAGGACTGACATAGAAAGCAAGGTCATTCCTCTGCCCTCCTCCTGCCTAGACTCATACAGTCCAATTCAAGCAGAATTGGCAGTTAATTCACTGAGTTGATATCCGCCATATTATTTGTTGCTTTTGTGTGTTTACCTCTGCTCTCGGGGGTTATTTCACTTAAAGGAGTCCCCAGAAAGCAGACGGAGTTGATCATTGAGGTTTCTTTGATAGCCTTTATTCCTTTTGCTTCACCCATACATATTTGTTTACCATTCAAAAATATTGTTACTATGGCTTCTTTTCCTCTTTAAGCAAGTTCACAGTAAAGATAGCAATATATATGGTGTAGTGCTGTGCTGCCTCTCTAAAAAGTGAAATGTGACTTAAATATCAATATCTATTTCCCAGATTTCAATGATATAAACTCTCAATTATAATATATACATGCAGAAAAAATTATAAATAGATATCATGATATTTTGTGCAAAGCAGCAATATTGCTGTAAAAATAAAAAGGTGAAGAAAATTAAAAGACCAGGTGATGTGTGGAGTATACAATAAAGTGCTCAGTGCTGAGAACAATGTGATCACAATGATACTTGGGGTAGTAAACAAAAACAAAAATGATCTCCACATTTGTCCGTGTGATCAATAAATATCCATTGATAGGGTGAAGAAATATAAATTAAAGTGGAGTTCCAGCCTCAAAACGAAAATTTGACATTCGCTTGCTCTAAGTAACCTGAAAAAGAATCGGATAATCACAATTTTTTTTTGTTTTACTTACCTTGTTTTTGAAGAAAATATACCTACCTTCCTTCCACTTCCTCCCTCTGCGGCCGCGGCCCGCGCCGTCATCGCTGAACGTCATCGCTCCCAGGAATCAATGCGCCTGCACCGGCCCCGCTCGTCACTTCTGGTGCAGGCACGTCATTCCCTGCTAAACAGCTTCTGAGCATGCCCAGAAGCTGTTCAGGGATGATGCGCCTGCACCAGAAGTGACGAGCAGGGCCGGTGAAGGGCATTCTGGGACTCCGACGTCACCGAAGAGGACACCGAAGAGGACGCTCTGGCCTCAGCTGCCCACACCTGAGATGGCAGCGTTGGACAAGACATTTTCAAGGTAAGTATTTCTTCTAAAAGGTAAGTGAACCCGGGGACAGTCATTGCTGAAATGCACTAGCCCTGACTGTCCCGGGGGTATTTTTATTGAAAAAATGTTTTTGAGGCCGGAACTCCGCTTTAAATATTTGAAAATCCTTTATCTGTGTCACCAATAAAAGTCCATCAATTTGGTGAAAAAATATACAGACAGGGGAAAAAATTACCACAAAGGTGCAAACTAAAATTGTAAATGTCCCAATAGGGGTGCACAAAATATATAGTCAATCCTTCACTTGTGGTGTCTTGAAGGAAGTGGTGGTGATCTTCAGTGCAGTGCCACCAACCAGTGTGACTAGCCTCTCACCTCTCACTTTCTTGTAAAACCGCCTTTTATATAGATGGGTGTCTCCAGGGGGTTCTGGGTAAATGGAGCACACTCGGTATCCCTTGTATCCACTACTCCTTTTTTTTCCATTAATCTGACTATTCCCAAAACCTCAAAGTAAAGATAACTTCTGTGTTCACTACAATCTGTGTCCATTTTCTTCTGCTATAACACTAACATTTACCCAGGTGTGCCAGTAGGGTTTGAGCCTGTACTTGGGGTTGAAAAGGTAGACTAAGGAACCAACAATATACAAGCAGCTCCTGTGGGGGTAGTGCTACAAAAGTATTTTTGGGGGGTTCAGTTATGGCTTCCTAACCTCCTTCAGCCCAGAATGTTATTAATGATAAGATCAAGTGCAGTCAAATGAACCCTCTTAAAATCACAATTTCAGCACTATGGAGAGTTCCAGCTGGGACATTGGCCAGTTGGAGTCTAGGCTGCTTTTGTAACTTGTACACTTCATGAACTTTCATCAGTTCTTACATTTTTTTTGGGTGCACATTTGCCACATTATAAATACAGTAATAAATATAAAATATAAATATAAATACATTATAAATACAGACTGGCAAATCTGCGCTTCTCAACAAAGATCGGTTTTTAAGCCCATTCAGTCAAAGGGATGTCAGATGACAAAGCTTCATTTTTGGTTTCCATATAGAGAGAAAAAATACAATCCTTGTCAGTTTTTTATTGTTTGAGTCAGAACTGGGCATGTGCCAAAAGCAGAACATATAAAATGTGGATGTGTTTTTTTTTTCTTTTAACTCTAGTATAATAAACAGTCAATGCTGCTTAACCGCATCTGGAGTAATCATGCTAATTGCATCTCAGGATCCCACTTATTCTATTAGTCCAGTACATACTTTGCTTAACAGTACCAAGCTCTAATAAAGGGGGACCCACTGAAAATCCTAAGGGTTGACTGTTTATGATATAAGAATGTGAATAAAATTTAATCTGGGCTTTATATGTTCTGCTTTTGGTGCTTTCCTCATTGCGCACCCCATCCCTGCCTAAGCAAATAGCCAACGTTCAAGCACCACACCAGGGAGAGTTGTCCAAGGAGAACCATTCCCTCTACACTACATATGACCTGACTGAGAACATCAACTGCTTTAAGAAAACAAAGAAAAATGGTTCCCCTAAGGGGTTGGGACTTTTAAGGCACTCAATGCAGTAGATGAAAAATATATGTGTAGAATTGATATTTTTCGTCTACTGCATTGAGTGCCTTAAAAGTCCCAACCCCTTAGGGGAACCCTTTTTCTTTGTTTTCTTGCTCTCCCGGGATGTGGCACCTCCCCCTTTAGGGGGTTTTTTGGCCGAGGACAACCCCTTGCATCAACTGCTTTAAGAGGTCCAACACCTCTCACCTTTTTTAGATTAGATTAGATTCAACTTTATTGTCATTACACATGTACCAGTACAAGGCAACGAAATGCAGTTTAGATCTAACCAGAATGCAATGACAGCAAATGCAGAATATACAATTTTTACATAATTTACATAATTAAGTAATAAGATAAAAATAGTAATATAAGCTATAACTAATAGCTATAACTTTCTTCTACTTCCCAAGGTTTTTATTGTTGTCACTGTTTGGAGGAGGTAAAAGGGAATCTCCCTGATGGGAACCCAGTGTGCAGTAAAACATTTTTTGTAGTAGCTACCCTTTCAAATGTCTGCAGACCTTCATCCCCTCCCTGGTGTGTTTTTTTGCCATACAAAAAAAAAAAACAAGAAATTCCAGATTAAAATGCCAAAAATAAATAAATAAATACCTTTTTAAGTCATTATTTAACCTCTTCACGATCACGCTATCTCTTAATGACGGCTACAGCATGATCACACATTGCCAGGAGGGCGTCAAATGATGTCCTCCCGTGTTTGCACTTCCTGTGTGCCCCCTGTAGCGTGCATTGGCAGTGATCTGTGATTACTGTGTCCTCCGGACACAGCTGATCACAGATGGGGGTAAAGAGCCGATCACAGCGACTCTTTACCATGTGACCAGCTTTGTCTAATCACAGCTGATCATAGTGTAAACAGGACTTGCTAGTTGTTGGCAATCCTCTACTCACGCTTGCATGAGGAGAGGAAAGCCCTTTCCTGTTCCAACATGACTGCGCAATGGGACATCTCCAAACTGTTCCCACAAAGTTGGGAGCATGAAATTGTGCAAAATGTCTTGGTATGCTGACACCTTAGGAGTTCCCTTCACTGGAACTAAGGGGCCAAGCCCAACCCCTGAAAAACAACCCCACACCATAATCCCCCTTCTGCCAAATGATTTGGACCAGTGCACAAAGCAAGGTCCATAAAGACATGGATGAGCGAGTTTGGGGTGGAGAAACTTAACTAGCCTGCACAGAGTCCTGACCTCAACCCGATTGAACACCTTTGGGATGTTGGCTTCTCTCACCCCCCCCCCCCCTTGCCATTTTACATTATCTATAAGCAGAATACAGGTATGTTATTAACCTTGTAATTCTGCCATCTTCTTTCATACTACACTGGTTTAAAATTTGTTATTTAATATGGGTCCCCACGCTTGCTATGTCTGGGTCTACCATGTGTCTGGTGATCAACTGTCATGGTTATGTGGAGACTAATACAATATGCCAATTTATGGTTATGTTAGGCACTATATAAAAGTACATATGAGATTTATACTTTATTATGTAATGTCTAGATTGATATTAGGTGAACCTTAGCTTATTTCACTGTTTTTCTACATAGAGCAGCGAACTTAAACTCCAGATGAAGCATACATGCGAAACATGTTGAGTGTTCTAGCTCCAATCTTATGAATTGTATGTACCTGCGATGACCACACGCAGTGATCCTTTCGGAGGACAGCCCTACCTATCTGCTCCCTCTGACGGAATCATTCGATGTGGATCACATTACAGATAACTATTTACTTCCAGTTTTGTATTTATGTACCAACATATTATGCCCTTGTTGTGTGTTTTACATATTACATTGATGTGGTTTGTGTCCCTCTTTTTTAAAATGTACAATAAATAAACATATATATATATATTTTTACTATACTTTTGTGCCTACAAAGCCAATGTGTTTATTGATTCAATTTTACAGTTTAGATATTAGGATGTGGAACATCTATACAGACTCTATGCACCCAGTGAACCGCTTCTGGTAGTGCATTTTTCTATTTACGTTACCTTTGGGATGTATTTGAGTGGAGACTGCGAGCCAGGCCTTCTCGCCCAACATCAGTGCCTGACCTCACAAATGCGCTTCTGGAAGAATGGTCAAATATTCCCATAGACACACTCCTAAACTTCGTGGACAACCTTCCCAGAAGAGTTGAAGCTGTTATAGCTGCAAAGGATGGACCAACTCAATATTGAACCCTACGGACTAAGACTGGGATGCCATTAAAGTTTGTGTACGTGTAAAGGCAGGTGTCCCAATACTTTTGACAATATAGCGTATATATTGTTTCCCAGTTGTCCCTTAGGCCCCCTTCACACGAACGGTGCAATCAGGTCCTCCTGTCCGTTTTTCAGACTTATACTCATGCAAATAATATTGTATTGTAAATGCTGAAACGACAAGACATAGATTATCTAAGTTCAATAATTCTATTATACTCCATTTATTTTCCAGCAAGGTGCATTCAAGGCTGACTTTTTCTATTTCAAATGGTACTGTTTAATTCCAAAATCATTTTGCCAGCTTTATTCTGTCATATATACAGTTTTATAACTAGGATAATGACATCAAAGTGGGAGGAAATGAGACTTCTGTAAAGCTTTCATAGGTAATTGGCCATCTATATTTGAACAGAGCCACTTCAATGTTTTACTGAAGTAAGAGGAGAAATTGAAATATTCATAGGGATTACTTACAGAGAAGGGTAGTGCTGCAACGTGGGCATGCGTGGGATTGTGACAGAGACAAAGTTTGTATCATATGCTGAATCAGAGAATTATCACACAATTAAACTGACAATGAAAAACCTCCCACAGTTCTTATACAAATTAGATCTTATGGATTCCCATCATTTAGCTGCTTTCTATAATTTCATGGCAAAAGATTAGGACAAACTGTTGAGTGATACTTAAAGAAAGCCTCTAATTCTTCTAAAGTTTCATTTAAAACGTATTCATAACACAGCCCAAAACAAAAAAATTCTTCTCAATGTCTTGCTTTTTAGACCAGTTCTTGGGATTATTTGGGGCGCTGATTTGGAAAACTGCATTGGCTAGACTTGGGTTGGTGCCCTTACTAAGAATTTGTATCAGTACACACGCAAATGCACTGATACCTGAAACCGACACTTTCAGACTCGATTCTTTCCCCCACTGACAGCTGAAATTAAAAAAAATAAATAAATCTGGAAATTATCAGTTGTTAAGGAGTGGGGCACCCAAACAACCAACCACTTAAAGCAGTTGTAAACCCAAAAACACAAAAAAAAAAAAAAAAACCTGCAAGACAAAGGCATAATGAGCTAGTATGCATCGCTCATTATGTATTACTTACCTTAGAACGAAGCCCCGACACAGACCCCCGGACATCGCTGTGGGCGCTGCCATGATCCCTCGGCATCTCTTCCGGGTTCAGCGGCGCTGTGATTGGCCGGAGCCGCGATGACGTCACTCCCACGCATGAGCGCGGGAGTGATTTTCCGGCAAGCCCCCGACAAGGGAAGCTGAAGGTCTGCCGGACCTTCAGAGCGCATGCGCCGCTCTCGTGTGCGGCTGCATGCACTGCAAATATCTCCTAAACCGTGCCGGTTTAGGAGATATTAATTATACCTACAGGTAAGCCTTATTATCGGCTTACCTGTAGGTAAAAGTAAAAAAAAGCAGGATACTACCGCTTTAACAACTAAAGACTAATTCAGCTGTCAGTGGGGTTCCCCTGTTGAAAGCTGAAGTGTTAAAGAACTCTTGCAATGTGAGCATTGTTTATCAACAACACTGCTCAGCCGCTAAAACACTAAGATAAAAAGAAACATTGTTTCTTTTGTATATTTTTGTTTCTTCATCTACAGATCAAAGGGATGAACTTTGATCTGCAGATGAAGTCAGTTTGCAGCAACCTGTCAAGTAAAAAAAAAAAAAAAAAAAAGTATGTTTTTTTGATTAAATGTTTTTCTGTTTAACCCCTTATTAACCCTTACTCTCATCAGCCTTAATTAACTCCTATTTTTCCTCCATTTATTTATCATTTTCCTGATGATTTTTTTTGTTCACTTCTATTTTATAAACTATTAATAATTACAATCTTTTTTTTTGTTTGCTTTGATCGTTAATATTTTTACACCTTTAACACATATTTACACGCTTCACAAAAATGTAAAAAAAAAAAAATGTATTTAGTTTGTAAATAGCTTTTCAATGTTTTGTCCCATTGCGGACAACTGAAGTGCAAAGAAAAACAGTTGTGGTAGGTATAGGTAATTGGTATCAGCGAGTACTAAAAAAAAAAAAAAAAAAAAAGCCCTAATTTCCTAAATATGGTAAAATTTATATTACAAAAAAACGTGAACCATTGGCCAACATCCATAATTGTATAATGGAAAAAAACATAAAGAAGAAAAATTGGATTTTAAAGGCCACAAAAAGAGGGATGATCACACTTGTATAAAATAAATGCTTTTTATTACATCCAAAAAAGTTAAAAATCGTTTACACAAAACAAAAGAATCAAAATTTAGAAGATATATTCCTCTTTGGAATATTACTAGATACAAAAGATCCCAGTATGTAGTGTAGGTCTTCAAAGCCTATGCGTTTCACCACAAGCTTCTTCAGGGTTATGCAGACCATACAATATTTGTCTGATAACTGCATGTGTAGGGAAAAGTCCCCCCTGGGGCAGGCACCGGGACCTTGCAGCAGTGACCAAGGATTACACTTGGTGTGATAAGTGCTGGGGATAGGTCTGGGACAACTGTTGTGGAGTTTGGAGTCAGACATAACAAAATAGAAATATATGCCTATCTGAATGTCCCTTAGGCTGGAGATTACCAAGTGATTGCCCGCATACAGGTGATAGGAACTGGTCCTACAGACGATAAGGGAGTGCCAATTATATACTTTGCCCATTGTTCCTTCTGGGTGGCTCCATCAGTTGCGGACTATTTTACTACTAATACTAATGGTCGCTTCGTTATATATGGTCCCGGCGCCTGCCCCAGGGGGGACTTTTCCCTGCACATGCAGTTATTAGACAAATATTGTATGATCTGTATAGCCCTGAAGAAGCTTGTGGCAAAACGCGTCGGCTTTGAAGACCTACGCTACATACTGGGATCTTTTGTATCTTATCTAGTAATATTCCAACAAGGAATATATCTTTTATATATGTATACCTGTTATACCTTGCACACCCTGTGCACACACCTATGATTCCACCCACTATCCTCAGTGCAGCCCACCTGATAACATACTTACCTTTAGCATTGCCAGATGCCATCCAGCCCACAAAGAAAACCTCTGCTTGTCCTTACTTCTTTGAGGGTTGGATTCTTTTTAAAAGTACAGTATGTTGCCACCATGCTGCAGCTCAGTTTCAGGGTCTTGGCAATCTTCTTATAGCCTAGGCCATCTTTATGTAGGACAACAATTCTTTTTTTCCGATCCTCAGAGAGTTCTTTGCCATGGGATGCCATGTTGAACTTCCAGTGACCAGTATGAGAGAGTGAGAGCGATAACACCAAATTTAACACACCTGCTCCCCATTCACACCTGAGACCTTGTAACACTAATGAGTCACATGACACTGGGGAGGGAAAATGGCTAATTGGGCCCAATTTGGACATTTTCACTTAGGGGCATACTCACTTTTGTTGCCCGCAGTTTAGACATTAATGGTTGTGTGTTGAGTTATTTTGAGGGGACAGCAAATTTACACTGTTATACAAGCTGTACACTCATTACTTTACATTGTAGCAAAGTGTAATTTCTTCAGTGTTGTCACATGAAAAGATAGAATAGAATATTTACAAAAATGTGAGGGGTGTACTGACTTTTGTGAGATACTGTGTGTGTGTATATATATATATATATTTCTATATATATTACGTACTCCTTTTTTAACCGCTTGCCGACCGCTGCAAGTACATATATTGCAGCGGTCAGCCCCGTGCAGGCAAAGTGACGTATGGGTACGTCACTCGCCTGCGAGCCAATAGGGGGTAAGCGCAGGCCGCCGGAGGCGCGCTTCTGCCCCCGCACGTTCACGGACACCCCCGCGCGTGTGCCCGGCGGACCTGATGTCCGCCAGTCACTCGCGATCGTCCGTTACAGAGGGAGAAAGGCAGGCTGCTAATGTAAACAAAGCCTCCTGTCATTCTCCTCTGTGTAAGTGCAGAGATAATACTGTCCTGCTATGTAGGATCGTATATCTCTGTAGTTACACCACTAGCCACATCCCTTCACAGTTAGAAGCACGCCCCTAGGGACACATCTAACCCCTCCTTCTCCAATAAAGTTAACGCCTTCCCTGCCAGTGTCATTTGTACAGTAACAGTGCATATGTATAGCACTGATTACTGTAGTAATGTCACTGGTACCCCCAAAAGTGTAAAAAATGTCAGTCAAGGGTCCGATCTGTCCGCCGCAATGTCGCAGTCCCGCAAAAAAAAAAATCGCAGATCGCCGCCATTACTCGTTAAAAAAAAACAACAACAAAAATGACAAAAATCTTTCCCTTAGTTAGTAAACGCAATAACTTTTGCGCAAAGCAATCAAAATAGGCTTATTGCGATTTTTTTTTTTACCAAACATATGTAGCAGAAAACAAATTGGCCAAAAATGTTTAAAAATTTAGATTTTTAAATTTTTTTTTGGGGAATTTCATATAAAAAAAATGTGAAAAATATTGTTATTTTTGCAAAATTGTCGTTTTTTTTTTGTTTATAGCGCATGATCAAAAAATTGCACAGGTGATCAAATACCACCAAAAGAAAGCTCTGCTTGTGGGGAAAAAAGGACATCAAATTCGTTTAGGTACAGCGTCGCACGACCGCGCAATTGTCTGTTAAAATCACGCAGTGTCGAATCGCAAAATAGGGCCGGGTCAGGAAGGGGGTAAAATCTTCTTAAGTGGTTAACAACTGTATATGGCTGTGTCTGTAACATCACATCATTCAGCAGGAAGCAGTGTGTAGGTGATAGTTGATGAAAAATCACATGATCAATCATTTGTTCCTCTGCATTCTCCAACTGCTGATAAATGACAGTTGATGTGTGGTATATAGAGATGTCAAAGGATTTCATTCCATGGCAACAATGCATGCTCATTCCACTCTGTTAAACAAACCAAAAAAGAAATTTAGAAAAAAAAAAATGTGTAGAAAGTATCTTAATCTCGACATGAAAAACAGCTGCAGTATGCTGCAAAAGATCTAAACCGTTGCTGTGGATAAATCCAGATCATTTCCCAAATGAGAAATGAGTAATATCATTCCTATGGTCAAAGTTCAGTGGAAGGTTTAATAGAAATCACATCAATTGCCTTGATCTGTCTCAACAGTCCTGTGTAGAACCCTGGTCACAATTAATTTAATACGGATTATAAACTTAAGCGATTATAAAATTAAATATGCTACGCGTCTGCATTTTTCATCTTTCGTAACACTGTAGCATGGGTTATTCTGTAGTGTGAAATGCTCTTTTTTTATCATTAACTTATACAGCGCCAATATTATTTTACTGTGAGGTACAAAATGATATCATATAGGTTTGAATAATAACATGTGCTAATATGTTAAAAAAAAAATAGGATTTAGAATTCAGCCCAAAGCAGTCTATAACCTAAAAGGACATAAGATAAATACAAGAAATAAGGGTTTTTTGATGGTAGTTAGATATGTGCGGTTCGTTTTGTTTCGAATGAATATTCGGACACATTTTTCGTTATTCGGAGATTCGGATATCCCCCCGAATTACAGTACAGACAAATTTTACAGAGGTCTCCGAATAACGAAACGAAATTCGAATTGAAATTCGACTCTAAACATATTGTTGAAATCAAAGACTGTCGTGTGTTACTAGTGTACCATTTCTTAATAATAATGTTTTTGTTAAGCCAAAGGTGATTTAACCACTTCGTGCCCCTCATATAGCAAAATGACGGCCGTAAAGTGATTGCTCTATCCTGACTGGCCGTCATATGACGTCCAGCAGGATAGACCGCTGGGACGTCCAGCAGGATAGACTGCTAGGGGGGCACGCACAGCGGCGATCGGTGGTGCGGTGTGTCACTCTGACACACGGTGTGCGGTGTGTCACTATGACCTAGGCTCTTTACCATGTGACCAACTGTGTCCAATCACAGCTGGTCACATAGTAAATAGGAAGGGCCATTAATTGGTTTTCCTCAGTTCGTGCCTGACAGGCACGAGTAGAGGAGAGCCGATCGGCAGCTCTCCTGACAGGGGGGGGGGGTCTGTGCTGGTAATCAGAGCATTGATTACCAGCACAGACCCTTGCAGGATGCCGCTAGAGCCACCAGGGACTGGCCACCCATGGCAACCAGGGATGCCCACCCATGGCAACCAGGGATGCCCACCCATGGCCACCAGGGATGCCAATCAGTGCTCAGGGACCCTTTCAGTGCCCTCCTTATCAGTGCTGCCCAGCATTGCCATCTATCAGTGCTGTCCACCAGTGCCCATCATTGCCATCTATCAGTGCCACACACCAGTGCCCATTATTTCCCATCAATGCCGCATATCAGTGCTGCCTATCAGTGCCCACCAATCTGCATATCATTGCCACATATCAGTGCCCATCAGTGCTGCATATTAGTGCCTCCTCATCAGTACTGCCCATCATTGCTACCTATCAGTGCCGCCCACCAGTGCCCATCATTGCCACCTATCAGTGCTGCCCTCCAGTGCCCATCATTGCCACCTATCAGTGCCACCCACCAGTGCCCATGATTTCCCATCAGTGCTGCCTATCAGTGCCCACCAATGCTGCATATTAGTGCCACCCCATCAGTGCCACCCCATCAGTGTCTCCTCATCAGTGCCTGTCAGTGCGGCCTCATCAGTGCTCATCAGTGCAGGAAAAAACATATCTATTTACAAAATTTTATAACATAAACAAAAAAAAACTTTTTTTTTTTCAAACTTTGTGTAGCAAAAAAGAAAAAACCTTACGGTGATCGTATAAATACCTCCACAAGAAAGCTCTATTTGTCGGAAAATGACATAAATTTGGTTTAGGTACAGTGTTGCATGACCGCGCAATTGTCATTCAAAATGCAACAGCGCTAAAAGCTGAAAATCGGCCTGGGCAGGAAGGGGGTGAAAGTGCCCGGTATTGAAGTGGTTAAAGAGTCATTGTAATCTTTGATGAAGATTTTTCTTTTGTTCTTTCACTTTGCAAGTGTAAACTTGATAAAAAAGAAACCAGTAAAATAAAAATATTTTAAAGCATTTGTACTTGACATTATTTTTTCTTAGCTGGCTAATCTTGTTTGGAATGTTGAAAGTATGATATTACTTTTAGGCCCCGTTCACATACAAGCGACGCTACTTCGCACCGCGAGCAGCGCGCCGCGACCTCGGAGCGGCCGCCACGGACTTCATAACATTGAAGTCTATGGCGGTCGCCTCCTGGTCGCCCCAAAGAAGCTCCGGACCCTTTTTCTAAGTCGGAGCGACTTGTGTCGCTCCTATTAGAACGGGTCCGCAGCTTCCCTTTGGAAGGCGACCTGTGAGGCGACCAGGTCGCCTTAGTGTGAACGGGGCTTAATTCATCAGAACACTTCGCATATTTTAAATAAACGTATTTTTAATACAAACAAGATCAATGTGTATAAATAACAATCAGATGTTTGTTACTCGGCTGCTGCCTTCGAATCGAAAAAAATCTAAAGTTTTTGATTCCACTGATTCAAAATGTATTGATTTAAATGTTTTGAATTGAGAAAAAATCTGTAAATTTTAAGAAATTTCGAAAAATACATAGAAGGAATTCCGATTCCGAATTCCGAATACGAATTGAACGAATCAACCGAATTTAACTAAACGAAATAACTAGATTAACAAATCTAAACAAAACAAAACTGAACAAATTTTTTCATCATGCACATGTCTAATGGTAGTAGTGGAATAGTCTGTGACAGTGTAGTGACTGTTTTAAGGAAAATATGGCTGAGAGAGGCTGTGATTTAAAGTGTTACTAAACCCAGGACTCTGCATTCACTATATCCGGTCTCCCACAGTACACAGAACATGGAAATTCAATTATTTTACTAAATATAAACTGCTAAATACCTTTTCTCATCAGCAGTATATAGCAGTCTCATGACTTCTATCAGTGCCTGGTTAAAACTTGCAGGAGGAGTTTTCATTCTCCAGTGACTGTCATATGAGGCTGCAGGACCCCTGACCCTCGCTTGGACAGGGCTCATTGTCCCTGTGCTGATTACGTGCACCCTGCCCCCCCCTCCCTCCCCAAAAATAAACTCTCTAGCAATAAACACCAAACTGAGCATGTGCACAGTGACTCCAAAGGCTCTGTTCTATCAGGAGATGGATTGGGGACAGTGTAAGAATGAGAGGATCAGAGAAGACAGGATCAAACAGCCTTTTTACAAAATGCGCATGTTTACCCCTTAGGTTCCACAGTGAGCATGCTTTACTGCATATACACACTGATTTTACTGTTGTGGTTTAGTAACACTTTAAGTTTTTGTGTTTTCTGAAAAAAAGTTTTATGTTGTATATAATAAAGATATAATTCTGCACTAAATAAACAAACCCTATATCAACAGAAAAAAGCAGCTTGCACCAATCCTGAAATGTGGATATAAATAAGTTTAAAATAACATGCAACGCTTTTGATATTAAAATCCACAAAAAAACAATTGGGGAGTAAAAGTTCATAAGAAGTCCACACACACATATGAATGAATGAAAGTAAAATTGGCCACTTACACATTATCCAGTAAAACACAGCATGGAACGATATGTATGCAGATCAGTAGCTCTGGACTCCAAAAAGATGGCCGCCGGATCCTCCACAGTAACAAGCTTAGTCTGATGTACTATACCATGAGGAGTCTCCCTTTATATCTCTGATCTGAGGTCTGTCATTCACTGAGACTGGGCTGCCTGACTTGGAAGATTTTTGGATCTGGGATCGGCTCCACATGAGTGATTGTTTATTGGGCACGCTTGACTGATCTCTGTAATGGGGGTCTGTCAGATCCGGTAAGAGGCTTGGACACCTGGTGTTTGCTGGTGGTGGCTTCTGGATTCATATCTTACTACTTTTACTCTGTCTGTTCCTGGGATTCCCCATTCATTCATATGTTGTATATAATGGCTTGGAAATTGTATGCCCGCATGTAGAATAGAATTCCATAGGTAGGGAGCAGCATGAAATAAGTCTTAGTGTTAGCAAAAAGTAGCATGAAGAATAGGCAAAATAAAGATGAGGGTATATACCCAGAGAATTATGTAAGAACATTGTTTAAATGGTAAGACAAATCTCCTTATTAACATAGTAGGAACTACAGTAGTGAATGCTTGCGGACATACCAAATGCTAGAATTTAGCACTATCATAGGATTGTGCACAGGGTGTGCCAGGTGTGCATGGGCACACCCTAATAACCCCATGCAGTGCAGATTTCCCCTACTGCCCTGCCCCCCCCCCCCTTGCAGCACTGCTGGCTTCCTCTTTTCTCCCACTGGCTGCTGCTGCGGGCACACACAGGGGGATGTTTTAGAATGAATGTGGGAAGGGGCCTGTAAATATGTAATTTACTGGCCCCTTCCCTTTCTGAATGAACACAGTGAGTGGTCAGTACCATGTGCTTGAGCTTTTTAGTGCACACCCTAATGCAATAGGCTGTGCACACCTATGAGCACTATTTCCAATTCATTCTAGACATAAATGCATGACGAGGGAGGATATGGGTGGCCTCTCTTACTGCTCCAGGTGAAGCACCCCCTGGGCAGGAGTACAGGGAATGCTGGGATGAAAGAGTGGCATTAGTCCCTGTGGACAGTGATGTTAACAACATCATTGGAACTTGACAGCACAGTCAGCAAGCAGCTAGGGGTAATGGAAGACCAAGATCACCAATAGGAATAGGTCAGCAAAAGGCCAGGGTAATCACCAGCTGGGTGAAATGGTATAAATTTGGCTGGCAGAGACAGAGGAACAAGCTGAGTCAGCACCTTTGAGTAGAGAGATACCAAAGTAGAAGGCAGGAATTCCGACTGAGAAAAAGCAACAATTGCTTGCAGGCATCTCAAATGCTAGAGTTTGGTTTCATTCCATCTTCATTTTAACATAGACATGCTTTTGTCTATGTGTGACAGGCATTTGGATGGTGAACACTATGAACACAAGAGTAGTGATCGCACTCCGATGTAGTAGAAACATCAAACCCATGGATGGTTATGAGTAAGCGAGCGTAGTGTCGTGAAACGCGTCAACCTTTTTCCCTGTCCGTGATGTTTCAAGTCATGTTTGGATTTGCAAGTGGTGAATAAATTCAATGTTTCTACTATATCGGAGTGCGGTCACTACTCTTGTGTTCATAGTGTTGCCTGGGATTGCGGATCTGACATGCACCTGATAAGCAGTCTCACCTGAGCGGCTTACCTGTTTGGACTTCAGTCATTTGGATGGTGTGTCTGAGATGATGAGGTGGCCTTTCTTACTGTCACAGACCCAGCACCTTAGTCAGGAGTACAGGGATTGCCACGACAAAAGGGTGGCATGATGTCACTGGTGTACCTGGAGCTCATGAGCACTGTCGACAAGCAGCTAGGAGTCACAGGAAATGAGGGTCACCAATAAGAATAGGTCAGGAAAAGGCCAGGGTAAGCAACAGCCAGGTAAGATTGGTACACATTTGAGCCAGTAACTTTTGGGCAGTGAGATACCAAAGTGGAAGGCATGAACTCCAGTGATAAAACTATAATCCTGCCACTTTATAAAACTCTGGTTCAGCTTTATCTGGAGTATTCCATGCAGTTCTGGTCACCAGTCTTCAGAAGGGAAGTACTGGAACTAGAGAGAGTAGAGAGAAGGGAAACAAAATGAATAAGGGGACTGGAGGTCTTCAATTATGAGGAACAACTACAAGCACTAAGTGTATTCTCCTTGAAGAAGAGACACTTGACAGGAGATATGATAGCATTATACAATCAATGGTGATCCCAGCGAAGGAAAAAAACTTTTCAGTCTCAGGGAGTGTAAGAGGACACAGGGCCACACAATGAGATTCGAGGAGAAGCAGTTTAACCTGAAGCTGCATAAGGGTTTTTTCCATTATCAGGGCAATGAGGATGTGGAACTCTCTTCCACATTTGGTGGTGTAAGCGGAGGGTATTGATATTTTTAAAAGACTCTTGGATATGCATCTTAGTGAACACAACATACAGGGATGTGGGAAATGGTTATCAACACTGACACATATACACTTACACAGGTTCAACTGGATGGACTATTGTTTTTTATTCAGCCTTACCTACTATGTAACTATTAACTGTAGTCAAAGAACAAGCAGCAGATGATTGTAGGCTTCTACAATTCTAGAGTTTGGTTCCATCTTCAGCTCATCATAGACATGCCTCAGTATACATGTGTCACGTGCCTGGATGGGGAGTCTGAGATGATTAGGAAGGCCTCCCTAACTGATTCAGGTCAAGCACCCCTGGGTAGGTGAAGCATCAATGTAAGCTACAGCCAGATAAGATGGTACAAATACGGCAGGCAGCGACAGTCAAGCACAGACTGAGTCAGCACCTTTTGGTCAGAGAGGTACCAAAGTTGAAGGCAGAGATCATAGTCAGGGAACAAGCTGGGATCAGTACAGGAGCAGATGAGCAGACAGGGAAAGGCCACAGATGGGCCAGGACAGGAGACAAGACAGGTCAGTAACAGGAATCAGACTCTATTGCAGAATCACTGGTCTTAAGAGTACAGGTGAAGCTCTCTCAGCACTGGGTTCTCGCAGGACTCAGCCTTAAATATAGCCCACTAGACACCACGATTAAAAATGAGCTTGTGTATATTCATGCACAGTTCTATGAGCAGAACAAGATACACATGCATGTGCTCATGCTGAAATCCACCTATGACTGGCTTGATCTTCCAGACAACTTGGTTCTTCACTCAACTCTGCTTACTGTTTGGTGACGTTGCAAAAAAAAAAAAAACTAAACTGTGAGATGGACGGATGTAACTAAACTGTGAGATGGACGGATGTAACTAAACTGTGAGATGGACGGATGTAACTAAACTGTGAGATGGACGGATGTAACTAAACTGTGAGATGGACGGATGTAACTAAACTGTGAGATGGACGGATGTAACTAAACTGTGAGATGGACGGATGTAACTAAACTGTGAGATGGACGGATGTAACCAGTGGTGGGATTCAAAAATTTTAGTAACCAGTTCCAACTTTCCCAGCAGAATGACCAGCGTGCCCCCTTTCAATGCACAGTGACCAGCATGCCCCCCTTTCAATGCACAGTGACCAGCGTGCCCCCTTTCAATGCACAGTGACCAGCATGCCCCCCTTTCAATGCACAGTGACCAGCGTGCCCTCCTTTCAATGCAGAGAGACCAGCGTGCCCCCCTTTCAATGCACAGTGACCACAGCATTGCCCCCAATGATTGCAGAGTGCCACAGCATTGCTCTCAATCATTGCAGAGTGTCACACCATTGCCCCCAATCATTGCAGAGTGCCCACAGCATTGCCCCCAATGATTGCAGAGTGCCCACGGCATTGCCCCCAATGATTGCAGAGTGCCCACAGCATTGCCCCCAATCAATGCAGAGTGCCCACAGCATGCCCCCAATAAATGCAGAGTGCCACAGCAATGCCCCCAATAATTGCAGAGTGCCACAGCATTGCCCCCAATGATTGCAGAGTGCCACAGCATTTCCCCCAATAATTGCAGAGTGCCACAGCATTGCCCCCAATGATTGCAGAGTGCCTCAGCATTTCACCCAATAAATGCAGAGTGCCACATCAATGCCCCCATTGATTGCAGAGTGCCACAGCATTGCCCCCAATGATTGCAGAGTGCCACAGCATTGCCCCCAATAATTGCAGAGTGCCACAGCAATGCCCCCAATAAATGCAGAGCGCCACAGCATTGCCCCCAATAAATGCAGAGTGACACAGCAATGCCCCCAATAAATGCAGAGCGCCACAGCACTGCCCCCAATGATTGCAGAGCGCCACAGCATTGCCCCCAATGATTGCAGAGTGCCAGCGATCCCCCCGCGATCCCCATGCACTTACCTCATGGACGGCTTCTCTTCAATCCCCGACTCCCCGCGTCTCCGAGTCCTCAGTCCTCCCGCCTCCTCGTCCAATGGCACGGGGTTTGCCTTTCGGCCAATCAGGAAGCGGGAGGACCCACTCCCTGATTGGCCAGGAGGAGGATCCGTGTGACAATAGCGAAATTTGGGCGGGTCGGGGCGCACTGCTCTGCTCCCCGGCCGTCACGTCTCATTCAATTGTACTGCGCGAGGGATTCAGCCAGTTCTGCGAACTTGCAGAAAGTTAGTAACCCGTTCTATGGAACCGGTGCGAACCGGCTGAATCCCACCACTGGATGTAACTAAACTGTGAGATGGACGGATGTAACTAAACTGTGAGATGGATGGATGTAACTAAACTGTGAGATAGACGGATGTAACTAAACTGTGAGATGGACGGATGTAACTAAACTGTGAGATGGACGGATGTAACTAAACTGTGAGATGGACGGATGTAACTAAATGAAGGACTCAGCAGTGACATAGGGGTTGAAGACAGGAAGCAGCGTGTGGAGAGGACCCAGGCTTCTAACACTACCAGCATTAAATAAACACCAAAAAGGCTTTCTGGGGTTTCAGCGCTAAAGTGGAAAAGAGATAGAATAAATGTATCTCCGGAGAGTCAAGTATGTGCTGTTTTCTTTTGCAGTGAAGTGTTTTTAACCTTTTACGTTCAATATATATATTTTTTTATTGTTTACAAAGCAGAAAACGAGAGAAAAATAAAATAAAATAATACAGCAGCATAAGGCACTAGTAATAGTGGAGGAGATTTAATAAAACTGATGAACACAGAATTTGATGCTGCTGTGCATAGTAACCAATCAGCTTCCATGTTGTTTTGCCAAATCTTACTTGAACAAGCTGAAACTAGAAGCTGATTGGTTACTATGCACAGCTGCACCAGATTCTGCGTGCCCCAGTTTATGTAAATCTTACCTAGTGTGAGAGGCAAGGCTGGGACAAGGGGTGGGCAGAAGGGAAGCTGCCCTGGGCACAGAGTGTATTGTAGGGATGTTCCTTCTACTATAAGGCTGACAGGAGTAGTGACAGCCACATTGCTACTTCTGTCAGCCCAGCACTGGAAGCAGCAAGGAGAGGAGGAGAGAGCCGGGAGGGGCTGCGGGCTGTGCTCTCTCTCCCCCTCTTCCTCATATGCTCACACACAGTGAGGTGGGGGCGGGGGGGTGCTATTGCGATGTGTGCCCTGGGCACTGGATGATCTTGTCCCGCCACTGGTGACAGGTACAGAACTGCATACAGTATAGTGTACGCTTGCAAACAACAAAAAGGTGTTTTTAACCTTTTAAAGACCTGACAAGGTTTCTTTAATGGCGGGAAGCAGGGAAAAGTGGGCAAGCTTCAGCAAGGAAACACCAAAGCCTAACCTATAAGAATTGCCCAGTATACACTTTCTATTTTGATGACTGATTCGCTTTATGGCTTTATATATAGGCAACGATGGCCAAAAATAGAAGTTTTAAGAATAGAAAATTATAGTTAGAAATGTACACCCAGGTGTATAAGAATACTTCTGCCTAAGTATATCATTTATTGAAAAAAAATAGAAGTGCAAGGAAGCTAAAATAAAAATTTGAGAAATACTGTATAAAAGTATGGCTCGTTCTAAGCTGGAATCTGATTGTAAGTGTTTTTTTTTCATTTACATGGTGTGCTGGAAACCAGGTTACAATCTCCAGCTGGTTGACCTTGTTGTAGGTATAATTAGCCCACCTTTTAACGCCTGCTGTGAGGTGTGACAAGAAACTGTGTAACACCAGCATTTATTCAATGTGCCTAACACAGGCGCAGCCACTAGATTTTTTTTTTTTAACGCGCCGAGAAAAAAATGAATTGGAAGAGATTTTACTTCCCTGAAAATACGAGGCTGCTAAGGGGAAACAATGGTGTTGTTTAAGGTATTATTATTATTATATATTATTAATAATATTATTATTATTTTAATTCAAAGTAATGTTTACCTGAAAGGGTTTTTTTTAAAGCCCATCTCTAATCTCCCCCCATAGGTGTGCACAGCATATTGCATTTAGGTGTGCACCCCAAAGCTGAAACACACATGCGGGGATGGACAGACGAACAGACAGACAGACAGACAGACAGACATTGTAACAGTGCGAGGTCCTGCCACAGTATTAGCCAATTGGTATAAGAAGGACACAGGATTCTCAAATGTGCCATTTGATTGGTGTCAGTGGGGCAATGGACGGTGTCATTAGGGCAGAGATTGGTGTCAGTAGGGCAGTGGATGGTGTCATTGGGGCAGAGATTGGTGTCAGTAGGGCAGTGGACGGTGTCATTAGGGCAAAGATTGGTGCCAGTAGGGCAGCAAACGTGTCATTAGGGCAGAGATTGGTGTCAGTAGGGCAGTGGACGGTGTCATTAGGGCAGAGATTGGTGTCAGTAGGGCAGTGGACGGTGTCAGTAGGGCAGAGATTGTTGTCAGTAGGGCAGTGGACGGTCATTAAGGAGGCAAATCCTTCCGGTCTCAAAGTGGTTAAGGAGAAACACCATCTGAAAAACAAGCAAAGTTTCTGCAGGGGATAATGCCAGATTCACAGAGAGTGTTGTAAGCAAAGTTGCTTTTTATAGTGTTAGACGTATTTTGTGTTTTTTTATATTTCAAACTGGAATTTCTTTTTAAAGTAACTTTGTGACTACAGGGTCACTTTTACAAATCAATCCACTTGTAAGGCTGGGTTTACACTGGGGCGGCTTCAAAGTCGCCCCGACTCTGAAGCTGCCCCATGCAGCATGACTTCAGCGGGGCTTGCAAACAACTTCTTTAATAGAAGTCAATGCAAGTCGCCCCCAAAGTAGTGCAGGAACCTTTTTCTAAGTCGGAGCGACTTGAGTTGCTCCAAATAGAACAGTTCCATTGTACTGAATATAGCACGACTTGTCAGGCGGCTAAGTCGCCTGACAAGTTGCCCCAGTGTGAACCATGACTAATAGAAGTGTTTATATACATTTCTTGCAGCCCATGTATTGAACAGCCATCAGATATCAGATAAGTCCAATACTTGCTTTCCCCATAGGCCGATTTAGTTCCTTCCAAATGCGTGCACGCCCAGTAGTAATATATAAGCTAGTGGGAGGAACCACAGCAGTAGGAGGCGGCACAGTGGTTCGTTATCGTCTGGCGACGTAGACCTACGTCGCCAGACACTCCCCTTTCCCGGAGGCTCGCTCCCGCTGTATTCAGTCACAGCGGGAGTCGGGCCAGGGGAGGAGTGGCGGCGATCACCGCTGCTCTTCCCCGATCGTCGGGGAATCGAGTGTGGAGATCCACCCGCTTGTGTAAACACAAGCGGGCGGATCTCCTAAGTGACAGGCAGGGTCAGACTGCAGGGTTCAGCATAGCTGAACCCTGGATCTGTCCTTGTGTCACTCAGTCACCTCCCCCCCCACACACGTCAGTAAGCACCAGGCATACATTAACCCCTCCCTCTCCAATAAAATTAACCCCTTCCCTGCCAGTGTCATTTTTACAGTAACAGTGCATATGTATAGCACTGATTACTGTAGAAATGTCACTGGTACCCCCAAAAGTGTCAAAAATGGCAGTCAAGGGTCCGATCTGTCCGCCGCAATGTCGCAGTCCCGCAAAAAAAATCGAAGATCGCCGCCATTACTCGTTAAAAAAAAAAACACCAAAAATGACAGAAATCTTTCCCTTAGTTAGTAAACGCAATAACTTTTGCGCAAACCAATCAAAATACGCTTATCGTGCTTTTTTTTACCAAACATAGGTAGCAGAAAACAAATTGGCCAAAAATTTAAAAAAAATTAGATTTTTACATTTTTTTGGGGGGGGAATTACATTTAAAAAAATGTTAAAAATATTGTTATTTTTTCAAAATAAACGCTCTTTTTTTGTTTATAGCGCAAAAATGTAAAAATCGCACAGGTAATCAAATACCACCAAAAGAAAGCTCTGTTTGTGGGAAAAAAAGGACGTAAATTTTGTTTGGGTACGGCGTCGCACGACCGCGCAATTGTCAGTTAAAGTCGCACAGTGCTGAATCGCAAAAAGTGGCCTGGACGTAAGACAGCAAAATCCTCCGGTGGTAAAGTGGTTAAAGCAGAACTAAACTAAAAAAAATTACAACTTCAAAAAACTCACCATGCATCTTAGGCCCCTTTCACACATACGGTCTGTTCAGTTCATCAGTTCAGTCACATCAAAATGTATCAGTTTTTCATCCGTTTTTCATCCGTTTTTCATCCGTTTTTCCTCAGTTGTTATCCGTTTTTCGTCAGTTGTTATCCGTTTTTTCATCCGTTGTCATCCGTTTTCATCCGTTGTCATCCGTTGTCAACCGTTGTCATCCGTTTTTCATCCGTTGTCATCCGTTTTTCATCCGTTGTCATCCGTTTTCATCCGTTGTCATCCGTTTTTCATCCGTGGTCATCCGTTTTTCGTCCAATCCGTTTTTTTGACGGATGAAAAATAGGGCATTCATCCGTTCAAAAAACGGACATTGACGGCAGCGGATGAAAACGGATGTTAACTGATGATCATCCGTTGTCATTCGTTTTTACATAGAGATACATTGATGTCCGTTTTTCATCCGTCAACGGATGGATGAAAAACGGACAAACGGACAGCATGTGTGAAAGGGGCCTTACTAAATACCTTGGAATGTCTACTTTCCAAAAAGGGGTAATTTGGGAAGGGGGGGGGGGGTGGTATTTATACTTTCCTGGGTTGTTAGGGTCCCAAGAAATGAGAAAGGCCGGCAGTACATCAGGTGTGATCAATTTTCAATGATTGGCACCATAGCTTGTAGACTTTATAACCTTCACAAAGACCAAATAACATATACCTGGGGTTTTTTTTTTTACCAAACATATGTAGCGGTATAATGTTTGGCCAAAATGTATAAAGAAAAATTACTACTTTGCAAACTTTTATAACCGAAATGAAGAAAAATACATTTTGTTTGCACAAAAAATGAAAAACCCAATAATGATTAAATACCACCAAAAGAAAGCTCTATTTGTGTGAAAAAAAGGACAAACATTTCATATGGGGACAGCGTTGCATGACTGAGTAATTGTCATTAAAAATGTGAGAGCACCGAAAGCTGAAAATTGGCCTGGTTAGGAAGGGGGTATAAGTGCCCAGTGGGTAAGCGGGTAAAGTGTATCCAAGTATTATTTTCTAAATATATTTTCTGCTAGTACATGCTTGATAGGATTGTAGCACATGTAGAGCATTTTCAGAAAAAACAACTGAGTACTGTCCATTTCACCCATCTATCAAAATAAAAATGGACTATTCAAGCACACATGCCAATTTCCTATACACCACAGTATACATCAGCATACCTCCCATCTTTCTGAGAAAAGAAGGAGGGACACTTATTGAAAAAGGTTTGTAGGCATAAGACACACCCCCTGCCATGCCCCCATCCCCACCCCCTTAAAGGAGACTTGTACAAAAAAAAAAAGATGGGTAAACCCACATGTGCTATTTTTTTTTTTTTTTTTTTTTACTACAATTCATTTATAGCGGCTTTTGGAATTTACAAATGAAGTTAGAAATTGGATAAAAGGTATGCCACTGTAAAACTTTTTGTTAGATAAGCAGTCCATTTTATATACAGCTATATAGATCAGACCAAAATGAGGGGCAAATCAGGAGGAAAAAAGGACAGTTTGACTTTGTTCCAAATGAGGGGCAGTCCCTCAAAATCAGGGACAGTTAGGAGCCATGCATCATGGATGACAAGCTACATACCTCAATACACAAGAAACCTACTAATAGATGCAACTATCCCTATGGTTCCAGACTCTACCGCCAGCACACCAAAGGGGCCATCATACACATCAGATACCACCAAATATGCTTGGACCCAGAAGACAGAAATAAACATCTCAGAATACTAGCAAACTCCTTGAATAAGAAAGGTTACAAGGACAAAACCATCAATTCACGCATACACACGGCCCTAAAAACCCAAAGAGAAAATCTCCTACAATACAAAGAAAAAAAAATAAAAATAACCCTGTACATTTAGTAACACCATACAACTCAGCACTAGAATGGATGAGAAAAATAATCAAAGATTTGCAGCCCATCATAACAGAGGATGAATCATGAAACGCTGAAAGAAATATTCCAACAACCCCCAATACTGGCTTTCAGGCAACCACCCAACCTCAGACCTTAATTAGTTAGTAGGAAACGTCATTCTGGTTATGAAGTCACAAATAACTGAACCAAGCCTTGCAACAAACAACGCTGCAAACTGTGCAGCCAAATCAATCCTTTAAAAAGTGTCACAAACACAAAGGGACCTTAAGTCCCGGTTCACGCCAGTGTGATTTGTCATGCGGTTTGACAGTTCAATGTCCCATGAAAAACGGCACCCTATTGCAATGTATCCCTTCAAAGAGTTGTGCCTCATGTCGCAGCAACCTTGAAAAAGGTTCCTGCACTCCTTTTTTTGTGATTTTTTTTGCCAATTGCATTGACTTCTGTTAAATGAAGTTGCAAACTGCAGTTAAATCGAAGGTCCAAATCGCACTGATCTGCGGCTTTGAAATCACGCTGAAGTAGTGTGATTTCAAAGCCAAACTGGTGTGAACCAGGGCTCAATATTACAGGATCATACAGCTGTACCTCCAGTAATGTTGTGTACCTTATCCAATGCAAAATAGGAATGAATTTACACCGACACACTGTTAAAGAACATAAGGAAGAAGATTTCTGAACGCCCATGGGACATCATTTCTCACAAACAGACCACACTATAGAAAACATAGATTAAAAAATAGAAAGAGCTGCGCCTAATTAGATTGGTCATTATATCTCAAAAATCCTCCCAGGAGGTTATGAACCCCAAAAAAATGTATTTTTTCTTTTTGCAACCTGCAAGAGAAACACATAATGAGCTAGTATGCATCGCATACTTGCTCATTATGAAATACTTACCTTAGAACAAGCCCCCGCCGTGCCGTCCGCTTACCCGTATGACGGGCAACATGTCCAGTCGCCCGTCTTCCGGGATCGCGGCATCCGGCCATCTGATTGGCCGGATCCGTGGTGATTGGCACGCGCGCGGGAGCCGGCGGTCACGGCACGGGGCTCTGAAGGAACGGCACCAGCGGCCGTTCCTTCAGAGCGCATGCGCCAGTGACGTCACTGGCTGCATGTAAGGTATTTTCCGGCGTATAAGACGACCCCCCTAATTCTCAAGTTAGAACATAGGTTTTGGGCTATATTTGCCGTATAAGACTACCCCCCCTTCCGAACCAAGGCAACACCATTGAAAAACATCAGATTTCTCATAGATCTCCAAGGTACCCCAAGTACTGTAATACATGTAATCTCTCATAATATCTCCAAGGTACCCTAAGTATAAGTATTAATGGTAGATGTAATCTCAAGACGCTGGCTGTGCGGGAACGCTGTACCGGAATACCGTATGTACCGTAGCTTCATCTACATACAGTGTACCGTGCTGAGCCAATCACAGTGAGCGATGTATTCTATTATTGAATGCAAAGCCTGCTCGGATTGGCAGAGTCAGAGAGGCGGGCTGATGTTACTCCACCAATCCGAGCAGGCTTTGCATTCAATAATAGAATACATTGCTCTCCCTGATTGGCTCAGCGCGGTACACTGTATGTAACCAAAGGTATACCGGTACAGGATTCCCACACAGCCAGGGTCTTGAGAGATTACATCTACCGGTAATACTTAGGTTACCTTGGAGATATTATACTCGGCGTATAAGACGACCCCCCATTTTTGGGGGATTTTTTTGAGGTTCAAAAGTAGTCTTATACGCCAGAAAATACAGTAAATATCTCCTAAACGGTGCAAGTTTAGGAGATATTTACAGTACCTATAGGTAAGCCTTATCATAGGCTTACCTATAGGTACAAGTTACAGAGGAGGGTTTACTTCCTCTTTAAAGCCTATTGGCCCCAATGCAAAAGTTGACCTGGGGGCCCCCCACTACCACCCGCTGCTTCCACCAGGTACCAAAATGCTCCCACTGCAGTCCAAGATACTCCAAGTGGCTAAAGAATTATTTCAGATTTTTATTTACATATTGAGAGGGTAATTCAAATGATTTTGGAGAAACTGTCCAGATTTTGACATACCTCTCCAATTCTTTTGAATACCCTGGAGCAGGGGTAGGTAACCTTTGAAAGGTGGAGATCTACCTGAACAACAAGAAAGAAATCAAAAACCACCAGGGCTTGCCCCTTTTTTAGTTTAACTGGCAAGGCCTAACTAAATATTAAGGAAAACATAGAAAACTATAATAAATCAAATGTCACTGTAAAAATATCATCTTAGTCTACCTTACAAGTGAACAGTGTTAGTCAGTAGGGCAGTGAACTTTGTCAGTAGGGAATGGCCGAACACCCCCGTGTTCGGTTTACAGCAGAACCCCCGAACAGGGGAAATGTTCTAACCCGAACAGCGAACCCCATTGAAGTCTATGGGAGCTGAACAAGAAAAATCAAAAGTGCCAATTTTGAAGGCTTATATGCAAGAAATTGGCCATAAAAAGGGGTATGGGGGTCTGGGTACTGCCCAGGGGGACTTGTATCAATAAAAAAATTTAAATTATGATTGTTTTTTCAGGAGCAATGATTTTCATTATGCTTGAAGTGCAACAATAAAAATGAAAAATTCCTTTAAATATAGTGCCTGGGGGGTCCCCTAATTTGCCTGTAAAGTGGAACATCCGTAGCATGCATGCTACAGCAAAAATGAAATTTCTAAAGAAACAAAAAAAAAAAAACAGTCAAATCCTATTTAAAATGACTCGCGATTACAATTGCCGACACCCGGCTATTGAAAAAATAAAGAAAAAAATGGGGTGGGGTTTCCCTTAAAATCTTTATTTTTTTCAACACGAAAATGTAAAAAAAAAAACAGCATGGGGTCCCCCCAAAACCCATACCAGACCCTTATCTGAGCATGCGGCCCGGAAGGTCAGGAAAGGGGAGGAGACGAGCGAGTGCCCCTCCTGAGTGGCCCTGCCCTCTTCTGACATCACTTTTTTTTTATTATTTAGCTGTCAGCGGGGAACCCATTAAGCACTTTACCACTAGAGCATTTTGCTGTCTTACGTCTGGGCCACTTTTTGCGATTCGGCGCTGTGCGACTTTAACTGACAATTGTGCGGTCATGCGACGCCGTACCAAAACGAAATTTACGTCCTTTTTTTCCCACAAACAGAGCTTTCTTTTGGTGGTATTTGATCACCTGTGCGATTTTTACTTTTTGCGCTATAAACAAAAAAAGAGCGTTTATTTTGAAAAAATAACAATATTTTTAACATTTTTTTATATGAAATTCCCCCCAAAAAAGATGTAAAAAACTATTTTTCTTTTAAATTTTTGGCCAATTTGTTTTCTGCTACCCATGTTTGGTAAAAAAAATCGCAATAAGCGTATTTTGATTGGTTTGCGCAAAAGTTATTGCGTTTACTAACTAAGGGAAAGATTTCTGTCATTTTTGGTGTTTTTTTTTTTAACGAGTAATGGCGGCGATCTGCGATTTTTTTTGTGAGACTGCGACATTGCGGCGGACAGATAGGACCCTTGACTGACATTTTTGACACTTTTGGGGGTACCAGTGACATTACTGCAGTAATCAGTGCTATAAATATGCACTGTTACTGTAAAAATGATACTGGCAGGGAAGGGGTTCATTTTATTGGAGAGGGAGGGGTTAATGTGTGCCTGGTGCTTACTAACGTGTGAGGGGGGAGGTGACTGTGTGAGACAGGGACAGATCGGATGTCCAGCTATGCTGAACACTCCGATCTGTCACTCCCTGTCACTTAGGAGATCCGCCCGCTTTGTTTACACAGGCGGGCGGATCTCCAAACTGGATTCCCCGACGATCGGGGCAGAGCAGCGGCAATCGCCGCCGCTCCTCCCCTGGCCCGACTCCCGCTGTGAATGAAAACAGCGGGAGCGCGCCGCCTACAGGGGGAGGAGTCTAGCGACGTAGGTCTAGGTCGCTAGACGATAACGAGCCACTGTGCCGCAGTAGCAGCACAGTGGCTAGTGTTAAAGTGGTTAATAGCTGATGACTCATCAGTTGTTAAGGACACTGCAGCTGGCTTCCCGACCCCACTCTTTAACAATCAGCTTACACTGCGCCCTGGTTGGGCAAAGCTTTGCCCAATCAGGGCGCAGAATGCACTGTGCAGCGCTCAGTGCATTGCAGGGTGTTTGTCCGAGCGAACACCCTGAAAATTCGGGTGTTCGATGAGCGGCCGAACAGGCAAACGTTCGGCCCAAACTCATGCTTGGGCTGAACGGTTCACCCATTCCTATTTGTCAGTAGGGATGGTGTCAATATGGCAGTGAACTTTCTCAGTAGGACAGTAGACATCATCAGCACTTTTTTATTTTTGTTATTTTATTTTTCTTAATATTTTTTATTTATTTATTACAGGTACTTATATAGCGCCGTCAATTTACGTAGCACTTTACATTTATATTGTACATTCACATCAGTCCCTGCCCTCACGGAGCTTACAATCTCATTTTTTAACATTTTATTTATTTATTTATTTTTACACCTTCATTTTTTATTTTATTTTTTTACAAAAAAAAGCTATAAACATAAATTCATGAAAATGTTTTTTTTTCCAACATCCTAGACTTTATGGTTTACATACCTTACAATATTTCCTATAATGTTCTATTGATTTCTGAGAATGAAATAAATGTCTAGCTTAGAGCAAACAGTCTTGAGACCTCTTATATTCCATAGTGAAGGTCTTCCCAGCTATAATACAGACAATATTTGATTTCAAATTATTCTGCTATAATTATTTATCTCAATTGAAATCCTTATTGTTTACATTTCAGGGTCAGAGAGGTGCCCCTGTGGACAGATATAGCTTCTTTTACACGGTGTCAAGCACTTAAATGAGGTTGTATGACCAACTGCACAATAACCATTGAACTGTGAAGGCCAGCGGCTGATGACATTCCAGGCATTTTGTAAAGATATATCATATTGTTCTCACATGTTTATTGTCTTCTCGCATTGTCAAGAAAGTTCAAAAGTTTGAATTCTTAACGCCAAGAAAAATATGGAATGTAACACCTTGAAGATTCAAGACGTCTGTTGTACCCATCCTATTGCTTTATAATAAGTACATTTTTCTATAAGCCTTTCATTAAAGCATGCACAAAAAATATTAACATACCACAACTAAATGGTTCAGTGGTCTGTTGTATTATATGCAGCATAATATAGACATAAAACAGCGACTAACTCACAAACTATAATAATATAATATTATAATATTATTTAAGTGTGGTATGACAAGCTTCAATATCATGATTCTTTGCGATAAATATATAGATTTAAAAAAAAAAAAAGGATATTTATTATTTAATGGAAATGTAATAAAAAAAAAAAAGTAAATGGACCTACAGTATGCTTAAATGTTAATAAAGATATGTAAACAACTGTTCTTTAGGGAGCGTCAGGGAGAACGCAATCTGAAATACTAGGATTTGACCCAACAGTGGGTGGATGTAAAAAATGGCTGTGGCCTCTACTATTAAAGTGATACTAAAGCATTTTTTTTTTTATTTTAAATAACAAACATGTTATACTTACCTTCTCTGTGCAGTTGGATTTGTACAGAGCAGCCCGGATCCTCCTCTTTTGGGGTCTCCTGCCGGTGCTCCTGGCTCCTCCCACCTGCCAGGTGCCCCTACAGCAAGCAGCTTGCTCTGGGGGCACCCAAGCAGGCGTGCTCTTGACCTGAGGCTCTGTGTGTCCATTCACACACACGGAGCCGCAGTTGGCCCCGCCCCCTCCATCGCCTGTTCGGCTTACTTGCTGTGAATTGGCAGCAATGGCTCCCGCTGCTGCCAAAAGCTAATGATCAGTGCGAGTCCTCGTAGAGGCAAGGCTCTTGTGTAAATCAGAGAGAGGGGGCTCAGGTAAGTAATAGGGGGGTCTGGGGGAGCTCCTGCACACAGAAGGTTTTTTACCTCCATGCAAAGATTGCATGAAGGTAAAAAACCTTGTGCCTTTACAACCACTTTAAGCATCAACAATTATTATTATACAGGATTTTTGTAGCGAGATAGATGAGTTGATTGGGAGGGTCCTGCTCCTGGGAGCTTACGAACCAATAGGGAGTGGCTGGTGGAACAAAAGGTATGAACTTTGAGGGATGAACTGATGGGAGAAATAGAAGGTTCGGTTATTAGCTGAAGGCAGGATAGGCTTCCCTGAAGAGATAAATATTTAGGGATTGCCTAAGGCTTGGTTCACACTGCCACGACTTGGTATCTGACTCATGAGACCCCCAAGTTGCATTCATCTGAAATCCCATGTTAGTCAGTGAGAGCTGTCTTATTTAGCACTACTAAAGTCGTTTCGACTTTAGAAAAGGTTCCTGTACTACTTCAAGGTGACTTCTATGTGACTTGTGCCCTTAGACTTTAATGGAAGTCGCCTTCAATTCCCATCCTCATCTTAATTGATGTGATTTGGGTCCGACATTACAGGAAGATTACCCAGGCAGTGCATGGCATTTTCCTGTATGCTGTTATCTCTGCATACCTGCACAAAACAAAGTCACATGAAAATAGTACTCAAGTCGCACCATGTAGTATTCAAGTTGCATCAAGTCGCCAGGAAGTCTCCTGGCAAAGTTACACTATAAGTCACACGACTTCCAGGTCACAGTAGTGTGAGCCGAGCCTAAAAGTGGACAGAGTAGGAGATAGCCGGACAGATTGGAGTATGGAGGATAGGAGAGGCTCTGGAGAAGTCCTGGAGAGAAGTATGGAAGGAGGAGACAAGGGAGCTAGAGAGCAGTAGGTCTTAGGAGGAACAAAGAAAATGGCTTAGGTGATATTTGGAGACAAGGTTGGTGATGTAGCTTGGGGCAGAGTTGTAAATGGTTTTGTATGGTATTGATAATGTTTTGAATTTTATTCGTTGGGCAAAATGCACCTGAGGAGTTCACTACAGGTGAAGAACAGGAACTGAATGCATCTTTTACTTATCTCAGTCACATTTATGCAACAGGGAGTCGGTGTCTGTGTGGAAACAGCCACCATTTTTTTGATGGTTGTGGAAGTTTTACACTGTATGAGCAGCCAAAAATTTGTTTTGTGTTTTGTAATTTTAATATAGATAGGAAGAGGGGGCATCACTGGTGGGTTATTGTTTGCTTATGCCCCATACACACGTGCAGATTATCTGCAGACTTTTGTCTGCAGACTTACCTTTTCTATGTAGTGCAAGGGCCTGCCGGATTGCATACAAATTGAAAGTGTTTAGATTTGACCTCATATTATATGGTTTTGGTAAGTCTGCAGACAAAAGTCTGCAGATAATCTGCATGTGTGTATGGGGCATTACTCTGTCCTACTTGGGGGTTTCTTTGCACTTCCTGACTTGGATATTTACCATGAGGTGAGCAGGAGTTTTTCCAAAGGGAGGAGAATTCCCATCTTAGACAGTTGTCATCAGAACATTTGCCTCCATTAGAGGATTGCCCCTCATCTTTTGATCTCATGACAGCTCCTAAATTCAGGATTTAAACACACTTTCTGTCTCAGTGACAATGGTCACAAGTAGGGATGATCTGAACCCAGAAGCTAGATGTCATTGCTAGGCCAATGAGTTGTGGCCGGGAGATTCACCCATCCCTTTGTATATGTGGAGTGGTGGGGCAGGGAATCTCTAACCTACACCTCATTGGCCTAGCAATGGCAGCTAGATTTCCCAGGTTTGAAATAATTTGGGTTTGTACCTAACCCAAGCTCATCACTCGTCATCAGCAGAGACACTGCCCAAAAAGAAACCTGGTAGAAGGCCTAACCTTTTGTCATTCTATCTAAAATTTAAAAAACAAAATTGGGCTTTAGATATAGTTTATAGACTCAAACTTCTCAAGATTTTTTCAGATTTTTGGTAGATGCTGAGTATATGAAAGAATTACATTTTCATATATCCATTGGGTATGTGATAACATGAATTTATAGGTCTGCATAGCTACCACAGCCATAGAGTCCCCATATGCCCTGTTGGATCTCTAACATATTTCATACTCTGCAGCATGCAATATGAGGAGTAGGAACACCCAAAGGTGGGCATCAACACCCAAAACTCCAAGCAGAGTGTGATTGAAACCAAGAATTGATTTCTTTCTTCTAAAGTCTATAAAGAATATAAGAAAAGTGAAGTAAATGTAATATTACCTTCTGGTGGATTGGCTCTAGAACATGAGTGAGCAGTTGTACAGCCCTTCATTTGCATGAGTGTACCTCCAAGTGCCCAATGCACTTAAAGTATGGGATTTAAAACTGCACACTTGTACACATTAGGGGGAGTTTGTGCAGTAAACGTATACATCGATGGAGACCCTACAGAAGAGACTATGGAGCAGCAGAAATAATGGCCAGTAAATGAGAGTCAGATGGGTACAATATTTCTAGATTGACTGTAACAACTGGAAAAGGAGAACTTCATCAGGAACTTTCAGCTCACCTCTAGTAGAGGCTTTTAGGCTACATGGGCCATTTTACATGTCCAGGGAGACCCTACAGTAAAGTTCTTGGCACAACAAAGATAATGGCCATTAAATGAACAGGAAATTGGTATAATATAAAGCATCTCAATGGAATGTTTCTAGATTAATTCAAAACAATGGAAAAGATGAACTTCATCAGGAGCGGCCAGCTCACCTCTAGTAGAGACTTTTAGGCTACGTGGGCCATTTTACTAGCTCATTCACACGTTTACAAAAACGTATGATATTCATTGAACAGATGTAGCCTATGGCTGCCAATGGTGTCAACTACATAAACACAAGGAACAGCGTTCAATCACACAAAATTAGAACGATATTAATTACTGCTACATGCTAATCATACAGTTTAAACAATGGGCAGACAGTTCTTCCAGCTGTTTAGCAACTGATCAATAGCATCTGATAAAACAATATTGCTCATTTTTTTCTGTAAGACATTTTATTTTTGTCTGTACAGTTCTGGAAATGCTAATAAGTAGATCGCAGTGACCTCTGCCCTGCCCCCACCACTATACTCTACACCCAAAGGTTTACATTTCCTTCACCATTACCACAGGGCAGACCCCTGCAGCTCACACTAATCTTGGGTGCTACATTCTAAGCACATGCGTTCACACAGACTCCTTTCACCAAGGCTGTCTGCATGCCAGAGGATTTTTAGTAAGCAGATTACAAAGACAGTGACACCTCAAACACCTGTGTGAACATCAGCAAACAAAGCAAGACTTTCAGGCTTAGTTCAGTGGAGTAAATTAAAGTACACTATAGTGATTTGTTCATTGGTCAGTTTACATTTTATAGTCTGACAACGTAACGGTGGGGATGACAGAATTTTGCGCAGCATTTGAAAAAAAAAAAAAACTTAAATTATCATTAAAGTGGTTGTAAAGGCTGAAGGTTTTTTACCTTCATGAATTCTACGCATGAAGGTAAAAAACCTTTAGTGTGCAGGTCCCCTCTCAGAAACCCCCCCCCCCCAATACTTACCTAAGCCTGATCTCGATCCAGTGATGTGCATGAGACCCAAGGTTCTCCTTGGTCTCTCCCTCTAGATTGGCTGAGATGCAGCAGCCGCTGCTGTCAATCACAGCCAGTGAGGCGGGGCTGGGCTGCACTCTGTGTTTTATGGATGCAGAGAGCTGGCTCAGGAGCGAGCACACACGAGTGCCCCCACAGCAAGTACCTTGTTATGGGGCACTCAGCAAGAGGGAGGGGCCTAGAGCACCCGGCAGAGGAGGATCGGGGCTGCTCTGTGTTTTTATTTTAGATAGAGAAAGGGAGAGGTTTTTTTTGCCCTGTGTCCCATTGCGGAAATTTCTCTTTACTTCCTATACCAAAGCCAAAACAGGAAGTGAGAGGAAATCCCTCCAAAGTGAGGGAATCCTTTTTTGTCACCAGGGCCACCAGAACTAGTGTACCAATAGGAAGATTTATCCTCTATTACTGTTACGGGATGACCCAAAATTTGGGACTTTCTTTTACTTTTACTTTCAATGATAATGGTAAACCAGAATCTCCCTAACAGGGGCAAAGACAGCGATAAAAACTGACAAGGGTTCTAATCAGGGTATTTTTTCTCAGAATAGATGCAGGAACTCTCCTGAGACTTTTTTTTTACAATTTTTTAGGTGAAGGCGGATAAAGTGAGTGCTTCTTTTCCACTGCACCCTGGGGAGGGGGGGGGGGGGTAGGTGGGGTGTAGGCAGGGTTGGGGTTGGGGGGCCCCATCAGGAGGGCTGTATAGGGCACCATGATTTCCAACAGCGGCCCTGAGTGAAGGCTAATCTGCTTGTATTTTACCACCCCTCTCTTCCCCCTCTCATGAACATGACTCGGGGAGGCTGGGTGACTCATAAAACACCACCTCAGGTAACTCCCACTGCTCTGTGGAACCTTGGAGAAGATTCTAGAAGTAGAGGAGGGGGTCTAGGAGGAGCTGCCTGGAGTTTTGACAGCAGGTGGGCTGGCAGGGGGCAGGCACCTCTTAAAAACTTATGAGTCATGCCAGCAGGGGCAGTCGGATGGAAGATAAGGGAAGGAGTGCCGAGGAGGCTGTCAGTGGTCCTTGAGGGTGCCGCTTAGTCTGGGGGGGGGGGTGACCTTGGGCCTGGGGCTTGAGTGTTGGAGGGACCCTCTACAACACAAGGAGGGTTTTCTTCCTGGAGGCACAGGAGCAAGTGTGAGATCAGCAGGAGCAGGTCAGTATCCCAAGGAGTTCTCCAGGAGAAGACAGTTGAGTGGGCTGGTACAGTTAGGGAGGACAGTGGGAAGTAGCCACGGCAAGATCTCTCAGGAAGTGGGGAGGGTACCTGTAAAAAGCAAGTACCCACTCCTCCCCAAAAGGTGTCAAATGATTTAAGAGAGGTTAACCATTCATTTTGGAGCCTGATATGTGTTATAGCACTGGTTTGATTAAAGTGAAAGTTGGTTCCAGTGGATCTTCTGTACTGATTTTTCCTTCAAAAAAGCCAATCCATGATTGAAATCTAGTATGGGTGGGCCCTGTTCTAATCCTAGGCTGCAACCTTTCTGATAGCAACGAAAGAAGCCCTCACCAGAAGATAAATACTTTGATGTGTACAGAGAAGCATCTGTTACAAAAACTCATCTAACTTGAAGGACTTTTTGAAACATTTAATGGTTAAGAGCATGGAATACAGCCAACACGTTTCAGTGGAAAAAGGCCTCCCCTTCTTTTGGGCTAACCTCTGCTGACGGCATTAAAGGCAGCAAGCTAAGACATTTGCCCAATGAAGCAGGAGGCTTTTCCCCCCAAAATATGTTGGCAGGACCAATGACCAGCATTTCCTATGGTCTCTGCAGCTGACTTACCATGCCTTGCTCATGCCTGTGTCTCTAAGTTGAGGTTTTCAGTAGAAGAGCTGGGTGCTTCTTCATGTTAGAAATGCTGAATTTGTAGACAACGCTGTCTGTTTTATTGATGATGGGAGGTGGTTCCTGTTTTTGTACTTATATTACTATATTTTTTAATCAATAAAGATGTTTTGTATTTTCTTATATGTATGTTCCAGTTTTTCATTTGGATTGTGTCATTATACCCCGCTGGCTCATTGTTTTGGTCCTGTTGGCAGCTCTCCATATCTGTCTTTGTGTTCATACCCCATGTCAGAACTGCTCTCCTGATAACTGGTGATCTAATGACTGATGAAGAAATCATCAAGCAGCAATAGGGGAGTTGGAGGAAGCAAAGATCAGCAGAATTAATAAAGTAGAAGCAGGGAGATCCTTGCACTGCAGGCCCCCAGATACAATTAGTGAGGAGAACAGTGAGTCTAGCAGTCAAAGGCACAGTGCATTGTATAAGCTTGCACTGGAGATACACATCTTTAAGGCTCTAGGCATAGGAAATTCACTGCTATATTTCAGGAGGAATACAAGGCAAAATATAATTTTTTTAGGGTAGACACAACTAAAGTAAAACATAAGACAAACTTTTTTTGGCTTAGAGTAAGGGCTCTTTTTTACACATATAGTCCGTCAAACGGACTCCACTTTTCTCAGTGGGGGATCAATCCGCCAATCCCCCGCTGAGCAGGAGAATGACAGCTGTTCTCCGCACTGTGTGGGGAGACACAGCTGTCACAGCCCAATACATCTCTATGGGGAAATCAGATGGGAACGGACCATCGGTCTGTTCTCATCCAATCCGATCCACTGGACGGATGGAAAATAGGGTTTCCATCTATCCAGATTTGACGGATCGGATCGGGTGTCAGCGGACATGTCTCCGCTGACATTCGATGCCCCATAGGGATGCATGGGGGGACCGTTCAGATCCGCAAAAAAAATGGACAGGCGGATCTGAATGGTCCGCCGGTGTGAAAGGGGCCTAAGGGATAATAATCCCTATCAGATTTTTTGCCATCTGTGCTCCATTGCGGAGATCTCCCTTTACCTCCTGCCCCAAAGCCAAAACAGAATGTGAGAAGAAATCCCTAGTTGTCACCAGAGTCTCCAAAACTGGTGTCCCCATTGGAAGATTTCCCCTCTGGTGACAACTCAAAATTTAGGATTTTCTCTCACTTTGATACTGGTCACCAGGACAAATAGAGAGCACGAATCTCCCTAATGGGGCACAGACAGCAATAAATACCTAACAGATGTTCTAATCTCTTTCCAAAAACTAGGAAATAAATATGGCTGCAAGTGGCACTAGATATTCACTATAAAATAGTAAATCTTTAAAAAAAATCCACGTAGTTGCAATGTTTCCTGGCCAACTGCATCAGTTCAATATATAATTTGCCTCATTCTCCTTTTTAGGCAGTTATTTAAAAAAATCCAACTTTAAAAAACAGGTGGAGTGTCAATCCAAAACCATGATGTGATTTGAACCAAATTAAACATTTGCAGTTATATCAGACTCCATGTTAATTGCTTTATTTTATTTAATTTAATTTCTTTTCTTTATTGTTATTCTTAAAACACTTCACAGAGAAAACTCTTCTTATTTTTCTTCAAAATTGTTGGTGAAATTCCAAAGCTATTATGTTTTTCAGATATGTCAGGAGTCGATTTGTCAAGCTCGTTTACAGATGACGTATCAACTTATCTCACATGAATGAACCTTTAGAAAAGGGGCAGAACTGACGCTAGGCCAAAACAGCAACAGCGAATACTCCAACACGGGGTCAGCTTGTTGGACAGCTTTCTGAAAAAAGAGAAAGAAATGTCTTCAACTTTAGTGGGAGGGTTGGCAATTCCAGGCTGAATAGATCTGGTTTACCTCTGGGACTTCCTCCTTCTTTTCCTCCATTTTTATTTTGCCATAGGGTTAATAGCTATTCCGTGCAGGGTCATGGAAGACATCTGTGGCTCAGATAATATGCTTACCGTGATTACCACACATAATTGACTGACCTTCCCTCATTCTCTTCCTGCCGCAGGCCACGACTGATAGGCAGAGATGCTCATGAAGAGTTTATTTTCCATCATAGTCTATTGTGCTACTGAGCAAACATTTTAGCAAACCCCTTTGAATGGATCACCTTTTCAAGCTCTGTCTTAATGGGAAGACTGTGACCAATCTCATGATATGGGGCTTATGGGAAATTTCATGTACGTTGTACGCTGTAGGCACGGAGGATATAGCGGTTTGCTCTGAGATTTAGCCTTGTACATAACCAATTTCCTTAATAGAGGATGTTGATTTAAATTAATTTAGAAAAAGAATGAGCTCCTGATCAAACTTTAATTAAAAAAATTCTAAATGTAAAGAATGTCAATCAATACAATATTCACTGGTTAGCATACCTATTAGGTTATGTGCACTTGGCATATCTTTGTGTTTAGTATGAGCCCTGGAAGTCCATGTGTTGAAGTTGAAAACTGCAGCGTTTGACGCTATACTGAGAATCCAGTTTATTGTAAAGGCCCATTTCCCCAGAGTTGTATAAAGTACTCGAAACCCATACTTGAGTAAAAGTACAAGTGCTCAATCAAAAAGTGACTTGTGTAGAAGTGGAAGTGCTCGATCAAAAAGTGACTTGAGTAGAAGTACTAAAGTATTGAACATTTTTTGTACTTAAGTATTGCAAGTAGTTTTTTTAAAAATTTTGCTACTCAAGTACTGAAAGTAAAAGTACAAGTACTGTGTTATGTAGTTATTAAAGAAAGAAGTCAAAAGTTTGAACATCATATTGTTTTTTATTATTTCAAATGCAGCTTTTATTTATACATACAGTAGCATTTATTTTCGTATGCGCTGATAATACACATTTTTTGAGCTTCATGAAACCTGCCATCTACTGTTCTGGCAGAGGTAATTTTTATAATTGTAACGAGTAACTATGCAGCACAAAAAAAAAATATCGGAGTAGAAGTATTGAAATCATTGAAAAAATGTAGTGAAGTAAAAGTGGAAGTAGGAGAAAAAAATTCTACTCTAGGAAAGTACAGATACCGCCTTTCTGTACTTAAGTACAGTAGTGAAGTAGTTCTACCTAGTTACTATACATCTCTGCATTTCCCCAGTGTTTGTATTGCACCCCCATCCTTCCTCAAGTTTAAAACACACATTTACCATGCATGTTATTGAAAAAACACATTTTCCACTGGGTTTTTTTTTTTTTATCCCACCCCCACTCCTCCAGTATAAAACAAAAGTTTGGCAAGCAATATCTACCTACTCTTCACTGCAGCATTGCCCTCCCAGGCCTCCTCTGTGGTCCACTTCTGGTTCTCTACTAGATTGAATAACATCCCCATAAGGGAGCCCCATCAATATACTCTGAACTTACGGGAGAATGCTCTAGGAGAACTAGGAGTTACTGTGCCTTCTGGGTTGCTCTGCCTATTTAGCGGGAGGGTCTTGTCCAGCCTATATACTATAGCAGGGGAGAATAGTGAATTGAGAGTGGTGCTGAGAGAAAAAGGGAGATGTAGAGGTGTAGTAACAGGGAGTATACCTCCTCAGCGGAATTCTCTTAGCAACATTTGAAGCCTTCATGGCATGGCAGCAGCCATGGCATGGTTAAGGACCGAGAGGCTTTACCCCATGACCAGGCCATTTTTTGTGATACTGCACTGGATTACTTTTACAGACAATTGTGTGATCGTGTGATGCTTTACCCAAACAAAATTGATGTCCTTTTTTCCCACAAATAGAGCTTTCTTTTCATGGGTTTTGCTCACCTCTGCCGTTTTTTTTTTAATCAACACAGACTAAGTGCCGGTTCACACTTGTGCGAGTGCCGGGTTCGCATGTAATATCGGAGCGCACTGCTCCGACATTACATGCGATCGGCTGTGCGGTGCGAGTTTAGCCATACAGTTTGTATGGCTAAATTCGCATCGCACCCGCAGCAAACACGCACAGGAGGCATTTTTGCAGCCGCATCAGGATCGGATCGCACAGCGGTTCACACTTGTGCGATCCGATCCTGTGCGAACTGCACCATCGCACTGCGATATGCGATCAAACTGGGGGTGTCGTTAAGATTACATTGACACTTCCAGCGTATCGCATATGGCAGTGTGAACTGCCGGGGGTGCGTGTGCGATGCGGGAACAGGCTGCGAATTCGCAGCCTTCCCGCATCGCATAAGTGTGAACCGGCACTCATACCTGAAATTTTAGGAAAAATACCAGACTGGCAAAAAACTGTAACTACGCTGAATGAAGGGTATGTTCCCTACGCACCATATATCATAGGTGTTAAAAAATACTTTTAATTAATTCCTATAGAACATTGTCTGGAGTGTATACATGTACAAAAAGGGAGGGTGAGTTCATTGGTTGGCCAAATATGTACTGATGATTTAGTGCTCACAGTAGTAAATACTGAAGGCAAAAAATAAAATATTTTTTTCTCTTTCGTTCATTGAAGAACACAGCTCCTGATCTTCATAACAATTGGGTTATACTGCCCCCTACAGAAGTAGGACACTTGGCAGAAAAAAAGTCTGGCTATGCCCAGGGGATATACTCCCTCTCTCTGCAATAGGGACTTAGTTTTTTCTGCCAAGTCAGGAGTAAGGACTTAGTTCCTTGCTGGGATCTCTGGTTCTGGCAATTTTTTCTTTTAAGATAGAAATTTATCTCATGGTTTTTTTCCTGTGAGATCTACAATCAACTGATGGGCTGGGCAACGGGCTGGATAATTTAGATCCAGTGGTGACCCCAGTCTGCCAGCGAGATCGCGCAGATCTCAGCTCAGTGCTAGGTCAGCCGCGACATAGCCTCACCGGACGGGGCTGACCTGCGAGTTAAACGCCTCACAGGGTCGCATACAACCGGGTCTCGGCTCGAGTCGCAGTGTTCCTCCTGGACAACAGCCCCCCCATTCTGATGGTGAGGGGTTTTGTCTGGAGCAGTGCCCGTCTGGTTTCTGGTATGGTGAGTAGTTGTCCCCTTCTCTCCCTCAAGGGTTTTAGGGTTGACGTGGGCCCCTCCTTGGAACTTTCATACCCCCGGGTTCCTCTCCTTCCTGTCCGGCACCCCCCTTCATCTGTCCCCCCATCCTATCTCCATCCTTAGGCTGGGTTGGTGGTTTGGCCACCTCCTGACAATGGGGGCATGGGGAGTTCGCCGCCGGCAACCGGACAATTGACTGTGTGGGGGGGTGTATCTGGTGGGGGCTCCTGCCAGGGCCCCCCCTGTCCTGCCTTGGCCTGTCCTTGAGGCCTAGGGATCCCTCCTGGGTCCCAGTAAGCCTTGTGGTGCCGCGCAGGGGCCACCATTTTCTTGTAGTCTGCCAATGAAAATAGCAGCGGCCATGACAGTGGAGCCCTCTGGATGGCGATTTTGGTGGTGGGAGCCCCTCCTCATCCCCTGGTGCTGACTCCTGGATTCTTCTGTTTCCTAATCACCACTCGTGCAGTGCAGATTCTCCTTGTGGCTGCGGTGCCTGGTTTTCTGCGGGGCAGGGAGTCTGGTGGGGTCCTCTCACTCTCTGCTGAGTATTAATTGGTGCTCTGTGACTAGCAACCAGGTGCTGCTGCCGGCGTTGTCCCTTAGAGGTGTTTTACATTTTTTTGTGGGGTCCCCCTGGTGACTTTTGGAGTCTTTGGAGCATATCTCCCCACCTGATCCCCCCTCTGGGGCTGCGGAGCCCTCCGGGTTCCATCCATCCATCGATGTACTAATGGTAGTCCTGGATTCCTTGGTGGAGATGGTTTTTAGGCAACGGGCTGGCATAAAAGCGCCGCCGCCTTCCCTGCCTTATCTGCCTCCTCAGATCCTGAATCTGATTCAGCCGCCGTGGACGTGGGTTACCCTGCTGGGTCTTCGACCACGCGCCCTGCATCCTCAGATAGTAAGGATGATTCCACCGCTTCCACAACCACACATGAAAAGGCGCTAGTGGCCCCAATAATTGTATCTGTGCTTAAAACTCTAAGTTGGAGGACGCAGCTTCGGCTGCAACGGAGGCGCAGGTTCCCTTTGGCACTCACAAGCCATCCAGAGCAGAGAAGGAGTTCCATTTCCTCTCCTATATTGTTAGAATTGTCAGTGAAGAGAGAGGACAACCAAAGTGTCCCCTTGGGGTCCTTAAGCGAGTTGCTAGGTGATCCCCCTATGAGGAGTCCCTTCTTAAGAAGTGAACTGTTCCACCGGTGGTAGACCCTCCAGTTTCCTGATTAAACAGGGCAACCATGATTCCAGGTTAAAGAGTCCCCGGCCTTTAAGGACCCGGCTAACAGGAAAGCGGAAGCTGTGGCTCACAATTTGTACACCCTGGCTGGTTCGGCACTGAGACCATTACCCTGGTGTCGCAGGCTCTGACCGATTGGGCTAAGTGTTTACGCCGTGACCTGCAGGGGGAGTGGCTCCCCCCTGCTTTTGCTGAGCTGGCGGACCAGCTGGTCCAGGGGCTGCAGTTTATCTGTTATGCCTCTTTGGATGCGTCTCCCCTAGTGGCTCAGCTCTCTGTTTCGGCAGTGGTCCTTCGGCGTGTCTTTTGACTAAAATGCTGGTCTGCGAACGAGACTTTTAACAAGGCCTTGACTGATCTTTCCTTTTTAAGGTGATCGCCTGTTTGGAGCTACCCTGGATGATATCATTAAAGGTCTCACAGGGGGGAAGAGTACCTTTCTTCCGCAGGCTACCGAGGGCAAGGACCCTCGTTGTAGACATGGGCCCTTCTTCTCAGCTCAAAGGAAGTTGCTTCATTCCTCAGGGTCAACTGACAAGCGATCTGAGCCCTTCGGGGCCTCCTCTGGAGGATGCAAGCAAACTTAGTCTGGCAAGCCAAGTGCAGGATTTCTAGACCTGCGGACAAGTCCCCTTCCGCAGGAAGGTGCGCTCCCATCCGTATCTGGGGTGGGAGGACATTTTCGCTGGTTCCCGGACCCGTGGACTCCTCTAGTACAAGAACAAGTGGGTCCATGAGGTAATTTAGTCCAGCTACAAGTTCGAGTTTCATTCTTACATTCCGGTAAGGTTCTTCCTTCTGAGATGCAACTGTCTCCGGTTCGCTTACAGCCTCTTTTTGGGGTGGTGCAAGATCTTTTCTTTATGGGTGATGGTCCAGGTTCCAACTTCAGAACATTTTCAATGGTTTTACACAAACCTGTTTACAGTCCTTGGAAAGAAAGGCAGGTGTGTCCAAATTCTGGACCTCAAGGCGCTGAACTCCTTTGTGCAGGTGCAGAATTTCAGAATGGAGTTCGTTCGCACGGTGGTGGCTTCCCTGCATCATGTGAAGGTAAGCGTCCTCGATGTCGATAAGGGCAAGAAAAACCCCCTGATGCAGGGAAGCCACCATCATTCATTCGCACCGTGGTGGCTTCCCTGCATCAGCTGGTTTTTCTTGCCTTTATCGACATCAAGGACGCTTACCTTCTCATTGGAATATGGGATGGTCTCCAGCACTTCCTCCGCTTTACTGTGGGAGAGGAGCATTATCAGTGTGTGGCGTTACCTTTTGGTCTTGCCTCTCTGCTCCTCGGGTCTGAAAGTGTTAGCCCTGGTGCTTGCATTGTTATGCCAAGGGAGGATCGCGGTATTGGGTTACTTAGACATCCTCCTTCTGCAAGTGGAGTCTCCTGCTGCTCTGGTGGAAAACCTGCAAATCACCATACGAGCTGGAAGGCGTTTGGCGGAATTCTGAATTTTCAGAAGTCTGCTCTGGTTCCGTCCACGAGCTGGACTATCCTGGGTCTGACTCCAGAAACTACAGGCTGTAATTCGTCTCCTGCTGTCCAGCAGATGGTCATCCCTCCGGACTTACATGCAGGTGCTGGGCCTAATGGTGTCTACCTTTGAGGCGGTTCAGTTAGCACAGTTCCATACGAGGTCTCTGCAAGGGAGATTCTGGCCAAATGGGACAAGAATCTGCAGTCTCTGGTTCCTCCCCTTGTATTGGACAGTGGTCCCCACGCATGCCAGCCTGTCCCTTTGGAGAGGCGTCCTCTGCAATTTTTTAGCTCAGGGGATCTGGGCACTGGAAGAGTCCAGACTAATGATTAATGTCTTGGAACTCAGAGTGATCAGACTGTGCCTGAAATATTGGAAAGGTCGTCTTCAGAGATGTCCAGTGCATATTCAATCAGACAATGCCATGGCCATGGCTTATGTCAGTCACCAGGGGGGCACAAGAAGTGTCCTGGTGGCTCTGGAGGTATCTGGCATTCTAAGGTGGGCAGAACAATTTGTTCCAGCCCTCTCTGCCATGTGCATTCATGGGGTGGAAAACTGGCAGGTCGAATTACTTCAGTTGGCAGGCGGTGGACCAAGGGAAGTGGTCCTTTCATTCGGAGGTGTTTCATCAGTTGTGTCTCCAGTGGGGCATCCCCAAGGTGGATCTGTTGGCTTCTCGGCTCAACAGAAAGGTGCAGAGGTTTGTGGCTTGGTCACGAGATCCTCTGGCGGATGCCACAGATGCTCTGGTGGCCCTTTGGGGTCGGTATCATCAGATTTTCACCTTCCCTGCTCTCAAGCTTATGCCAAGACTTCAATGCAGGATCAAGGCAGAAGGGATTCGGGTCATCTTAGTGGCCCGGATTGGCCTCGCCAGGCTTGGTACCCTGATCTGGTGTGGCTGGTCGCCTGACATTCCTCGAAAGCTTCCTCTCAGGGAGCATCTACTGTCCCAAGGACCAATCTGCTTTACAGTCGTGAGTCAGTGTTTCCAACGCTGTTAAAAGCTAGGAAACCTACTTCTAGCAAGATCTACCGTAGTACGTGGAAGACATACATTGCGTGGGGTGAGTCTCTTGGGGTTCATCCTCGCTCTTGTTCGGTGGTTCGGATCTTGACTTTCCCTCAATGGGGGATTGAGCAGAAACTGGCCTTGAGTACTATCAAGGGTCAGATGTCGACCTTATTTCAACTGCCTTTGGCCGCATACTCCCTGGTGCGTACTTTACTTCCGGGAGTTAGGCACTTGACACCTCCAGTGCTATCTCCAGTTGCCGCCTTGGGACCTCGATTTGGTGGTCAGTCCTCCAGAAGACCCCTTTTTAATGATTTTAGGGAGATTCCCCTGCTTACGTTGTCCCAGAAATTGGCCTTTTTAGTGGCTTTTACCTCTGAGAGCAGGGTGTCCGAGTTGGCTGCGTTATCCTGTCGTTCACCTTACTTGGTGGTTCACAGAGATAAGGTGGTTCTTCGCTCCTGTCCGTCGGTCCTTTCAAAGGTTGCCTCTGATTTTCAGTTGAATAAAGACATTGTGTTGCCTTCTTTGTGTCCCAGGCCAAAACATCAGAAGGAAATGGCCTTGCATGCTTTGGATGTGGTCTAGGCAATTAAGCTGTACCTGGCAGCTATGGAGTCTTTTAGGAAGTCAGACTCTCTATTTGTGCTAACGGATGGGCCTCGGACATTTTAGGCCAATATGTATTCTGCTACATATTTTTGGTAAAAAAAATCCCAATAAGTGTATATTGATTGGTTTGCGCGAAAGTTATCACGTCTACAAACTAGGGGATAGATTTATGGCATTTTTTTTCTAGTAATGGCAGTGATCAGCGATTTTTAGTGGGACTGCGACAATACGGCAGAAAGATCAGACACATAACTGATACTTTTGAGGGGACCAGTGACGCTAGCACTGTGATCAGTGCTAAAAATATGCACTGTTACAGTACTAATGACACTGGCAGGGAAGGTTTTAACACCAGGGGCGATCAAAGGGCTAACTGTATCCCTAGAGGATGCTTTCTAACTGTGTGGGGGAAGTACTTGCTGGATGAACACAGAGACCTGTGTTCTTAAATAGCAGGAACACAGGATCCCTGTGTTCATCACTGACAGAACGGCAGTCGCCTTGTTTACATCGGCAGACCGCCATTCTGTCTCTCTGGTCCGCCGGACCCACTGATTGGCTCCCCCTCTGGCCAATCAGTGTGTGCCCCCACTGACTATTGCACGAAATGACATACAGGTTTGTTGATACGCACAATAGAGCCGACTTGCTGCAGTATATGTCCTGCTAGCGGTCGGCAAGTGGTTAAAGTGTTACTAAACCCAGGAACCTGCATTCACTATATTTGGTCTCCCACAGTGCGCAGAACATGGAAAAGCAATTATTTTCATACATATTAACTGCTAAATACATTTTCTCATCAGCAATATATAGCAGTCTGGTGACTTCAAGCACTGTGGCCCCCAGTTAGGCAATTGGGCTACTGCAGTATATATGGGCACCAGTCTTTTATGATAGCCATTCATAATTAAACTTTCCTGATGAAGCAAACTTGATCTATAAAATGTGTTGAGAATGAGATAAGTTCATCATCACCCAATAGACTTTTAGAGATGAGACCAACAACATGTACATTTATCACTATGAATAAACTGCATATGAATATGATTTTGGGAAAGTAATACATGCATTTTTTGCAGTTTTCAACTGTATAATTGTATCATCGTAAACATAAACAAAAAGAAGGGCGCACCAGCCTAGCGCATTATCCTCAATAGGTTTTTATTGGTAAAATATAAAAAAATGGCTACTCACAAACATGTGATGTAAACCAGCATATCAACTCCAACAAACAACATCCATGATGTTAGAGTCCAATGTCTCGTGAAGATGAAAGGCTAAGGGCCATCACTGAACCCTTGGTATATATAGTAGAAAGAGTATCATACCTATTGGCAAGCAGCTACTGAAGTGGGAGTGCAGTACCCGTATATATAGAGAGATTCATCATATTGTATAAGTATTTGTATTTATTATGGTTTGGCCAAAGTTAATTGTGTGCCCATGCGCACAAGGGAGGTATCTCCTCCCCTAATCATAAGACTCATGTGGAGGCTCTTTCTACTATATATACCAAGGGTTCAGTCATGGCCCTTAGGCTCTGAGGAAGAGGCACTGCCTCGAAACGCATTAGCCTTTCATCTTCACGAGACATTGGATTCCAACATCATGGACGTTGTTTGATGGAGTTGATATGCTGGTTTACATCGCATGTTTGTGAGTAGCCATTTTTTTTTATATTTTACCAATGAAAGCCTACTGAGGATAATGCGCTAGGCTGGTGCGCCCTTCTTTTTGTTTATGTTTACAGTGTTTTTTCAACCACCCCGGTTGTAGAGGGCAGCAAGGCTTAGCCATTAGTGGATGCCAAGTGAGAATCCCAGGATAGAGGCAGTCTGAGAACCTGATTCTGAGCGCAGGAGCAAGGTGCCAAGCATCACAATTTTCTTTCCTTAATTGTATCATCATCTGTGTTTTAATGATTGTAATAAGACTGCTTTAATAGTATTTACCATGGGATATGCAATGTGTTGATTAGGTATCATTTAAGTCTGTAGGGATTTAGGGTTGTGTGATAAAAGTTTAAAGTATCAAATATTCTGGAATGCTGTTACGTGCTTAATTACATATGTACAATAATTATTTTTTTAACCACTTGCCGACCGGTCACGTTGACCGTACTGCGGCAAAGTGGTTCGTTATCGTACTACGTCGCTGGACTCCTTCCCCCGGCTCGCGCGCCGCCAGAGGCGCGCTCCCGCTGTTTTCATTCACAGCGGGAGTCGGGCCAGGGGAGGAGCGGCGGTGATCGCCGCTGCTCTTCCCCGATCGTCGGGGAATCTAGTTTGGAGATCCGCCCGCCTGTGTAAACAGAGCGGGCGGATCTCCTCAGTGACAAGGAGTGACAGATTGCAGTGTTCAGCATAGCTGAACATGCGATCTGTCCCTGACTCACTCAGTCACCTCCCTCCACACACGTCAGTAAGCACCAGGCATACATTAACCCCTCCCTCTCCAATAAAATTAACCCCTTCCCTGCCAATGTCATTTTTACAGTAACAGTGCATATATATAGCACTGATTACTGCAGTAATGTCACTGGTAACCCCAAAAGTGTCAAAAATGTCAGTCAAGGGTCCGATCTGTCCGCCGCAATGTCGCAGTCCCGCAAAAAAATCGCAGATCGCCGCCATTACTCGTTAAAAAAAAACACCAAAAATGACAGAAATCTTTCCCTTAGTTAGTAAATGCAATAACTTTTGCGCAAACCAATCAAAATACGCTTATTGTGATTTTTTTTTACCAAACATAGGTAGCAGAAAACAAATTGGCCAAAAATTTAAAAAAATTTTGATTTTTACATTTTTTTGGGGGGGAATTTCATATAAAAAAATGTTAAAAATATTATTATTTTTTCAAAATAAACGCTCTTTTTTTGTTTATAGCGCAAAAAGTAAAAATCACACAGGTGATCAAATACCACCAAAAGAAAGCTCTGTTTGTGGGAAAAAAAGGACGTAAATTTCATTTGGGTACGGTGTTGCACGACCACGCAATTGTCAGTTAAATTCGCACAGCGCTGAATCGCAAAAAGTGGCCCAGACGTAAGACAGCAAAATCCTCCGTTGGTAAAGTGGTTAATATCATTTTTGTCCTTTTTGCCTGAGTTCTTGTAGTGGTGCCTGGGTCTCAGGACTGGCTGGACAGAATTGCAAATCTTTTGGCAGGAAAAGCAACTGCCCTTCCTTTATCTTATGGCTGAATTGTTTTAGGGCTCAAAGTCATTGATTTTGACATGTTTTTCTGTAATATTCTTAAAGAAGTTAACAAATGTAAGATCTATTTATTATAACAAATAGATAAAACTGTCAATGAGGAAGAGCTTCCTGCTGATGTTCATGTGCCACCCGGGTCATAGAGGTCAGTGGCAGTTGGAGAGGTTTGGGTGATACACATGTACCCTGCTGCCTGACAAGGAGATAAGGTTTTGTGACCTTTAATTATGTAAACTGTGAATGGCAGTGTATGGAGATAGCATATCCTGGTTATCAATCAACTGAGCTGAACACCAGCAGCATGCATGTATGATTTGGCCTCCAAAGTCCACAAGGAAAAAACACCATTTAGGCTAGTAGTCACTGGACATACATACTGCACATGTGTTCTGATCTGAAGGAACATGACTTCCACCTTAACTAAACTAAGGAATTCTGAGCTTATGTTTCTCACCATGATGATCCTGCCTTACTTTAACAGTGGTGGGTAATGGACCTCTGAGGTCTTTCTTGGCACAAGGACAGCCCAACCATAATCTCAATTTGCAGATGTAGCATGCAGGTTATACACTTAGTACTCGTCTTATAATTCTAGGATCTTGTGATCTTAACAGACCCTGCATGTTAGCTTGTTTTTTTTTCTGATTTGTTTTCCATTCATAATAGTGGAAAATCTGTAAGTGTTCAGCAATTGTTCCCTTTTCTCCATAGAAAAGGGAATGGTCACATCGAATTGTGGGTGCTCTATAGATTCATTTTTCGAGTCAGAAAAAATTGTTGGAGTAGGATCTCGGTTTGTGATAATCTAAATAACTATGCACAAAAAGTAGATGGAGGAACTCCTTTTAAACTTAGACAAAATATTTTTTTTGCAGGCATCCTACATAAAGTGCAGGAACAGCAAAACACAGATGCAGAATCATGTACAAATCCAGCACTATACTTGGTGTTTTGAGGTTAAATAGTGTAGTAGAGAGGATCACTTACATCCAGAGGTAGATGAAAGTGGGCAGATGTAAACTTCCTTTTCAGTTAATCTGCGCAGGGAAAACCAAGAGAGTCACTTAAAGTGGAACTAAAGTTATAAAAAAGCAAAAAACAAAACTGCAAGCAGGCAGCTTTTTATTGTGGTAGATGCTTGTTTCGTCTCTTCTGCAATAAAAACAAATGTACCTGCCTGTTAAGCCTTCCATTGAATGTACACTGAGCTGCACTTGCAAAGCTCCGAATACATACTTGGCACAGTGCTGTGTGCCAGAATGAATAAGCTCCATACGCATGCGTGGTAATAACATCATCCTCTCTGGATCAATCAAGAGGTCAAAAACCTGGAATTCTGAAAAAAGCCTAGGAAGAAGATGTTAGCAGCAGGCAAGGGACTCAATTGCCATGGAATAAAGGTAAGTATTCTGTTGGCTTCAGTTCTGACAAACAGCACCCCCACCCTTTCCTTTCCAGCTACTTATACTCACCTTGCTTTTGCTCCTCCACCACCCATTGGCCCATGGGAGTGAGAAGAAGAAACTCAATGTAAGGTCCAAATCAGTGTTGACAGAGCTTATACAGTGCTCCCCCACCCCTACAGTGCTCAGGCTTGATTAATAGCTGTTTAGGGTCCCCCTGATGCAAAATGGGAGGAATGGCAGGGAGTCAAATGTTCTCTATACTGTATGCAATGGGCATTTCTCTTTACTCAAAAAAGTTAAATGGTGGGGTAGCGAAAGGAAGCTGAATAGAACCAGTGTGAGGAGCTTGCATTGTGGAATTGTTCTATGTATATAAATTGCTAATGAACTGTTTTACTTTAGCATGCTTTCCCTAGGTAACACACTCTTCCTGAAGAAGCTTGAAATGGCGAAACATGTTGAAGCAACTACTCAAGGCTTATAAGCCTGCAAACATTGAATATTGTACCTACAATTGGTTTTTAAATGCTTTCAATGTTTTGAATTTAATAAAAAATATTATGTTTTTACTTTTACATTTGCGGTCTTACATTTTGGCACCCTTAAAGTACCGTTTTTTCATGATGCTTGCCTCTATATTGATTTAAAGGGATGTGGTGCCTCTGGCTTCATGCACTGTCCTAGTTCATCTTTAAATAGTATTGGATGATGTTTTTTTGGATTTATGCAGATACACACTGCATGTCTTTAGCTGTCTTTGAGGGAATGTGGGCTTCTGATGTGTCCTTACACTTTTAAGAGGGAATTGGCCCCTCCAAGGCATACTTGCTCTTAGTTAATTCTTGTTCCAAAATTGGAGCTCTCTTATGCCTCGTTTCCACTGAGTGGTACGGTACGGTGCGGTTCAGTACGGTAAGGTACGGTTCGGAACGGTACACATTGGGTTTCCACTGCCAATAGTACCCTTTCATGATAGGCGTGGTGTAGCAGGAAAGCTGTGATAGACGATTCTCTGTCAACCAATCAAAGTTCTGCAGAGTGTAGCTCCACCCTGTTGGTATGGTACTAATGTGCTTGGTACCCCAATGAAAGGGTACCAAAAAGTTGTACGGTTCGGAATTAGGGTACCAATTATAATGGAAACGGCATAAATAGCGTACCGTACTGAACCGAACCGTGCCAGAAAGCTCAGTGGAAACGAGCCATTAGATTGGAGTTAGGGACCACACTTTGCAGAGGTGCCTTTTGCAGTGTGACTCTACATATATTTCCAACTGTATGCAACAAAAGCTTTTGACACTTTTCATGTTTTTAACACTGATTGTTGAAATAATTTTGACCATGCTTTGACTGGCTAGTAAGTGTGCTTAGGAACTTTTTGTGTATTGTATGATTATGTGATGTTCTCTGCCTCCTGATGCTAGATGGTAGAAGCAAAAGATAACAAAATATCTACCAGCAATGGCTCATAAATAGTAAGGATGGCAGCAGTGCATTCTAATCTGGTGGTCTCCAGAGGTTTCATCATTGTTCCCTCTACTGCCAACCTACCTGTCTTTCCTCAAGATGGAGAGTTTGATGGCTGCCAAGGTTCCAAGTTTCTTACATCTACTTAAACCTGTGTTTAGTGCCTTTGAGTTACTTTATCCTATGAACATAAATATAAAGGGGAAGCCAAATATCAAATCGTATCTGTGGTCATGGGTTGGACACATCCGTTCTGGTCAAAAATGTGAAGAACTGTAAAAGGAGAATTAGACATCAATATTTACTGCAAAAAAATAAGCCTTAAATTGACCAGCTTATTCTTATTTTCACTCTTAATACGGTTGACTTTATTAACGAACCTAATTTAAACCTAAGAACTGCTAGGTTTCACAACAAACAATAAGCATAAGTACTATATTTTGTCCTTATTTTTTATTTTTTTTAAATGTATTTAATTTCTAGCTAAACACAGCAAGTGGTCTCCACATTAATATCCCTATTCACTTTATACTGTAAAATTTCAAGCTCATAATTACAAGCTATCAGAATTTATCAGGAATTAGTATCTTATACCATTTTCTCGCTTATTCTCCTTCCTTTAAAAAAAAAAAAAAAAAACTCTTTAAAGAAAAAAAAATTATACATATTGCAAACATACGGGTGATCTTTAGAAATTGTCAGCATCACTTCATAATTATATACAACAAGTTTTAATTAACTAAAGCTCTGAAAATCATAATGCCTTATTAAAATGCAATTAATCCTTTGATTAAAAAACAAAAAGCACAAGTATTTACAACAAAAACACAAGTAGAATAATTACAAATATCATGTACCCATTTCTTTTATTTCAGTGTCACTTATAATGTCGCCTATTCCCTTCATTAATTCAAATACACACATTATCTCAAATCCACAGCAGACTGAGTGACAGTGGCCACCAAACACACAGAACTATATCCTATTGATTTTCGCAAATCCCGAACAATGCCATTTGCATGCTTGTTTCTGTAATAATAAAGATATGCCATTCAGAATTAAAACACCGTCCAGGCTAGTGGCAACTAATTGTGTTGTGTGTAATGAGTGCAATTTCAATTTGATATAACCCTCAGCTTTTCTTGCAGCACTCGCTAAGTACTTTCAAGTCTTTGTGGGGAAATAATTGATTTTTTTGTGCTATGGGCACAAGAAAATTATTATGATCTTTTGAATAATGCCAAAGAAAGGACCATGAATGGTTTAAATTGGTGTATATAGAAGGCTTCACTGTGGCTTGCAGCTTGACTGACAATCGGCTAATGTAGCATCTAGATTAGCAAAATTTTAAGGAGGCAGCTAATGTGAAACTGGTAAAACAACACATTTTTTTGTATTAATCTTTTTTTTTTTTCCTATATCTAGTATTCTGCGAATGACACAATATAGGATTTTAGACACACTGAATTTGATATCACCTCTATCGTTCCAATTCTAGAACCTTGGAATAATTATGTCCTCTAGCTTTTTGTCTGAAAAAATCTTACATTATAGGCTGGGTTTCCTCCAACTGGTAGATGACATCCTTCAAATATAGGCTTGTGAATCTGAAATGCTATCACATAATCAGTAGTTGAAAAGGGCATTGGTTAAAACCCATTCCGGTACTAATGACTGTGTTTCTTAATAACACATTTTATAAATATTATATGACTGACGTGCACTGAATTAAGAACTTATTACTTATTTCAAAAAGTGTTATTTTAATTTTTTTTAAAAATCCAATCAATTTAATAGGTTTATTTTGATGATAAACTTGTTTTGTTTTGTATATAAATGTCTATTTATGATTTAAAAAAAAAGCATATTTTGCCATTTATGTATTTCTTATATTAAGCTTACAGAAAACTTCTACACAAATTATTTTTGTTATATATATATATATATAATTGTAATTCTTTCATTGTTTGATATTTGATATGATTTCTTGATTTATTTGAATTTATTATTTTTTTTGTTATATTTTATTATTTTGTTATCTACTCTCTCTTGCCAAACACTGGTACGTCTATCCTATCGGGTTAAAAAGAACACAGCTTTAGCGTGCTTATTCAGGTAACCCTGTAGGTAAAGAGTTAAAGCCCCGTAGTAATTTTGTATTTTAAATGTATTTATTAAAGAAGGGAATCTTGTTAATTTAGTTGGTCATAACTAAATAGTTGCTAATCTGGGGCAGGAGTCTGCAGAGAATATTGGACAGTTTAAAGGTTAATCACCGTCGCCTAGTTACAAGAGCGAAGCTGAACTAATTCTTCCAAAGGCAAATGGCTTGCCGTTTTATCAGCAGTGCAGATTAGAAGTGTTAATATACAGAATAGAATGGATGCTCAAGGGCCAGTTTTTCCTTATCGGCAAACTTTGCAACAGAACTGAGCTACAGCAAAACCTCTGCACTTTCTATAATAAGGCCCCTCATTTTGCCTCTCGAGCAGAACTATCAAACAATCCTCCCCAAACTACTGCCACCAAAATCAGGGTATTACAGACTACAGCTAATTGGAAGATCACTATAATGAAGTAAAAGATAAAATACATTGGCTGCCAGCCTAAAACGTGGATCAACGCCATACTGGAAGCTATCTTGCAATGTCACACTCTAGGAGATTTACATAAACAATGCTCTAGAACTAAATGCCCTGAAAATACATCTCTGTCCATGACAAGGAAATCTGACTACAACACTGGTTGCAGAAAAGAGTATGTGATGCATGGGATTGCCGGCTTTCCATTTTATACATGGCCTGTTCAACGGGGCATAGCGCAAGTCGGTAATGGAAATGGTAACACCCCATGAGCTCGCCTTAAAATGGAAACTGGACCGTAAAAATTACGAAGCACTGCATATGCTGATGTGGTTTATATATGCTTAGCTTCCAAGTTAAACTTTTTATATATTTAAATGTAGTACACAGAGGTACTATTAAATGGTGTGTTTGGTGCAGTTATCATTTTAGCGGGCTTAAAGCCTAACTGCAACTTTGAGATATGGGAGGCAGTGGTCTGTGAAGTTACAAGTGGTTCAGTCCTCTAAGGAATGGCCAGCAGTCACTGTAGCAGCTCGGGGTGTCCACCAGGATTGGTGGAAGAGCTCTTAAAATGTAGTTAGTTAATTCAGGAATGATAATTATCCCATTATGCTTTGGCATAATCCGGACCATTTGACACCATCTATTATGCCCAACATCACTGTATAACACTGAATTAAGAAAGTGGCAACTTGTGGCCATGAAACACATTTGTTTTGGTGACATACAGCAACTTGATGTTTACTAAACCAGTTGACTCTGACCTATTCTTAGATAGATGAGGATGGTCGCCTCTGCCGATTAGACCACTGACAGGTTTTGTTCATATCTACCTGAACTCACCTAGTAACTCCAGCTTTGCTATCACTTTCAAGAGTTCATTTGGGCCAAGTTGGCCAAAAAAAATACATTTAAAGTGATAGCAAACCAACCAGTCATATATACATGAACATGCAGTTTGAAATTATTCGACCATGTCCAGTAAGAAAAGGGTTTGCATTTATTGAGAAAATGCAAAGCATTATCTGAATGGTGTCCGTGTGGGAGACTCCCTGTGTAGAAGGGCAGCCACTCAAAATGGGACCATGGGACCTGGGAGCTAGTGAAGATCATTGGGGTGGCTGTGTCTTTGTCTGAGATTTATGTGCCCTGCATTGTAGTAGGCTATAAATAAATAGCTAGTATGTAGGCAGGTTGAGCAGGTGGCTGGGATGGGAAAGATGCTGCAATCCGATGATCGCTAAATCACTTCCTCATTTATCTCCAGTAGCAAATGAAATGGTCACAGGACCACCATTTACTGCATGCGCTAAGGAGAGTCTAGCATTGAACTTAGTTGGGCTCCAGGCGTCATCTTGGGGAAGACTGTGTAGTAGTAATAGTTTATATCAGTGATGGCAAACTTGGCACCCCAGATGTTTTAGAACTACATTTCCCATGATGTTCATGCACTCTGCAGTGTAGTTGAGCATTATGGGAAATGTAGTTCCAAAACATCTGGGGTGCCAAGGTTCGTTATCACTGGCATTCACCGTATCTCACAAAGGTGAGTACACCCCTCACATTTTTGTAAATATTTTATTATATATTTTCATGTGACAACACTGAAGAAATGACACTTTGCTACAATGTAAAGTAGTGTACAGCTTGTATAACAGTGTAAATTTGCTGTCAGGACAGGTTCCACTCAGAACAGGCCTAGCCATGGTCGACGATTGTCTTGAGAAATAGAATTATGAGTGCTGGTAGCATTGCTGCAGAGGTTGAAGGTGTGGGGGGTCAGTCTGTCAGTGCATAGACCATACTCTGCATCAAATTGGTCTGCATGGCTGTCGTCCCAGTAGGAAGCCTCTTCTAAGGATGATGCGCAAGAAAGCCCGCTAACAGTTTGCTGAAGACAAACAGACTAAGGATATGGAATACTGGAACCATGTCCTGTGGTCTGATGAGACCAAGATAAACTTATTTGGTTCAGATGGTGTCAAGCGTCTGTGGCGGCAACCAGAGGAGTACAAAGACAAGTGAGTCTTGCCTACAGTCAAGCATGGTGGTGGGAGTGTCATGGTCGGGGCTGCATGAGTACTGCCCGCACTGGGGAGCTACAGTTCATTGAGGGAACCATGAATGCCAACATGTACTGTGACATACTGAAGCAGAGCATGATCCCCTTCCTTTGGAGACTGGACCGCAAGGCAGTATTCCAACATGATAACGACCCCAAACACATCTCCAAGACAACCACTGCCTTGCTAAAGAAGCTGAGGGTAAAAGTGATGGACTGACCAAGCATGTCTCCAGACCTAAACCCTATTGAGAATCTGTGGCACATCCTCAAAAAGGAGGTGGAGGAGCGCAAGGTCTCTAACATCCACCAGCTCTGTGATGTCATCATGGAGGAGTGGAAGAGGACTCCAGTGGTAACCTGTGAAGCCCTGGTGAACTCCATGCCCAAGAGGGTTAAGGCAGGGCTGAAAAATAATGGTGGCCACACAAAATATTGACACTTTGGGCCAATTTGGACATTTTCACTTAGGGGTGTATTAACTTTTGTTGCCAGCGGTTTAGATATTAATGGCTGTGTGTTGAGTTATTTTCAGGGGACAGCAAATTTACACTGTTATATAAGCTGTACACTCACTACTTTACATTGTAGCAAAGTGTCATGTATTCAGTGTTGTAACATGAAAAGTTTTAATAAAATATTTACAAAAATGTAAAGGGTGTACTCACTTTTGTGAAATACTGTACATTCCAAAGTATGTAGCTAAGGCAAGTGACTCATACAAATATTTTTTTGCATTACACAACGGATGTGCTGTTTCAGTGCTTGATGAAAGCTACATATGAAATCAGCAGAGCTCTTCTTAATGCCCCATGATGTTGGTAAACTTTGGGAACTTTTCATATGCCTCACTGTGTAATCCAGATGATATATTTATTGTAATGTCCATACCAGACCTTATTTGATTCTAGCATAACAGAGTCAGGCATGATGACCCAACACAAAACAGAATTCCAAGCAAACAAAGCCCATTAAAGGGTTCCAAGCCTTCCAAAGCTGTCAGATGGTTTACTATTTCATTCAGTCACTCTCTTGATCAAGGTAGCCCTGCCAGACAGCAAAGCCTGGTATTTCCTACCGTGTCCCACCTTTACAACTAGCTTTTTTATTAGGCAATAAATCAGCATACCAGATGCCCAGTTTGCATTAAGTTTTATTGTTGCAGTGATCACTCCATCTGCCTGGGCTAATCTCTTTTAAAGGAAGCACACAAAACCTGCACATTCATTAGTGTAGTGTGCTGGTTGCTGTATTAGTGGTGCCATTCTAACACTATATTCATAATAAAGAAAAAGATCTGGCTTTTGCCCTGAGGATCAACCTTTTCAGTTTGGTTTGCCAGGTTTCTAGGCTACAAGGAGTTCCCCTCTGACTCTTCCACTGGTACACTGACAGCAGGCAGTGGCTTGAGCGATGAGCCGGTGTTAGATAGAGGGCGTTAGCAAGGACGATACAGGCTCTCTTCTCCTCCAGCCAGTCCATCTGACCATTGAAGATGCACCAAGCATGTGGAAGGACATTGGTTCATAGAGCTGCCTGGAGTCCGTAAATCATGATAAGTGAAGATGGAAGGTAGGCTGGGCTTCAAATATTGTCACTCTTGTTGTTACTGTTGCCTTACTTCTTGTTATTGCCATGTATTTCTCCCACTTGCCAATTTTTTGCCTATATATTGTCATTATTGTCTGTTTGTTGCCTATGTTTAGTCAACATTGCCTATTTTTAACCAATTTTTTGTAATAAATTGATGCCCATGAATTGCCCGGAATGTTATTTTTTGGCCAAGTTATCTGCTTTTAGACCTGTCAATGTTTTTACCCAAATGTTGCTTTTGACCCTGTCCTATTATATTCCCATTATGGATTTGCACCAGATCAGATTCAGTCCATTTGGAAGATAAAGATACCATTGGTAATATGGATTAAGCTAGCAGGGCAACCATGAATACTAAGATAAAAATAATGACCTTTTTAGAAAAGTAATCATGTCTCATATATGGATTAACTGAATTCTTTACACCAGCAATAGATAACCTATAGTTAATGTAAGCATTATATTTACAACTTAAAGATACTGTGTCATTATATTTAAAACTAAAAAAGGCCTGTCAAGATCTTTGCTGTCTTGAAGAAATGGGTTTGCTGAAAAATCTTCTCCATTTGCCACTTCTGAGACTGTTGGATGTCGGGTCCCCCATTTGTGCTATGTGGTTTGACCAGCTAGCCCGGCATCACTATAGGAGGACACAATAGGGGCGTAGTGGCCAGCAGTAGGAGCCACAACCCACAGTGGGAGACCAGGCATATGACACCCCTGGAAGTTTTTTAGTTATTATTTCAGAAGGGGTGATATGGTGATAGATGGTATGGTTGGTAGGACAGGTGAGTATTTCTTTTCTTTGCAGGCAAGCCTCTTTTGCGTTATATTTTTGAAACAGAGTCATCAAAAAATATATTTTATTTAAACTTTTTTAAAAAAAATATGTGCTAAGAAATATGGCTTTGTCAACTTCCATTGCTAATTGTCTTCAAGATCATGCTGATCTAATGACTTTTCTCAGTCGCTGACCTGCATAAAGTATAAAGTAAGAAGTGAGTGTGGGGTCAGATATTTTGGTCTGCATATTTGTTTTGGTAACCCAGGAAGCAATGAAGGCATTAGAGTAGCATGAAAGCTAAGCAGCTATGATTTTCAGAAGCAGCCAATAATGGTAGGCTTTACTTTTTCAAAACCAAGGCTTGCTTAAAGCCCAATTCCAGGATAGAATATCAATATCCCCACCATCACCACTTACCAAGAAATTCATTAGTTAAAAAAAAAGAAAATTTCTAAACCTCTTTCCACAGTGGCTCTTCTGGTACTGGATGCTGTTGATCAGAAGCTGTATTCTGGGTCACCGGTCTTGTTGTTGCCCCACATCATGATGTCATGATGTTGCCACTGGAAGACTTTGGGATCCTGTTAGGCATCTAAGATAACCCGGTAATGGAAACTTTTGGCAGCCAATGAGCGGTATCCATGTCCACAAGAAGCCCCTTGAACACTGTAGACCAGACCTACTCAGACCAAAAAAAAGAATTGGGCTATGGTCTGTCATGGGACCTTGGACTTAGATAAGTAACTGAAGTGTCAGGGCACAAACACCAGGAGAAGGGCTCTAGGACCCAGCAGCGCTATCAGCAACTTAGCAGGAGAAGGACTTTAGGACCCAGCAGCACTACCAGCAATTTACCTGGGCCTATATAAGGAAGCCTGCCAGTGATTTTAGTTGCTGGTTGATCTTCGGCTCCTCCAGTGTGTTATCCTTGTGATATTCCAGTTCCTGTTTCCTGTTGCTGACCCGGCTTGTCCTTGACCTGTCTCCTGATTGCTTCCTGTGTTTGACCTCGGCTATCCACCTGACTACGCTTGCTCTGATATCCACCTGGCTCCTAATCTTGGCTATCCACCTGACCACGTTCCAGTCTCAGCATTATCCAAGTCCTGCAAACACCTCCCGGGCGCCACCTGTCTGCTGTTTCCACTTCAGCTGTACTCTGGATCCTCCTGCACACAGTCCAGCAGGCGACCCGTGCTACTTTGGGCCTGACCTCTCCTGTTCTCATCCTCAGGGGGGTCTGGAACTTAGCCGCAAGGGAAGCCCTCTCTTTCCATTGGCCTCCAGCACCAGGTACATGATATGAAGCTTAATTTAACTTTTAGGAAAATAAAAACTAGTGATTGGCTTACAACAGGTGGGATGGGTAAGGAGTGGCTTTTTTAACTGGAGATGAACATTGAAGTCACACTAAAATCTTCTTGTTTTCTTCATAAACCAATCTGCCTAGTCCAAGATAGCACAATGCAATACATTTTCATATTTATCACAGTCCATTAAATCCTACAAATCCATTAGATTCCTGCCAGAGTATAGTGCTTTTTGTGTGCCTCTTCCTTGAAGTTCCAGACGGGAACTACATGTTCTTTTATTCGTTGTGCTAGGATGCTTGCCTGACCATTCATTATGAAACAAAATCTGGCCAACAGGAATATGCTGCTTTGGGAGCCCCTGTCAGTCATTTCACCTTGGAGGAGGAGTAGAGGCTTGTCTTCAGTCAGATTGCCCCTCCAGCTGCCTATACATGGTGGGGCGGGAAGCTTTTTCACATGCTATTTATGTATGGCTCCGTAGGAACCTGCTAGGGCAAGGAGACCCCAGAAGAGAAAAAGAGGGGACAGTGAGAATAACACCAGAGAATAAGTGAAAGAACACTTGAGAAGAAAGAAAAGCAACAACTAATGTAAAAGTCTGGACCTCAGCTGCAAAAAAAAAAAAAAAAATTTGAACAAGATTTGTTATCAGAATTTTATTTCAAATTTCTGTCTTTTGTCTCATGTTTCTAATAGCTTTCATGCCCTAATTATGATGTCCAAAATGCACTCATCCTCTCCTGCCACACCCGAACCAACAACAGCTATGAAGGAGATGGTTGATTCATGGGTGCAGCTTGTCTTAGCTGTGAGCACTTTCACAGACAAGCTACAGCAAGATGTGTGTGTGTGCGTACGTGCGTGTGTGTGTCTTTGGGGGGGGGGGGGGTCAACCTCTTAATTCTTCTTGCCATTGCTTGCCTTGGGAAAGTATTCACAGCTACAAATCAGACATCTCCTTCATAGCTGTTGTTAAATTGGCCATGGCAAGAGTAGAGGGGGCCAGGTTGGTACTTTTTACTAGGGTTAGAAAATACTTATGGTGCTTTACCACTGCATGGAATGGTTCGGCTCGCTTTTGTGCTTTTCCACTGCATGGTACCGCATGGTACAGTGTAGGAACGGCTCGGTACGGTACAGTACTGCAGCGCTTTTCCACTACATGGAACTGAACGGTACGGCTTGCCTAAACAGTACCACCTCAGTTGTGGTTCCAACAGGACCGTACCGGTACCATATTCCACAATCCTTTGCATGCAGCCTTGACTGCTTGTCACTACTAGCCACTGATTGGTCAGAGAATCATTGTTATCCCACCCACTTACTTTAGTACTACTTTAGTGGAAAAGCAAACCGTACCAAACCGTTCCAACACCGTACCATGCGGTACCATGCAGTGGAAAACCAAACAGGGCCAAGCAGGGCCGAGTAGAGCCGAGCCGGTACTTGCAGTGGAAAAGTGCCATTAGAAACATAGGACAAAGTACCACATGTACTTTGTCCCATGGGGGACACAAATATAAAATGAAAATTCTAATGATAGATCTTCTTTAATATCACATTAAAATAAATTGAGTGCAGTGAGTTTAGCACAGCTTCAGTGTTTGTTGGGTAACAATAGTAGCCTACTAATTGCTTTCCCTTGTTGACTGCAATTGCTCTTTAAAAACCGCATAGGGAAACAGCTGTAAAATGGAACTAGCAGTGGCCTTTGGGAAATCAGAAAGAGCTTAAAAGGCCACACATGACATACAAACAGCTATTTAGGTGTCCCTGTTCTATCCATACACGAGATGAACAGATAATAATTAACTCAGCATTGTCCCAATAAGACAGTTATATTACAAGCATTTATCTGCGTCTACAAATAACCTCATAACAAACCAGCATTTATGTTATTACACATTTATCCTCTGACCTTCCCACGAAGCTCGGTAATCCTTTCTACCTTTCAGGCATTAAAAAGTGCCATAATAGCCATTTGGATTCCTGTAACTTATTAAGATGCAAATATTTTTCTGCACAACTTACGGAAGAAAAGGAGAAAAGAGGAAATCAAAGGCATCTGTAACTAAGCGTGTATTTAATTCGAAATGATCATATTGTACATGTGTTGGTAGCGTGGTGGTAATGAGTTGGAAGGTGCGTGCATACCACCACACTTGGTTGCTATGGCTCAGGGCTGCGATGCTGTGTAATTGTACTCAACAAATATGTGTTTATTCAGGGATAATTCTCCAGTGAACAATGGAGGGGTTTTGTGTACTGACACATTAATCGTAGTTAGATCAGCCTTGAATGGCAAAGTCACAAGTCAGTGTCAATAAAGGTCCATCCCTCGAATAATAGCCACGAGATGAATAGTGGAAGTGAATTGTTTTGTTGATTATTTTAATATATAGCCTGATTATGTGCAGGACCAATGTATTGCATAATAACTAGAAACCTTTCAGTAAGGTGAAAATGTCAATGCATTCCTAAAGACTATCTATCTATCTTTTTTTTGAATATCTTAGAGCAGACATTCTTTTTTATAATTGTAATTCTAATTGGGTACAGTTTTATTTATTTACTACATGTACTGGATTTGCTTCCTGCTGCGTAGCTCAACACAATGATTGTGCTTTACTGCGTCTTCCAGTAAAGTAATAGAAGTGGGGGTTAGCAGACTACTTTGTCTGAGGGTTTTCAGGATTATGTATTTTTCCCCTGATACGATTTCCATAGAAATGAATGGAAATGCTTTAGAACACACGTCAAGAGTGTCAACACACATTAACATGGAGGGGAAGCCTGTAGTAAAAAAGCGAAGGTAGGTACCCACATCCCTTGGATGATATTACAAAAAACAATGGGATATATACCCGAGACCCACCCCCCAGTGTGGTCAGGGGTATGGGGGGGGGGGGGGAAAGGTGTTGGGACTTTCTCGGTACAGTAGTAATCAAATATCGGCAACTATGTAAAATCCAAAATTTTTTATTAATAAATACAATTTAAAAGGCAAAAAAATGGGGACAAAGAACAACAAAATTATGCAAGGAGGTACTCTATCAGAGCCTATAAATAATCATATGAGCATATATATGGTTTGACTTATCCAAACAGACATGGACTTTCAAAGATCCAGGTGTGTATGCCTCGACATGTTTCGTGGCGGACCACTTCTTCAGGAGGATATCCTTATATACACACAATGCTCTTTCTAACAATGACAAAACAAGTAATTAGTAAACAATCGGTATATATATATATATTTTGAGATATCATACGGATGTACAAAGTACATCATCGATATGGGAGGTCAGTTATACACATCGATATGGGAGGTCAGTCTTACCTATTATTGTTAGGCTCAAAGGGATCACAGACCCGAATGCACAGCCATCAAATCCTCTCACCGCCGGTGCCTTATAGCACCTATATCACAGTGTATGATATAGTTGGGAATTCTTCACGTGCACGATAGCACTTTATTTGATAAGCACTTTATTTGATATTCACCTTTAAGTATGCACTATTTGTGTTTTGATATTTAATATTTGCACTAGTCACTTTATCAAGTTTATCACCTGATATATATTGTAATTTATATCATATTTTATTCATATTTCCTAATTTCTACAGTAGGCAGCGCCATTACCCTACCTTTTTATCCATTTCACATTTAGTCTCCGGACTAATATCCAGGGGGGCTGCAGCCTATATTTACACTTTCTATTTATAATATATTACCATCCACGTTTTTATATATTTATATTCCCACGTTTTTCACCTCATCTTTGCACATTTTTTTCCACATCCAAATAGAACCGTTTGCGCGGAGTTTATATCTTCTTACATTTTATTACCCATGCAGAGTGAGGGGTTATGGGGTAGAAAAAAAGAAATAGCCGCACATCTAGGGATTCCAAAAAGTTTCAAATACCTTTAATTCCAAAATGTTGCAAGTGATGACACCAAAGACACCAACATGAAGTCTCGTAGGCGCGTTTCACACATACATCTTGTGCTTAATCATTTGGTAATGATTAAGCACAAGATGTACTGTATGTGTGAAACGTGTCTACGGGACTTCATGTTGGTGTCTTTGGTGTCATCACTTGCATCATTTTGGTATTAAAGGTATTTGAAACTTATTGGAATCCCTGGATGTGCGGCTATTTCTTTTTTCTACAAGTGTTCCCACGGAGGCGGGCCGGGGCCAGCACTCTATGGGATATCCTATCTCCTGGCAATTACTACACACTATACACCTGGAGCAGCGCTTTCCTTTCTTCAGAGGGGTTATGGGGTAGTCTGGTCGGAGAGAAGAGGAATGATCTACAGTACTTTCTGGATTAGTAAGTCCTCATATGGGACCCAGAATTCAGAAACTTAAAGAGACTTTGGGTGGTAAAGAGCCTCCAAACCCTGATTACAGGGACTTTGGTCCCAAAAGGGTTGGTCCATCTACATGGGAGGCCTGAAAAGGAACAGGACAAAGTCTGCACCTGTTGCCGAGGTGAAGTAGAGGGGTTGACAGCCGTGAGAATGCATGAAAAAATATGCGCAAAAGAAAAAACTAGCAGGTGCTCTGATCAACAGTTTAGTATAGTCCTCCAGCTGGCTATTGGTGATAATTACACAAGTCAAAGAGTGCTGCTGCTCTCTATGGATCCTCTGGGTGGCAGGAACACGTCTAGACAAAAACACAAAAGAAGAGAGCGCAAAGCCGCCCTAGTGTAATTCGGCTTTAATATGGTAAAGGTAAAAACGCTACAATGGTCAAAATCCCATTGTGTGAAGATGGATACACTCCTAAAACTACCTCAAGATCCCGACAGGGGAGGGGGGAGCTGTGGACGTTCAACCTAGCTGCCTGGATCATGGCTAACATCTGAGGCTATCCACCATGCTCCACGTGCGGATCCCTATGCGCATGCGCCCTGTCCAGCCGGCGCTGTGCTCCGAGGACACACAAACCCACACGAGCAGGATACAGGGAGGAAGAGAGTGTGAACGTCTCCACCCCCCTGTTGGGATCTTGAGGTGGTTTTAGGAGTAACTAGAGGGATATTCTACAAATCTGTGCACAAAATACCACAAAAAATATGCTTTAGTAAGAGAGTAAAAATACAAAGTTGCACTAAAATGACTGTTAGATTGGATGTAAACCCAATCACTACAATCTTAAATCAGCTGATTGCCTGTCAAGCCTGCACTGCATAGAGTGCCTGGTTTGTAAGTATACTCTTTGCATATATGAGCTGAATAAATACGTTTACAGAGAGCACTAGAGGGTCTTTTTTTATGTTCCTTATATATATCTTGGAGCGAAGTCTAAGCTTAAAAGTGGAAGGAGGAGAGGAGTGAGCAATATCTCTGGTTGATATCCCCAAAGGGGAAAAGCTGCATTTGGCTCATTGGTAAAACATGAGTCAAATGTTGAGGTGAGCAGCTTATGAGCACAGGCGGAAGCACACACCAGCACTTTAGTTTTTGGATTTTGGCACCAGCACTTTATTGATGTTAAAGGCACAACATGGTGGAACTTCACTAAATTAAAATTTCAATGATTTTGACTTACATGGACTTTTTTATTCACTTATTTATTTAAATCTTGCACATTTTTATATGGATGATTCATTATCGATCTGCACATATTATGCACATATTTTGATGATTTTGGCGCTGCATTGATTTTTGTTTAGGTGAGAAGGGAGAGCCCCTGGAGAGCCGAGGCTCTTGTGCACATCGCTGGATCTAGATCAGGCTCAGGTAAGTATTGGGGGAGGGGGGGGGGTGATGGTACACACAGAAGGTTTTTTACTTTCCTGCATAGAATTCATGCTTGAGCCTTTAGAACCACTTTAAAGCCCCACTTCTGGCTGCTGTAAACTATACCAATGCATCAAGGGGTCAAATCCATTGAGCAAGGCAATCAAATAAGAACTAAACCCAGGAGCAAACATGCTATATACTATAGCTTGCAGTCCTTAGATGCCTTAGTTTTCTTTTATTTATTACAGGTACTTATATAGCCCTGTCCGTTTGTGCAGTGCTTTACATAAACAGTATATTGTATATTTACATTAGTCCCTGCCCTCGAGGAGCTTACAACCTAAGGTCCCTAATTTACATTCATACATACACATACTAGGGCCAATTTAGACAGAAATCAGTTAGCCTACCAGCATGTCTTTGGAGTGTTGGGGAAAACCAGAGGAATCCCATGCAGACACAGAGAGAACATGCAAATTCCAAACAGGTAGAGCCACGGTTGGGATTCAAATCAATGCCCCTAATGCTTTTAGGCCGTAGTATGAACTAGTGATCGTGATCGACCGTATAGTTTTTTAATGCCGATACCGATATTATGGTCATCGGATATTGGTATCGGCCGATATCGGCCGATATTTTCAGACATGTAAAAAAAATCTATATATATATATTTTTTTTCAAAGGTACTCCTTGTGGAGGGATCTGGGGGTCTAAAAGACCCTAAACCCCTCCTCGGCACTGAAAAGCATTCAAAACACCAAGTTTGGCTGTTTTAAATGCTGTCAGTTTTTTTTAATTCGGCGCCGAGTACCCGGAAGTGATGTCATGACATCACATCCGGGTTTTTTACATAGAGACCCAATCAGAGCCGAATGCGGCTTTGATCGGGTCTTCTCTTCGGTGGCGGTGGAGGTAGGATGCCCGGGTCTCCCGGTGGGACAGGAAACCCGGGCGAGCTGCGGAAGGCGGCGGGAGGGGGGACATCCCCTCCGGCACCTTGTATTGACAGCCAATCGGCTTCTCAGCCGCATCGGTTGTCACTACAAGTCTGCCAACCGTCAGCTATGGACACCGGTACCGGGGTGATGCCTCTAGTTGCAGGCATCACTCCGGTACAAGCTCTTTCCCAAAATATTGGCAATATCGGTAACCTCAGGGGCCGATTCCGATATATCAGGGAAAGTACATATCGGCCCCCGATATATCTTTGTTGCCCATAATCGGTCGATCTCTAGTACGAACCACTTAGCCACTGTTTTGTCTGCACAAAGAACATTTTTAGCAAGTACAGAAAATACCTGTTGATATTTCCGGAAATGCAGTGAGAAAAAAAAAAACTGAAAAATAGTTGCAAGGGAGATGGGAGAGTGGGGGTTAGGGGATGCCAGATTTAAATTGAGATGCGATTTTTAACAAAACTGTGCCATATATGGCAAAGCAACAGTTAAATTGTTAGACCATTCCTGAGTGGAAGAGGCAGCCCTGTGCATCCTTTGATTAGATCCCAGTTAGAGTTTAGACAAAGCAAGGACTAAAACCCCGTACACACGCACCGATTGTTGGCCGTAAATTTTCGGCCAACGTCCGATCGGCCGATTGTCGGCTTGTTAGTATGATGCTTCCGACAACCGACTGCGACTTTTCGGCCGAACAAAATCTGGTGTGCATGCTATAAAGTTTTTGTTGGCCGTCACCAGAACGGCCGATTGTTCGTCAGTCAGTACAGATTTCGGCGGACAAAAGTCAGATGAGCAAGACTGGGCATGCTCAGAGAAGAAAAAACACACAAAAAGTAGACCAGAACATGACATCACTTCTGCAGTTGGTTGTTGTTGGCCGACAAAATTTGTGTGCAGTCTAGAGCACATTCCAACCAACACAACAACACTGGACAAAAGATGGCCGATCGGTCGGCCAACAATCGGTGCGTATGTACGAGGCTTTATGCTATATGACAACACTGGGTGCCTGACCAGCCTATCACCAATGCTGTTACATGTTAGGAAGGAGAGCAAGTTAAATGGTCCACTATGTAGCAGGTATTTCTCCTCACATCCAGCAGAAAAAGATATACCACTGAGGAAGGAGTTTAGGGCAAGGTGAGTATATGCAGAAGACTGTTGCCTTGACCTGTGTTCAAAAAGTCTTCTGCTAGTATGATTTCATTCCATTATACTTGCCATTAAAAGGTAAAATGGCACTTGTACAAAAACATATCTGAATTTCCTAGCATATACTGTGCACATGATTAAGTAACTAGATGATTACTGTTTGCTATTTTGCTGTAAAAATCACTTAGACGTTTTATTGATTTATTGATTGCTGCAATTTTCTATAGATGGAAAAAGTCCTTTGGAGAATAGGTTCTGGATAATATCCCCGCAATTCATTAAAGAACGTCAGCCTAGTGGAAAAGCAGGAAACCAATGGCTCTTATATAATCGCTATCACTAAAGGTAAACACTTAAAGGGCAATTCTCCCAAGCCTGATATTTCATCTACAATCACGTGCTGCTATAAAGAAGGACGGATTCACTCCAGTATAAAGAAACCAGCGTGGGCTCATGAGTGTATGCATACTGCTACTCATAGCTCTGTGCATAGAGCAAATGCCAGATGTGTAAGGCTCCATGTACACGGGACATTGTTAAAAGTCCCTTTGAATGCTGGCATTTTTAGGACATTTGAAACGTCCGTTAGGTCGCGTTTGCACCCGCGTTTAGCGGGCGTTTGCAGGCGTTTGCGTTTAGAACCGTTCCTAGAGGTCAAAAAAATTATTCCCCTTTAAAATGGAAAAACGCGAACGCTAAACGCGGGTCATCGCGTTTGGTCGCGTTCGGTCGCGTTTTTGCGTTTGAAACGCCGGGAAACACACGTTCGAACGCAAATAATTGCGTTCCAAAAAACGTCCCTGAACGCAACTGCCTGCAAATGACTGTAAACGACCTGGTGTACATGGACAGATAAGATAAAATATAGATGGGTTCAGGGGCTTCTGAAAAAAAAAACCCAACTGCTCCTAAACGGCCATTTCCAGCGTCCCGTGTACATGGAGCCTAATGCTTGTGCAAACTCAACATTGTTATTGGCATCCAGCAGCATGCCTCCTGACCTGCCTCTAGACTTTAGCCTCTTTTTTGTGACCTCAGGTGTCTGTCGTGTCCCCCCCCCCCCCCACCATAGGCCCTCAACCTAGTTCCCATAACCTGCTCTGGTACCCCAGTGATCCTGCACTTGGTTCTTGTTCCTTATCCTCATCCCTCACAGTCTCTTTCATCACTTTCAGGAGTGTTGGGCAGAAGGAACAAGAGGAGACCCCATTTAGTTGGTCTCAACCTCAATAATAGTTACCTCTGACTACAAGGCAAGGCCCATAAGACGTTAAATGCTCCCCCTAAAGAATCTCAGTAATGCAGAAAGAGAGACTAACTGCAAGAGTGGGACATCTTATTTTGGCCTTGTCAGAGCATGTTATTTGAAGGAATAATGCTTGCTTAGTCTAAACCTAAATGCACCAAATGGCTGGTGGATATTTTTAAAAAAATGTTGTTTTTGCATTGGTATGGTCCTGGACGGGGCTGCAGTCTACCACATCTGGGTTTAATAGCTGGAAGTGATCTGATGTAATCTGTGTACGGCTTTCTGCTGTGCTGTTAAGCTCCCTTTGGACAGCACTCAGAGTTTCAAGGGCAGAGGATCTCCATATGGGCTGAGAGCAGTGATATCTTTCTACATGTATTAATTTGTGTCTTTTATATTTGCCTGGAATTCAGCTATAACATGTTAAGGATTAAATTAGATAGTTTAAAGCATTTTTACCCCAACACGTCCTGATATGTGGCTGCTGTACCAGGTACTTGTATTAGAAAGCATCCTGTTCTCTTTGTATTGCTTCCTTTGTATTAAATCCCTGCTGTTCCTGCCAGTCCCTCTGCTTTCCTATTAAAAACTGACCACACTAAGCAGGAGAGTACACCATGGTCAGTTTTCTAGCTATGCTGGGAACGCAGTGTGCTCTCCTCCAATGATCAGACATGTCCTGACACGCCCCACGCTGCACAGCCATTCACTGGGAAGTTCAGTGTGCTGCTGCTGCTGCTTCTCCTCCCCCAGCTTTTATGCAGTTGGAAACAGAGGGAATGTGATCACTTATAAAAAAGAGAAAAAAGTATATTAAATGTTTTTTTTATAGCTATAAAAATGTTTTGCCTTTCATTTCTATTTTAAACTGAATGGGTTGTTTTACAAGGTGATCATTTATAATCACTTTTACTTCTAACACGGAAGACATTGAAAGGGCTAGTCCACTAAAAAACAATGTTTCTGTTTTGGTAGACTCCAGAATTGAGCTACTGGTGGTTTATCCAACTTTTAATGGACTCTGCTGTCAAGATCTCTGTGCACAAGTTTCCAGGTCTGCAAAAGTCTCACACTTTCCTGTTAGATTTTGTAATAATTTTACATTTAAAAATGCAACTTCAATAGTAATATTACTCTTAGAAACTCCAAGGTAGGCAGGAAGAGAGCCAATAAACCTGGAAATTATCTCCACAGGAATACCAAAAAGATACATTACCACTTGATGACTTAAAGTGTTACTACACCCAGGAACCTGCATTCACTATATCTGCTCTCCTACAGTACACAGAACATAGAAATGCAATTATTTTAGTAAATATAAACAGATGAATGCCTTTTTTATCAGCTGTATATAGCAATCAGCAACCGTCTTTAATATTGTTTAGACCCTGGGCAAGCATTTTCTTGGGCCCTCCTCCCCATACTTTTTCGCTCTCTAGCCCAAAATCCCAAAAGAACAAAAACATACTTTGTACCCACCTGTCCGCAGCCACCTCTGTACCTCCCAGTCAATAGCCACCTCTGTACCCCTCCCAACCCCATCCAGAGCCACCTCGGTATCCCCCCCTCCAAAGCCACCTCTGTATCCTTCATTCACAGCCTCTTCTGTATCCCCCCTCTCCACAGCCACCTCTGTATCCTCCACCCACAGCCACCTCTGTATCCCCCCCATGTCCACGGCAACCTCTGTACCCCCCCTCCCGTCCACAGCCACCTCTGTATTCCCCCCTGTCCACAGCCACCTCTGTACCACACTGTCCACAGCCACCTCTGTACCCTCCCTGTCCACAGCCACCTCTGTATCCTCCATCCACAGCCACCTCTGTATTCTCTCATGTCCACAGCCACCTCTGTACCCCCCTCCCCACAGCCACCTCTGTATCCTCCGTCCACCACCACCTCTGTATCCCCCCCTGTCCACAGCCACCTCTGTACCCCTCCGTCCACAGCCATCTTTTTACCCCTTGTCCACAGCGACATCTGTACCTCTCCATCCACAGCCACCTCTGTACTCCCCCATCCAAAGCCACCTCTGTACCCTCCCTGTCCACAGCCACCTTTGTAACCAATGTCCACAGCCACCTCTGTACCCCCCCCCGGCCACAGCGCCACAGCCAACTCTTTACACCCCCTGTCCACAACCACCTCTGTACCCCCCCATCCAATGCCACCTTGGTATCCCCTCCCCCTGTCCACAGCCACCTCGGTATCCCCTCCCCCGTCCACAGCCACCTCTGTATCCTCCATCCACAGCCACCTCTGTACCTCCTCTATCCACAGCCACCTCTGTATCCTACGTCCACAACTAACTCTGTACTCCCCCTGTCCACAGCCACCTCTGTGCCACCCTGTCCACAGCCACCTCAGTAACTCTCCTTTCCACAGCCACCTCTCTACTCCCCCATCCACAGCCACCTCTGTACCCTCCCTGTCCACAACCACCTTTGTACCCCCTGTCCACAGCCGCCTCTGTACCCCCCTGTGCACAGCCGCCTCTGTACCCCCTGGCCACAGCCAACTCTATACCCCCCGTGTCCACAGCCACCTCTGTACCCCCCCTTTCCAATGACACCTTGATATCCCCTCCCCCTGTCCACAGCTACCTCAGTATCCCCTCCCCCTGTCCACAGCCACCTCTGTATTCTCCATCCACAGCCACCTCTGTACCCCCTCTGTCCACAGCCGCCTCTGTATCCTCCATCCACAACTAACTCTGTACTCCCCCTGTCCACAGCCACCTACCTCTGTACCCCCCTGTCCACAGCCACCTCTTTACGCTCCCTGTCCACAGCCACCTCAGTAACTCCCCTTTCCACAGCCACCTCTGTACCCTCTGTCCACAGACACCTCTGTATCCCCTCCATGTCCACAGCCACCTCTGTATCCCCCTGTCCACAGCCACTTCTGTATCCTCTGTCTACCGCCACCTCTGTATCCCTCCCTTTCCACAGCCACCTCTGTACCCCCCCCACCTGTTCACAGCCACCTTTTTACCTCCCCCTGTCCACAGCCACCTCTGTACCCCCCCTGTCCACAGCCACCTCTGTACTCCCCCATCCACAGCCACCTCTGTACCCTCCCTGTCCACAGCCACCTCTGTACCTCCCCTGTACACAGCCACCTCTGTACCCCCCCTGTGTACAGCGACCTCCGTACTCCTCCATCCACAGTCACCTCTGTACCCACCCATCCACAGCCACCTCTGTACCCCCCCATCCACAGCCACCTCTGTACCCCCCATCCACAGCCACCTCTGTACCCCCCCAGGCCACAGCCACCTAAGTATCCCTCCAGACCCCAGGCACCTCTGTACCCCCGTATCCACAGCCACCTCTGTATCCCCCTGTCCACAGCCACTTCTGTATCCTCTGTCTACCGCCACCTCTGTATCCCTCCCTGTCCACAGCCACCTCTGTACCCCCCCCCACCACCTGTCCACAGCCACCTTTTTACCCCCCCTGTCCACAGCCACCTCTGTACCCCCCCCAGGCCACAGCCACCTCTGTACTCCCCTGTCCACAGCCACCTCTGTACCCTCCCTGTCCACAGTCACCTCTGTACCTCCCCTGTCCACAGCCACCTCTGTAACCCCCCTGTACACAGCCACCTTTGTACCCCCCCTGTCCACAGCAACCTCCGTACTCCTTCATCCACAGTCACCTCTGTACCCACCCATCCACAGCCACCTCTGTACCCCCCCCCATCCACAGCCACCTCTGTACCCCCCCATCCACAGCCACCTCTGTACCCCCAGGCCACAGCCACCTAAGTACCCCTCCAGACCCCAGGCACCTCTGTACCCCCGTATCCACAGCCACCTCAGTACCCCCCCCTGTCCACAGCCACCTCTGTACCCCCACCCCACTTTACAGTTCTAACCTCTTTTCACAAATTCACCCCCCTCCTTCTCACAGTTCTCATCCTCACAGTGATGTTGCATCATTCTGTTATGTGTGTGCATGCTCTTTTTCCAACAAACACACACACTACAGTCTCCCTGTCCACAGCCACCACTGTACCCCCAACCCCCCCCCCCCTATCCACAGCCACCTCTGTATCCTCTGTCCACAGATTTCTCTATATCCCTCCCATGTCCACAGCCACCTCTGTATCCCCCTGTCCACCGCCACCTCTGTATCCCCCCCATCCCCAGCCACCTCTGTACACCCCCCTCCTGTCCACAGCCACCTTTTAACTCGCCCTGTCCACAGCCACCTCTGTACCCCACCTGTCCATAGCCACCTCTGTACTCCCCTGTCCACAGCCACCTCTGTACCCCCTCCACAGCCACCTCTGTACTCCCTCCACAGCCATCTCTGTATCCCCCCCTGTCCACAGCCACCTCTGTACTCCTCCGTCCACAGTCACATCTGTACCCCCACATGCACAGGCCAATCCCTCCTTTGGTCTGCGGGCGGGAAACAAAATATAGACCAATATTGTTCCACAGTATTTTCCATACAGCAAATGGGATTGATAAAAGGTCTTTGATAAAAAAAAATTCACACTGCCTGCATCACATAATTTCTACTCTTATGTCCTTACCACTGCTCCACAGTGGTATGAAAACAAGATGGTGGAAGATCTCCCCACCTCACATACTGTAAGTGAACGAGGAGGTGACTTTTGTGAAGGAATTATCCCATTATGCATGTGTTGAATTTGTTCTATTGCATCCCCCAAGTCTACCAAGAAGCACTGCAGTGTTATTGAGCAGACTCATCACATGTGTACCTATTGAGAGAGCAGGTGCTTAAAGAGAAAGAATCCCAAAATATTGAGTATTTCCTGAATTTCCCTTGAAGACTTACCATGCATACTCTATTTATAATAAAAGCATCACTTTTGGATGAATAATCCTTTAAAATGCTTAAACTTCAAAATCAGTATAGATTCCATAAAGCCATATGTCTGAGCTGTGTACAGACAGTATGGAATATCTTCACTTCTAGGCTCTGTTAGCTTTTTCTTCCTGAATTACATTGCTGTAAAATAAGATGATGACCAAAACATAGCCATTCCGCATGAATATTTGCTATCCTGCTGCTCTGTATATTTAGCTCTTATCATCAATATGTAACCCTGCTGGGTTCCCATCTCTATCTCAACATATATTTCATTCAAATTTCTATTCACATTTATCTCCTCACCAACTGTGTAGCTTGGAGGCTCTTTTCATAGCACAAATAAGGTTTTATTGAAGTACAACTCTAAAATCTTCAGCTGACCATTAGAGCCTCCAGCGTTCATCCATGATCTTGACTTCTTTATTATTATTTTTTTTGAAACAAAAAATATGTAAGTTGAGTTAACCTTAGGGTAAGAAACAATAGGAGACTGAACAAGTGTAGCCCAACACTTTACCAACCTCAGAATGACCTTCTTCATTTAAAAAGAGGAAACACAATAAAAATAAACAGACAAATGACATTCTTCTTTCTTAAATAGCTGTAACCCACTTGGCAAACATCCAGATGGATTGGGAATCTATTATTAGTTATAAGGGTCTTTTCAGGGGAAAATTGTACAATAGCCATTACACTGCACATTTATATTGTATATGAAGAGTATGCAGATGTTTAAATGACCCCATCATTTAGTCGAAAAAAAAAAATTCTAGATTCAATTTTCTGCAATAGAAGAATATACGCTTATCTAATGTTTTTTAATTTCTGTTTGGTCCAGCACTGCAGCCTCAATTAAAATGTTAGCATTTGTAACTTCCAGGAGTGTCAGGTACCTGTGTTCCCCAACTTCATCCTCTGATGTCTACATCACCATCATGTCCTATAGTGATGTGGGGATCAAAGAGTAGAAGCATGGAGGGAGCATTGGCTTCTGATACTACTGGAAATGTGGAATGATGAAGAGTCTGATAGAGGCTACAGTGCTGGAAAAAAGAGGAGTTAAGCCCCGTACACACGTACCGAATGTCGGCCGAACGATCGGCCGTCTTTTGTCCGGTGCTGTCCTGTCGGTTGAAAAGTGCTAAAGACTGCACGCGAATCTTGTCAGCCAACAACAGCCGACTGCTGAAGTGATGCCATGTGATGGTTAACTTTCCATGTGTTTTTTCTTCTCTGAGCATGCCCAGTCTTGCTAATCTGCTGTTTGTCGGCCGAATTCTGTACTGACTTGCGAACAATCGGCTGTTCTGGTGACGGCCAACAAAAATTTTATAGCCTGCACACCCGATTCTGTTCGGCCGAAAAGTTGCTGTCGGTTGTCGGAAGCATCATACTAACAAGCCGACAATCGGCCGATCGTTCAGCGGCCGAATATTTACGGCTGTCAATCGCTACGTGTGTACGGGCCTATAGGAGACACGGGTGGCCCAGAAGGTGATCATAATATTTCTTCTATTCTAGGGAACAGTTTTCTGGATTTTTTTTTATACAACTGCCACATTCAAATAAATTACAGTAAACCCCCCTCCATTGCGGGGGTTACGTTCCGGACCCAGCCGCGAAAAGTGAAATTCCGCGAAATAGAAAAACCCTATTAAAATGCATTGTAGGCATGTTTATTTTACTGTCACTGTACATGTAGAAGCATTTTAAGGTCTTTAAACACACTTTTAAAACAATAGAAACTCATTTAAACACATAAAAGATACTGAGAGACATAGCAAGAGCTATGGAAAACACAAAAATATTTCATTTTTAATGATTTATATAGTAAAATAACATTACAAAAAAAAAACGCGAATTACCGGGACCGCAAAAACTGAACCGCGATGTAACGGGGGATTACTGTACAATTAAAATTAAATTAAATTAAATTAATCTCAATTAATCTCACTTTTCTTCTTTTCTTTCTGGTGTGTGTAATAGCTGTGGACTGATAGAAGTAAAAGTTATTTCCAATGGATCTACCTTATGGCCCGTACACACGATCCGAAAATCGGACGAAAAATAACGCTTGTGAAAAGATCGGACGATAATCTGATCGTTAGTACACAGCTTACGAGAGGCGATCACGACAGTTCGCCCGATATTATCCGATCGTGCAAGCATAAAAATTTTGATCGTATTATAACACATCGTATGATAATCGTATTATCAGTATGTTGTTCGTCCGAAAAAAATGGTGAGCAGTAGACAGCGCATGAGCAGTAGACATCATTTCCCCTCACACGCTACAGCGTGGTTACGCATACCGGCAGCTTTTGAATCATGGTCCGAGAAAATTCGTATCGTAAGTAACCTCTTCCATTTGCGAATATAATTGAGAGTTCCTAGCAACCAAACAAAAATGGACGGAACGTCGTCCGATTTTCGGATCGTGTGTACTGGGCATTAAGGGGATTTTTTGCTTCAAAGAAGCAGATCCATTGCTGAACCATTGTATAGGTGGACCCTGTTCTAGCCTTAGGCTGCTACCTTTCTGATAGCAACAAAGGAAGTGTTTGGCAAATGGTAAATACTTAGATATGTTCTAAGGAGCGCGTGGTACAAAGGTACATGTCACTTAACCACTTAAGCCCCGGAGGATTTTCCTGCTAAAAGACCAGGGGGTATTTTGCAATTCGGCACTGCGTGACTTTAACGGACAATTGCGCGGTCGTGCGATGCTGTACCTAAACGAATTTGACGTCCTTTTTTTCCCACAAACAAAGCTTTCTTTTGGTGGAATTTGATCACCTGTGCGATTTTTACTTTTTGCGCTATAAACAAAAAAAGAGCGTAAATTTTGCAAAAATAACAATATTTTTCACATTTTTTTATATGAAATTCCCCCCAAAAAAAATGTAAAAATCAAAATTTTTTAACATTTTCGGCCAATTTGTTTTATCCTACCTATGTTTGGTAAAAAAAATCGCAAAAAGCGTATTTTTATTGGTTTGCGCAAAAGTTATCGCGTTTACTAACAAAGGGAAAGATTTTTGTCATTTTTGTTGTTTTTTTTTAACGCGTAATGGCGGCGATCTGCGATTTTTTTTGCGGTACTGCGACATTGCGGCGGACAGATCGGACCCTTGACTGACATTTTTGACACTTTTGGGGTTACCAGTGACATTTCTACAGTAATCAGTGCTATATATATGCACTGTTACTGTAAAAATACACTGGTAGTGAAGGGGTTAACTTTATTTGGGAGGGAGGGGCTGTGTGTGTCCCTAGGGGCGTGCTTTCTACTGTGATTGGCTGTGGCTTGAGCTGTATGGACACTGATCAACGGATCTACATAGTAGATCCGTGTGATCAGTGTCTTTACACCGAGGAGAATGACAGGTGGCTTGTTTACACAAGCCGCCTGACTTTCTCCCTCTCCCCCGCCGATCGCCGAGTGACCGGCGGACATCGGGTCCGCCAGTCACACGCGCGGGGGGTCCGTGACCGCGCGGGAGCGCGCCTCCGCGGGCGCGCACTCGCTCCCCAGACCCTCCCAGGCTAGTGACGTTAATTAACGTCACTCTGCCTGGCAGGGGCTGACCGCCGCAGTAAATCTACTTGCGGCGGTCGGCAAGCGGTTAAAGGACTTTTTGTAACATGTATTGGTTAAAAGCAATAAACACAGCAAACTCTGCTTCTCACAAGGAGAGGAAGTGAATCTCTCCTCTCCCGTGGGACTGACTCTTATACCGCTTTATTGCGGTTATCATTGGACTCCCCCTTTTGGATGTACACTTGTAGGAACAGTATTACATAATGGAACATTCCAATACATCTCATTTTGCCCCGATCAATATTGGGTGAAAAAAGTCTCCACCTTGCGGTCTTACTGGGATGTGGTATTACTCTTTTTGGTGGGCTAAGCCCCTCCTATATCCCCCAACTTGGCAGAAATGTTGTGCACTTGGTAAAAACTTTGGAACCTATATACTATGTGATTGAATTCTGGATGGGTCTGTGTTATAGAGACCTCTACTATACGAAATGGGACAACAATACTCCCCTGATGAAGAATTGAACTACAAGTTCATTTAAAATATTCGAAACGCGTTGGACACTTCCTCTTATGGATATCTCCTCCCTATGGAGGTGTTTTGAGTCCCCTTTAACCATCTGGTACAAACAATTGTTTGATTTTATGGTTGTACTTTAATATTGATGTTGTCAGCACCATTTATACACTTTTTTGTCTTTTTTGATACATGATTACCTCCAAAATCCCAACTAAAGAGGAGAAAAAATGTGTTTATTTGTAACTGTTATATGGGATGATGGCAACTTTTTACCACCGCTGATCTGAGATATTATTTGTATTCTATAACCCGTTTCGGGGGGCTCATTTTTTTTCCAGGGCTTTAGCAGTCAATGTTGATAAAATCCCAAAATAATCCATTATGGGGCTTGTGTTGAAGCAGAACTATAGGCAAAACATTTATTTTTCTTTTTGGATAGTAAGGGAGGGTTATATCCCCTGTAAGGTTTATTTTTGCCATCTTTGTCCTATCGGAGGGGGAGATTTACCTTTACATCTTGTCCCATAGCCAAACAGGAAGTGATAGGAAATCTCTGCAGATTAAGGGAATCTCTTGGGAACCCCCAGTTCACTAGAAGTAATGTCCCCAAAGGAATACTTTCCCTTTTTTACTTTTTGGAGACAACCCAAAATTTGGGATTTTATTTTACATTCACTTTCAATGAAAATGGTAAAAAGGACAAATAGAGAGATTGAATTTTCCTAACGGGGGCATAGAGAGCAATAAAACCTGACAAGGTGTTCTAATCCATCTCCCCTCTATCCAAAACGAAAAAAAAAATGTACCTTTAGTTATACTTTAAGGCTTGATGAAGACTAAGTTCTCCTGTTGGCATTAAAGGCAGCTGGCATTGACCATGAAATGTTTTTACCCAATAAATGTTCTAAATAGTCCCTGAAGGAAGATTAACTTTTGTACCTGTTGCTCCTCAATATCAGTGTTAATTTTGGCAGCAAATTTCAATTTAGTTTTAGTCTTAGTCTTAGGACTAAAAAGGCATTTTAGTTTTAGTCCCATTTTAGTCTTCTGCAAGTGTTTTAGTTTTAGTCGTATTTAGTCGACTAAAACTCCAGTACATTTTAGTCGATTAAAACGTCCTACATTTTAGTCGACTAAAACTCATTTTAGTCATCTATAATCAAATGGGTGTAGTTCAATTGTAATTTGTAATGCATTATTTAAGCATTTCTCTACAATTTCTCATTATATACTACTGCTGGTCCTGGAGTGAAAAATCTAATATGTTATTATTGATGGTATTAAGCTTTAAGCATGCACCAGTGTTAATTTTGGCAGCAAATTTCGATTTAGTTTTAGTTATAGCCTTTTGACTAAAATGCCATTTTAGTTTTAGAGATATTTTAGTCTTAAGACTAAAATGCCATTTTAGTTTTAGTCGTATTTTAGTCATCTGAATTATTTTAGTTTTAGTCGTATTTTAGTCGACTAAAATTGTGTTAATGTAGTCGACGACAACATTTTAGTCGGTTTTAGACGACGGAATTAACACTGCTCAATACACATCATGTTTTTCCAATACAAGGAGTCTAACCATTCTACAATACCATAGATAATATCTGCTCTACTAAAAATGATTATTTTTAATTTAGTTTGCCTCCCTATGGTAGAGCTATCCTGTTACTTATTGGCCCTCTGCCTCTTTGTCACTGGGCCAGGAAATGAGGTCAAATCTCCCCAATGGGAACACAACAATTCTAGTGAAAATAGTAGCCAAACTAGCCTATTCCTACTTTAATAAATGTAATATAATTTCTCTGATGGCTACTTCGTTATGGCAGGAAAATCAATGCTCACATACAAGTAAAGTAGCAGTAAAAATGCTTAACCACAAATTAAATTTATTTAGCTTTATTTTCCTTCTAATATCGTTCATGGCCATTTAAAAGACGGCAGGGTCTTGCAACATGCATCTGTCATTAAATCATCAATAAAGCTGTTTTTCTTTGGTGATGGCTGTTATGACTGTATTGTGGATTATCTTTGAAGGGTAGATCAATACCAGCTATTTATTCATAAATTACCATTGCGGTGCACAGAGAAGTAAATAATCCACTTGTGATATTTTATTTCCTAATAAGACGGTACTTTTGGAAGTAATGCCTGCTGGTATATAACTGTTTCCCTGAATTATCTCTGTATAAGTACTGGTATGCTGCTAGTCCACTTTTTACCCATGCATAGACCACCCTACAATGCAGACTAAGCTGGTATATGGCACGGACACCTGGAGTGCGACCTAGGGGGATGTGATTGTTAAAAACATTGTGAGGCTAAAGATCTTCATTGTGTTACAACACTCATTACCAAAGTAATAATGCAAACTTTTGCAAGTGGTTGAATGAATAACCCTGGGGGCAATCTTAAGTTTGTCAGAATTATAGTGATGCTCAGCAGAGAGTGAAGCTGGCTGCTCCTGTCATTGGAACAAATTAGACTTTTTTTGTTAACCTGTTTTTCTATCTTACCCTAATTACCAGGAATCATTGCAGAGTGAACAGGACCTCTTGTAACAAGCAAATACTGTACTTAGTAATAAAGGAAAACTAAAGGAGCCCATTTGTTTCTTTGCAGTTCGTTAACGCCTCCTATTTCACATGTTAACATGCATTGCATTTAGGCTGCCCATTCAAACGGCAACACAATGCAGTGCATTGGCCTGTGTTGCATTAAAAAAAGGGTCATGTCTGATTTTAAGCACATTTGGGTGTGTTAGCAGCCTATTTAAATCAATGGGCTCCCAATGCACTTTAGATACATACATATTCCAAAAATGATATTCGCTAGCACACCATTGATCTTGCAAAAGCAGTCCAAAAACATTTTATTGCAGAAAGGATCACATCAGAAACAGTGCAACGTTTCGGAGTCACGTAGGACCTGTGACTCCGAAATGTTGCACTGTTTCTGATGTGATCCTTTCTGCAATAAAACATTTTTGGACTGCTTTTGCAAGATCCATGGTGTGCTGGCGAATATGTATGTGCCTGTGATAGATCCAGTGTCCAGCTGGTGATCGCTTCAGCACCCACAACATATGTGCCTATATTCAGGAAGGTGTGCGATGGGAATATGAACTTTACTTAATATAACATCCCATATGGAAGAAAAATATATTTCCAATATATTAAGGGAAAAAAATTTAGAAATATATTGAATATGGCCAAAATTGTAACATTTCAAATATATTTCCAATATATTTGGGAAAAATAAATTAAAAATGTTTTTTAAAATATATTTCAAATATATTTTTCTTCCATGTGGGCTATGACACTTTTTTGTTACACAATACAGGGTAAAGTGTTGCGTTGGCATTCAAAATGAATGGCTATGCAACACAATAACACTGATTACTTGCTTTACCACACTTTGAAGTAATGCACGCTGTAACACTCTTCATTGCAACATGAAAATGGGAATTCAGCCTAATAGTGTGGGTGAATTTATTTATTTATTTATTTTTTTAACTATACAGGGAAGGGGAACATGGATGAATTTTATTTTTAAAATTCTCACTTCAATGGTTTTTGGACAATTTTATTTTGAAGGTAAAAAAATCTTTTTGCCAATTTAATGGCAAGTTTAAATGGTCAGAGATTGTTTAGAAGTGCATTTGTGAGGTCAGGCACTGATGTGGACAAAGAGGCCTGGCTTGCAGTCTACGCTCTAATTAATCCCAAAGGTGTCCTATCGGGTTGAGGTCAGGACTCTGTGCAGGCCAGACAAGTTCCTCCACCCCAAACTCACTCATCCATGTCTTTATGGACCTTGCTTTGTACACTGGTGTGCAGTCATTTGGAAAAGGAAGGGCCAACCCCAAACTGTTCCCAAAATGTTGGGAGCATGAAATCATTCAAAATGTCTTGGTATGCTGATGCCTTAGGAGTTCCCTTCACTGGAACTAAGGGGCCAACCTCAACCCCTAAAAAACAACAATACACCATAATCCCCCTCCACCAAATAATTTGGACCAGTGCACAAGCAAGGTCCATAAAGACATGAATGAGCGAGTTTGGGGTGGAGGAACTTTACTGGCCTACACAGAGTCCTGACCTCAATGCGATAGAACACCTTTGGGATGAATTAGATTGGAGACTGTGAGCCAGGCCTTCTTTTCCATTATCAGTGCCTGACCTCACAAAATGTGCTCCTGGAAGAATGGTCAAACATTCCTATAGACACACTCCTAACCTTGTGGACAGCTTTCCCAGAAGAGTTGAAGCTGTTATAGCTGAAAAGGGTGGGCCAACTCAATATTGAACCTTACAGACTAAGACTATGATGCCATTAAAATGCATGTGCGTTTAAAGGCAAGAGTCCCAATATTTTTGGTAATATAGTATATATATATATATGCAAAGGTTATGGGCAGTAGAGCAGTGTTGACAGTATGATAGCGGTTAGTAAATCCAGAAAAAGAGCGTGAGTGCAGAGGGTATCACAGGAGAAGGATATGGAGTGTTTAACAAGAGGCAGTATGGGCAATAGAGCAATTGCAGACAGAATGACAGCGGGCAGTATGTGCAGGAGAAGGATGTAAAGGGTATAACAGCGAGAAGTATGTGCAGGAGAAGGGTAAGAAGAATATGACAGTGGAAAATATGAGCAGGAGAAGGATGTAAAAGGGTATGATAGTGGTCAGTATGCACAGGAGAAGGGTGTCAAGAATATGACAGTGGGAAATATGTGCAGGAGAAGGATGTAAAAGGGTATGACAGCGGGCAGTACGTGCAGGCGAAGAGTGTGAAGAATCTGACAGTGGTAACAGTGGTGTACCATGGGGGGGCACCCTTTTAGCTATATTGCCTGACTCCCAAACTGGTTGCTAGCCACCTGCCACCTGGCATCTAGCAACCAGTGACGTCAGGCACACAGACAGACACAACATGAGGCCGTGGCCCAAGCATTCACAGTGGAGGAGGATTTAACTTCCTTTTTCTCCACACCAAGTGCTTACCTTCACCTACCGCCTACCCTTCACAGGGTAGGCGGTAGGTGAAGCTGCAGGTACTTGGGTTGTGTGATCATCTTCCTCTGCTGACAGTGTTGAGATGGCTGCCTGTGCCAAACTTCTCCTACCCGCCCGAGTCCCGACTGAGGGATCTGAGAGTGAGAGAGGACATGATCGTTCTCATCACAGGGTGGGGGGCGTCATCACATGCCCAACTCCTCTCCACATCCAATGCAGGTTAACAGCCTGTTTTGTGTCAGTGATTTAGAGTAGTTTAAGTTTAGTTTAAGCATCGAGCTTAACATGACAGCCAGGCTACTAGTACCTCGAAAAAAGGTCAGCATTGGTATTTTAATGATGCGTGGTCAGTAGGCAGGTGTATTCTCATGTACAAACCCTATTAAAGTCTATGGAACTGGAATTTGAAAAATCAAAAGTCCCCATTTTGAAGGCTTATATGCAAGTTATTGGGCATAAAAAGGGTACGGGGGCCCGGGTACTCCCCTGGAGGACATGTACCAATGACATTTTTTTAAAATAGATAATTTTTAAAGAAGTAATTTTAATGATACTTAAAGTGAAACAAGAAAAATGAAAAATTCCTTTAACCATAGTGCCTGGTAGTCCCCTTAGTCTGCCTGTAAAGTGGTGCATCTGTGCCATGTATAGAACCTTCTGCAGCAAAAATGACATTTTGTTATGAAAAAAAATGACATTTAAAATGATTTTCCCAGCAAGCTTTTTTTATTTTGTAAACAACGGCTTGGGGAGCCAGTCTGTATGATAAGGCCACAAATGCTCTCAGAACAAGATTAGAGATTTTTTAAAATACATTCTTGTGTCTCTTTTGCAAATGGAAATAACAACGTTTTGCACCACAGTGAGCAAGCCTTATGTGAAGAAGCCAAATTAAAGGTACACTCAGGCACCAAGATTAATTTGATGCCCCTGACGAATAGTTGTGTAAAATTGGTCTTTGGGTGTTGGTGGTGCCTTCACACTGTAGCCCTACTGAGGTACTCTTGATGAAAGCAAGAATTGGCCTTGCTGCAAAAAATAGAAATAATATGCCCCGGTTAAACAGTTTGGAAAAATTGGTCTTTGGGTGTTGGTGGTGCCTTCACACTGTAACCTAAAAGAGGTACTCTTGATGAAATCAAGAATTGTTTTTGCTGTAAAAAAATTTAAATGATATGCACCTATTAAACAGGGTGATAATGGGTGTTAATTGTGCCCATGAACCTACACCAAAATATTACCGACCACAAAGCTAGGCAGCCTAGACAGTCTTTAAGAGATTTCAGATCCCAAAAACAAGTAATCAGAGACATCGGCATCAGGGGCTTGATAGCTGCTGCTAATCCAGGACTGATTCATTTTGCCAAATGGACAGGCACGCTCTTTAACCTGTCACAAAACTTCCTGCAGCCCTGAATGCCCATTTGGAAAGCACACTGGATGCAAGGCAGCCCAGTAGCTCATTTGCATACTGGGCAAGTTCTGGCCGTTGGGCTATTCTCATGACCCAGTAACCCAGTGGATTGTCTACTGGAAAGCTCTCCATGTCTGTTTTCGCCCCTAGATAATCTTCCACCATATGATGCAGATGCTGCCGATGGGATGTTGAAACTGACAACCATGGTCAGAGTTACCCAGTGTGCTGTGAACTATATATATTGTCCTCCCCCATGCTTGCTGGACTACAAATCAGAAGTACAGTAATGTGGACCTTGCTGCTTTCTGCCTTGCCCAACAATGCCAAAACATTGCCTTCCACGTAATGGTACAGAGCTAGAATGGCCTTACGTGCAAAGAAATAACGACTGGGAACTTACCATTGTAGTACAGCACATTATGCAAATTCCCCAAAGAGAGCAGAATCCACCAGATGGAAAGGTGGGAGTTGTAAAGCAAGCAATTTGGACAAGCTGGAATTTAGACTCTGGGCATGTGGGTGGCAGGGATTGTATTTTGGGGCAGAGAAATTTGCCTGCTATGCTCTACAGCTGGTGATGTACTGCTGGAAAATGTGCTGCAAGGACCTGTGACACCCTTTGCTATACCATCATCCCTGTCAGTTAAGGCTGCTAAGAGGTCATGAGATATAGCAGGGATAGGCATGAAAGGTGAGAAGTGAGGAGGAGAAGAATTGTGTCCCTTTTGTGTGGCTTTCAGGTTCTTTTGCCAACAGGCTAAGTGGTAGGAGGTTAAATGCCTTTGCAAGCATGTGGTACACAAATGGCTGGTGTTTTGCCGCTCTTAATCTGCTTGCGGCAGAGAATGCAAATTGCAACAGTGTGATCAGCTGCACATGTGCTAAAAAAGGCCCACAAAGCTGAGCTTTGGGAAGTGGGCCGGGAGATAACAGCTCCACAATCTGATGGAATAGGGTGGCTGCTCTCTACTCTTCCATACTTGCTGCTTTCTGCCTTGCCCAACAGTGCCAAAACATTGCCTTCCACGTAATGGTACAGAGCTAGAATGGCCTTACGTGCAAAGAAATAACGACTGGGAACTTACCATTGTAGTACAGCACATTATGCAAATGCCCCAAAGAGGGCAGAATCCACCAGATGGAAAGGCGGGAGTTGTAAAGCAAGCAATTTGGACAAGCTGGAATTTAGACTCTGGGCATGTGGGTGGCAGGGATTGTATTTTGGGGCAGAGAAATTTGCCTGCTATGCTCTACAGCTGGTGGTGTACTGCTGGAAAATGTGCTGCAAGGACCTGTGACACCCTTTGCTATACCATCATCCCTGTCAGTTAAGGCTGCTAAGAGGTCATGAGATATAGCAGGGATAGGCATGAAAGGTGAGAAGTGAGGAGGAGAAGAATTGTGTCCCTTTTGTGTGGCTTTCAGGTTCTTTTGCCAACAGGCTAAGTGGTAGGAGGTTAAATGCCTTTGCAAGCATGTGGTACACAAATGGCTGGTGTTTTGCCGCTCTTAATCTGCTTGCGGCAGAGAATGCAAATTGCAACAGTGTGATCAGCTGCACATGTGCTAAAAAAGGCCCACAAAGCTGAGCTTTGGGAAGTGGACCGGGAGATAACAGCTCCACAATCTGATGGAATAGGGTGGCTGCTCTCTACTCTTCCATGATGACTGCCTCTGGAGGACATCCTGACTCGTTGGGGTTGTCTCCCCCCTCACTTTCCTCCTCTGCATTATTCAGGCACCCAAGTCGCATCAGTGACCTCATCATTATCATCTCCGCCATCCTCATCATCACTAGAGCCAACTTGGCAAACGATGCGGCTGGGGGAACATGACTGCCAATTTGTTGTTTATCAGTCTTCTCCCCTCTCTGTAGGCTCATGTTCCTACCTTCTTCTACCTCAGAACCAACATCTGAATCAAGAAATGTCTGTGCATCACCAAGAAGCACGTGGCTGATGCTGTGTTTAAATATTTTAGCTGACTCCTCCATGCATGATGCTGGGGCTATGGCAGGAGTAGCTATGACAAGGAGGCAGAATAAGCAACCCTGGCAGCTGCAGTGGACTGCTCACTAGTGTCAGCTTGGGTCATAGAGGATGAGGAGGATGAGGATGGTTTAGTATCCATGCTGTGGCTGGATAGCACGGGCAACATCACTAAACAGAGACAAACATGCCCTGCCTGAGGACGGACCACGTCCACCTTTGCCTGTGCACACAGATGCTGCTGGCCCCCCATAGTGGCATTGGAACATCTGCCTCTCCTTTTTTTGCCTCTTAGACATAATGGGTGAGGGGGGTTATCACCCAAACTTAATAGAAACTGGGAAATGTGTGATTGGATGCACTTTTTTGAATGAAAAGTGGTGTTTGGTGCACTTTTAATGTAAAACGCATAAAATTAAAAAGGGGGAGCACCAGCGTCGTAGTCAGAAAAGCTGCGACTGACAACTTAAAAAAAAGTGGGCAGGCATAGGACAGAAAAAAAAAGGTAAACAGCACTCTATACAGCACTAAATGTTATTTAATGCTGTGGTAAACACTGTACTATCCTAACACACTACACTGACACTATACTATACTCACATTTTACTGACACACGATACTGACTCACTATACTGACACACTACACTATACTCACACTATACTGACATACTACACTATACAAACACTATAGGTTGTGGAGGGGAAGATCATGGCTTATTAAGAAAATATGGATATAATGGCACCTTCCCCCAATAGGAAAAATTGCAAGAAAAAAGGGGTTTCCAGACCTACCATGGAAAGGTAGGGCTGGAAACAGGGGGGGGGGGGGGGTTTAAATGTGACTCTAGAACAAATATATGAAAAATACAAAAAAGTATAAAAACGTTACAAAGTTTATTAAATATGCATCAATAAAAAACATACATTACATCAAAAAACAAACAGTCTGAGTATGTCATGAATAGGACCAGAGAATCATTGTATTTTGATTAGCACAAAGGGGGCCTAATATAGATTTATCCATTGCTGGAACTACACGTTTCGCTACTACTGATGCTTCATCAGGGTCCAGCAATTTGTTTGGAAAAATTCACAATGTATATATACACATAATCCTTAAATACTGGCCAAAATAGACTCAAACTTATTCATCAGATGTTATATATTTATATAGGTTAGTATCAGATAAACGGAGCAGCCACAAATCCCCATGTGGTGACTGAAAAAAATAAAAAAATAACTTGGTGTCATGTATATGACAGTGAGAAACTGTTCATAAGGACTCACTGATATATCCGAAGAAAGGGAAAGAGGGAGGGGGGTGTTGAAACAGGGATATGCTAAGGGAAAATGAGCAAGTAAGTACCATCGTGTGGTTGTTCGACATATATCATGATTTGAACTCCAACCCTTTTTTTTAAAAAAAGAATCTCTGTAGATATTCTGTTAGTCCACAGCCCTGCTGCAAGGGTGAACAGACTGTTGTTATAACAGAATATCTACAGAGATTTTTTTTTAAAAAAAGGGTTGGAGTTCAAATCCTGATATATGTCGAACAACCACACGATGGACATGACTTTTACTTGCTAATTTTCCCTTAGCATATCCCTGTTTCAACACCCCCCCCCCCCCCCTGAATTTTTCCAAACAAATTGATGGACCCTGATGAAGCATCGGTAGTGAAACGCGTAGTTACAGCAATGGATAAATCTATATAAGGCCCCCTTTGTGCTAATCAAAATACAATGATCCTCTGGTCCTGTTCATGACATACTCAGACTGTTTGTTTTTTGATGTAATGTATGTTTTTTATTGAAGTACATTTGATAAACTTTGTTACGTTTTTATACTTTTTTGTATTTTTCATACATTTGTTCTAGAGGCACATTTAAACCCCCCCCCCCTGTTTCCAGCTCTACCTTTCCATGGTAGGTCTTGAAACCCCTTTTTTCTTGCAATTATACTCACAATATACTAACACTATACTCACACTAACACTACACTATACTCACACTATGCTCACACTACACTAATACTACACTAAAGCCCCGTACACACGTACCGATCGTCGGCCGAACGATCGGCCGTCTTTTGTCCAGGGCTGTCGGTGTCTGTTGAAAAGTGCAAAAGACTGCACAAGAATTTTGTCCGCCGACTACAGCCGACTGCAGAAGTGATGTCATGTAATGGTTAACTTTCCCTGTGTTTTTTCTTTTCTGAGCATGCCCAGTCTTGCAAATCTGCTGTCTGTCGGCTGAATTCGGTACTGACTGGCGAACAATCGGCCGTTCTGGTGTCGGCATACAAAAATTTTCATGCTTGCAAGACAGATTCTTTTCGGCCGAAAGTGCGCTGTCGGCTGTCGGAAGCATCATACTAACAAGCCGAAAATCGGCCGATCGTTCGGCGGCCGAACATTTTCGGCCGACAATCGGTACGTGTGTACGGGCCTTTACACTCTACACTCAGAGTCACAATATTACACTAACTTGCTAGTAGCAAACTGAGCGCTGCTCTATCTCTCTCCACTCTTACAACACAATGCATTGCTTCATCCAATTAGGGCCCTAAAATGCACCGTGCAGCGCACAGTGCATTGTGGGGACCTCGGCGGGCAAACATCCCTCTTAGTGCCCTGCAAATTCAGGGTATTCGCTGAATAGGCAAACAGACAATGTTTGGGCCGAACTTTTGCTCAGTCCAAACTACTCATCCAACTCTAGTTCCCATCTGTTCCAATTGGTACTCCTGTAGTTTGCAAATGTGAAATATGAAATATTTATTCAGATAATACTTTACAACTAACTTATTTTAAAGAAGCATGAAAAGATAAATTTTGCAACACAAAATATAAAACATGGAAACACAGCGATCAGCCATAACTTTATGACCAACCACCTAATATTAAGTTGGTTCCCCTATTTGCCACCAAAACAGCTTTGACCCATCGCGGCATGGAAACCACTAGGCCCTTATAGGTATTGTGCGGTGTCTGGCACCAAGCTGTTGGTAGCAGATTCCTTGAAGTCCTGTAAGTTGCAAGGTGGGGCCTACATGGATCAGACTTGTTTTCAAGCACATCCCATAGATGATCAACTTGATTAAGATCTGGAGAATTTGCAGACCAATTCAATACTTTTAACTTGTTATTTTCCTCAAACAATTCTTCAATCATTTTTGCACTTTATCTTACTGAATGAGACCACTGCCCTCAGGGAATACCCATTCCATGAAGGGCTGCACTTGGTCAGTAACAATGGGTAGGTAGATTATTCATTATTTCCCCAATGCCAGGAAATGGGGTTAGGCTATCAGCGCTCAACCACTCATGGAAAGTATGAATGATGATGAAGTTAAAAAAATAACCTATTGAATAAATGAAGACAATAATACAGACTAAAAATAATACAGACTAACATTGGGGGGGGGGGGGGGGGGACTTTATGAGCGGTTTGCCCTTAAACTAGACAAAAAGAACTGACGACCTAGGGGTGCTGCTGTCAAAACGGAGGTAAAACAAAGAGAGGGGAAGGCAGGGAGACGGTGCGACTACTGTGGTGTAGAAACTTCCAACAAGGCTTAATTACAAAGAGAAGTCAGAAATGAATACTTACAAAAATATAAAAACCACACATATATATATTGGAGTCCACCGGAGAGGGTGACCCTGTGGTGAAGGCACAGTGCTGAATGGGTGCAGCTGGATGGTTGGATGATGACATCAGTCAGTGGCACAAAGTCCGGATCTCTGTGCCACTGACTGATAATAGGGAAATAGCTCTGAAAGCCCGGCAAGTATGTGAAGTGCTGCGGCTTCCTTCTTCCCGGTGTCAATGTAATGTCCACCTGGAGTCCAGGGTCACATCCATGTATCCAGCTGCACCCTTTTAACCACTTAAGCCCTGGAAGATTTTACCCCCTTCCTGACCAGGGCCTATTTTGCGATTCGGCACTGCGTGATTTTAACGGACAATTGCGCGGTCGTGCGACACTGTACCTAAACGAATTTGATGTCCTTTTTTTCCCACAAACAGAGCTTTCTTTTGGTGGTATTTGATCACCTGTGCGATTTTTTGATCATGCGCTATAAACAAAAAAAAGAGCGTCAATTTTGCAAAAATAACAATATTTTTCCCATTTTTTTATATGAAATTCCCCCCAAATTTTTTTTAACATTTTCAGCCAATTTGTTTTATGCTACATATGTTTGGTAAAAAAAATTGCAAAAAGCATATTTTGATTGGTTTGCGCAAAAGTTATCGCGTTTACTAACAAAGGGAAAGATTTTTGTCGTTTTTTTTTTTTATAACGCGTAATGGCGGCGATCTGTGTTTTTTTTTGTTTTTTTGCGGTACTGCCACATTGCGGCGGACAGATCGGACCCTTGACTGACATTTTTGACACTTTTGGGGTTACCAGTGACATTACTACAGTAATCAGTGCTATACATATGCACTGTTACTGTAAAATGACACTGGCAGTGAAGGGGTTAACTTTTTTTTGAGAGGGAGGGGTTATGTGTCCCTAGGGGCGTGATTCTAACTGTGATTGGCTGTGGCTTGAGGTGTAGGAACAGTGATCAACGGTCCTACATAGTAGAACCGTATGATCACTATTCCTACACAGGGGAGAATGACAGGCGGCTTGTTTACATTAGCCGCCTGCCTTTCTCCCTCTCCGCCAACGATCGCAAGTGACCAGCGGACATCGGGTCGCACGCGCGGGGGGGGGGTCCGTGACCGCGCCGGGAGTGCGCCTCCGGCGGCGCACGCTCGCTCGCTCCCTAGACCCTCACAGGCTAGCAACGTAGTACTACGTCGCTTTGCCTGTGAGGGGCTGACCGCCGCAGTAAATAGTCGTGCGGCGGTCGGCAAGCGGTTAATTAAAATTTTTATAATTATACCTTGTATGAACTTCCTACACCACAGTGGCGGTCTCCCTCCCTTCCCCTCCCTTTGTTAGGTAGATTGTACGTGCCAAAGAAACATCCACATAAATGGCAAGACCCATGATTTCCCGGCGGAACATTGTTCTAAGCATTACATTGCCTCCACCAGCTTGTCTTCTACCCATATACATTCTTGTACCATCTCTTCCCCAGGAAGAGAGCGACACACACACATGGCCATCTACATGGTGTAAAAGAAAATGAGATTCATCAGACCAGGCCACCTCCTTCCATTGCTCTTGAGTCTGATGTTCTGATGCTTACTTACCCATTGTAGGTGCATTTGGGTGTGGGCACGGGTCAGCATGGGCTCCCTTACCGGTTTGCCACTACACAGCCCCATACACAACAAACTGCGTAGTCCATTTTTTCTTCTTTCAACACATCGGCTTCATGGCCAACATGTTTACTTGCTTCCTAAAATATCTCACCAACTTTCAGAAGCCATTGTAACGAGATACTCAATGGTATTATTGCTGATCAATGTATAGTGACAAAAGCATAAGGTTCCGTTTAATGTCCATGGCCTGGAAGTTTTTCCATTGCAGAAGAATTGCTTTTCTTGCATAGAAGATGAACAAAAAAAGTAATATCCTTGAAAGAATTCACAGTGTATAAAACCTTTTCATTGCAAGGAAACATAAATAAATAGACTTAAAATAGACTTGAAACTGTGAGACACAGTCTGGAGACTCGAAGACTTGAATGCAGGATAAGCCATTTGTGTTTCATGATCACTTCAGAAACATTTAGCACTAGAACCTTTAGGGCCCCGGTGCAAGAAACCATGAAGGGCCCCCCGGACCCCTGGCCGGGGTCCTTCCCTTCAAGCCTGGGGCTCTTCCCACTGATCCTGGGGCCCTTTACTCTCATTGCAAGGCCCTTTATTACGGTCCCCTTTCACATCTTGGGGCCTCCCCACAGTGGTGGAATGCCAGGGCCCGGTCGCAAGTGTGACCTTTTTGATCCTGGAAGTTCACCCACTGGTGTCAGTAGTTTTTATTTTTTGGTATTTTAATTGTTTTATTTTTATCATTTTATTTTATTTTTTTACAATGTCACTGACTATGACTCTGTCCATTCAGAAAAGGAAGGAGCTGGTAATTTACATATTTACTGACCCCTTCCTGGTTCTCTATAGTGACACATCCCCTGCAGCAGCAGGAGAAGGGAGGGAGCACAGTGGGGGGGGGGGGTCCAGGGGAGCACACAGGGGCCCAGAGACAGCAGGACACAAGTAAACTGGATAGGAGGAGCGGCGGGGGCAGCCTACAGAGGAACCAATCTCCTCCATTTTCCTCTTGCAGCTACAGGAGGAAAAAGGAGGACAGTGATTTATTTGCATGCTGCCCCCGCCGCCCCTCCTATCCAGGTGTACAGGGGAGCCGCACAGGCCCGTTGGAGCATGGGGCCTGGTTGCAATTTCAAGCCCTACAACCCCTGTAATTACGCCCCTGATTTAGCAATAATTACCATGACTGTTTTTTGCAAGGAATCCTGTGGTGTATAATACATTTACAGCATAAACGATTGGGGCATTGAGGGCATTGAGAGCATATTACTGTGTGGAGAATGTTTCTTTAACCACTTGCCGACCGCTCACTGTGCTTCTACTGCAGCACAGTGTCTCCCCTGGGTCCAGCGACGTAGACCTACGTCGCTGGACTCCTAGCTGTCTCCGTGGCGCGCGTGCCACCGGAGGCTCACTCCCACTGTGTTTAGACACAGAGGGAGTCGGGCTGGAGGAGGAGAGGTGGCAATCACCATCTCTCTTCCCCGATCATCGGGGAAAGTGTGAGAAGATCCGCCTGCTTGCATAAACAAAGCAGGCGGATCTTCTCTGTGACAGACAGGAGGAGATCACAGGATTCAGCATAGCTGAACCTGCGATCTCTGTCAGTGTCACAGAACCCCCTCCACCCACACATGTCAGTAAGCATGAGGCATACATTTACTTGATCCCCAACAGTGTTAACCCCTTCCCTGCCAGTGTCATTATTACAGTAACAGTGCATATTTATAGCCCCAAAAGTGTCAAAAATATCAGTTAGGGGTCCAATCTGTCCGCCGCAATGTCGCAGTCCCACAAAAAATTGCAGATCACCGCCATTACTAGTAAAAAAAAAAAAAAACAATAAAAATGACATAAATCTTTCCCGTAGTTAGTAAATGCGATAACCTTTGTTTTTTTTCTTCAAAATTGTCGCTCTTTTTTCAAAAATTAAAAATTGCACAGGTGATCAAATACCACCAAAAGAAAGCTCTATTTGTGGAAAAAAAAAGACGTAAATTTAATTTGGGTACAGCGTCGCACGACCGCGCAATTGTCTGTTAAAATAACGCAGTGCCGAATCGCAAAATATGGCCTTGTCAGGAGAGGGGAGTGGAAAAAATAGAGATTTTTTTTGTCAAAGACATGTAGCTAAATATATATGACACAAATTGAATATACAGTATTGTATATTTTTTAATAGTCAAAGTAGAAAATTGAAAAAAATAAAAATCGCACAGGTGATCAAATACCACCAAAAGAAAGCTCTGTTTGTGGGAAAAAAAGGACGTAAATTTTGTTTGGGTACAGCGTCGCACGACCACGCAAGTGTCAGTTAAAGTCACGCAGTGCCAAGTTGAAAAAAGTGACCTGGTCATTGAGCAGCAAAATCTTCCAGGGCTAAAGTGGTTAAAGTGAATGTAAATGGTGTAGACATGTGCAGAACAAAAAAAATTGTTTTGTTTAGTTTCGATTCGTTATTTGAATAAATTTGTTTAGTTTAATTTGGTAAATCTGTTCAATTCCTCTTCGGAATTCGTTTAGTTTTTTTGCATTCGAATGCATTCAAATTTTTCTAATTCGAATAGTTTTGAAATTATTTTTGAATAGCTTTTGAATTTGAATAGTTTTCGATTTGTTTTCCAATTTCCAAAGACAATAAAATAGCAAAGAAGATAAAGGAATAAAATAGAAAAAAATATAATATAATAGAGTAAAACAGAACAAAATAGAATAGAAAATAAAAGAACAGAATGGAATAGAATGAAAAAGAAAAGAATAAAATAGAAAGAAAATAACCATCTTCTGAAATTCGAATAGAAAACAATAGAATCCAAAAGAATAGAATTAAAATAACAATAGAATAGAATAGAAAATGAAAATAACAGAAAAGTTTAGAAAAAACAATATAATATAATAGAATAGAAAGAACATAATTAATTCTATTTGAATTTTAGAAAATGGTTATATTCATTCTAATCTATTCTATTCAACTGTTTTTTGAATTCTATTCTTTTTCTATTTGTTTATTAGATTATATTATTTTCTATTCTATTCTGTTCTTTTCTATTCTATTCTTTTCTATTCTAAAATTCTAAAGATGGTTATATTCCTTCTATTCTATTATATTCTATTCTATTCCATTTGATTCTATTCTATTCTAGTTTGTTGTTTTTTCTATACTATTCTTTTATTTTTCTATAATATTCTAATCTATTCTTTAAAAATTCGATTCAAATTTGAATTGCTTCTATTTGAATTTTGGGAAATGGTTATGTTCCTTTGATTCTATTCTATTCTGGTTTATTGTTTTTTTAATTCTATTATTTTCTATTATTGTATAGTCTATTCTATTCTTTTTTTCTTTTCTATTCTATCCTTTTCAATTCTATTCTTTACTTATGTTCTTGAATTATAATTTATTCTATTTGAAATCCGAATTTCAGAAGATGGGTATATTCTTTCCATTTTATTCTATTCTATTCTGTTTTATTTTTTTCTATTATTTTATATTCTCTTTGGAAATTAAAAAACAAATCCAAAACTATTTGAATTTGAAAACTTTTCAAATTCGAAAACTATTTGAATTTGAAAACTATTCAAAATGTATTCGAAAACAATTCAATTTGATTCGAATTTGAATTTCATCTGAACTTTTTTTTCGTTATTTTTTGGATTCGTGTAAATTCGGTGCTATTGTAATTCAAAAATTCTGGTTCATCCGAATTTCCGAAAACTGAAAATTCACCTGCATTTTATTTTGGAACGAAACGAACTGCACATGTTTAAAATGGTCACCTTGTAAAACAACCCATTTAGTTTAGCATAGAAATGAAAGGCGAAACATTTGTGTGTGTATATATATATATATATATATATATATATATATATATATATATATATATATAAAAAAACCTTTATAAACACCTTTTTTCAATTTTTTTTATAAATAATCACATTCCCTCAGTTCTTAGCTGCAAAAGAGCTGGGGGGAGGAGAAGCAGCAGTACACTGAGCTTCCCAGTGAATGGCTGTGCATGGGGGGGCATGTAAGGACAAGTCTGATCATTGGAGGAGAGGACAGTGAATTCCCAGCATAGCTAGAGAACTGACCATGCTGTGCTCTCTTGCTTGGTGTGGTCAGTTTTTTTTTATAGGGAAGCAGAGGGACTGTCAGGAACACCAGGGAATTCACCAACAGGAAGAAACACAAAGAGAACAGGATACTGTCTCATACAAGTACATGGTACAGCAGGCACATATCAGGAATAGGAAATATTGGGGTAACAAACGCTTTAAGCTTTCTAATTTAAGGTCAAGTGATTGACTTTTCTTGACCAACAGGGTGAGAACATTTCAGTTTCAAAATTTGGCTGCATTTGTAATTAATAACATTTTTTTTTGGAAAAAATGTCTGACTGGGCCTAAGAGGACTGCTGATGGTCTACAGCTAAAAACACGATATAGTCAAAAGTATTGGGACGCCTGCCTTTGCACACACATGAACTTTAATGGCATCCCAGTCTTCGTCCGTAGGGTTCAGTATTGAGTTGGCCCACCCTTCGCAGCTATAACAGCTTCAACTCTTCTGGGAAGGCTGTCCACAAGGTTTAGGAGTGTGTCTATGGGAATATTTGATCATTCTTCCAGAAGCGCATTTAGGAGGTCAAGCACTGACGTGGAAGAGAAAGCCTGGCTCACAGTCTCCACTCTAATTCATCCCAAAGGTGTTCTATCAGGTTGAGGTCAGGACTCTGTGCAGGCCAGTAAAGTTCCTCCACCCCAAACTTGCTCATCCATGGCTTTATGGACCTTGCTTTGTGCACTGGTGCGCAGTCATATTGGAACAAGAAGGGGCCATCCCCAAACTGTTCCCACAACGTTGGGAGCATGAAATTGTCCAAAATGTCTTGGTATGCTGACGTCTTAAGATTTCCCTTCACTGAAACTAAGGGGCCAAACCCATTCCCTGAAAAACAACCTCACACCATAATCCCTCCTCCACCAAATGATTTGGGCCAGTGCACAACGCAAGGTCCAGAGTGACAGAGAAATTAGCTCATCAGTCTGTTGGTTCCCCTTTTGTCCAATTACAGACTGGGGCAGGGAAAAGAATTGTAAGTGATATTTTTATGCAGATGGTACTGTGTTGCATGGCAGAGCTGTGTAAATCTCAGGAATGAATGGACATTAATGCAAATCTTTTTTTCAGGTAAAATAAAATCTTCAGTATGGTTATGTATTTTTTTTCTTTTTAATACATTTTTATTTTATTTTCATGAAAAAAAAAAAAAAACTTACACACATTAAAAAAGAAAAAAAAAAAAAGGTTATGTATTTAAACTGTGTATTTGGCTGTTAACTTGGAGTTATGCTTTAAATTCACATGGTGACTGGGGTTTACCTTTATTAAAATCAGATCAAACATATTTTAAGTAAATCTTATTTTTTTGTGAAAATATTTCAAATGATTAAATACAGCACGACAAGCTGGCATGCATACCTATTAAATACATAGATAATATTGGAATTTTTTTTTTTTTTTAAAACAGAGCTTAGGGAAAACTCAAAGTGCTGACCTCCCTTTCCCAGTGCTTTTGTACAAGATCCCATATAAACAAATAGGTCATTTTTTATTTTGGTTTAATTTAAAAATAATTTTGTTTTCAATAATTATGTTGGGTTACTGCTCTCATTAACATTAGTTCATTTTATAGAATCATTTTCATTATTATTTTTTTGAAAAATATTATTTTCATTTCATAATTGATCGTTTTTGACTCTAAGGCTACGTTCACATGTAGGCGTTTTGGGGTGTTTTTCTGCTCTAGGATCAGCTCAAAAAACGCCCAACAAGACAAATTCTATTTGTTTCAATGGCCCCTGTTCACATCTGAGCGTTTTGACATTTTAAGCAAAACGCCCAACGCTCAAAAAAGTACATGAGCTTCTTTTTGGGCAGATTACAGGCGTTTTTATTTTTTTCCATTGGTCCCTAGTCAACCTAAAAACACCTGCGCAAAAACGCCTTTAAAAACGCCTGTAATACGCCTGAAAAAACATTCCTAATTAGATCCCTGTACTAGATAGATAGATAGATAGATAGATAGATAGATAGATAGATAGATAGATAGATAGATAGATAGATAGATAGATAGATAGATAGATAGATAGATAGATATCGTTTAACTATAGCCAATGTTGAGGACTCCTATCTTCTGATACACCCAGGCTGCTGATTCACCCTGCTGCTATGCAGGAATTTGGATTGAGTCTCTTTTCCCAAGACGACTCAGTGAACAGACAGTTATCTTCAGGACACTCTCCCCAGTATCCTCTTTCTCTTCCTCTGCTGACACCCATCCACTGACTATCCTACTAGCAGGGGTGGCCCCCCTCAGGTCAGGCCCCTTGACACGAGTCCCTGTATTCACAATACTGTGGTCCCAGGGTCTCCAGTGTTTCCCCTCTCACACAGCTTTCCTGGACCTCAGGGTTCAGCTCCTCTCAACTGCTCCTCTGGTCCTCAGGACGACCTCCTGACACCTCTACAGAGGAGGAGGCAGCCACCTCCCTCCCCCGGGACTCCGCTCTCCAGCCAAAGACCCCGCAGCACATGTGCTCCTGGCTTTTATACAGTATCCCAGAATGCACCGAGGTGACCTGCCCTCTGCCAATCATCAGGGCTGTATCAAAAGCCTATGCACCCATTCGTCAGGTTTCCTCCCACTGTCCAACATGCCTCCCTATTGGACCAGCGTGAAACACTCTTCAGACTGAATGAATCGCATACTGAGCATAATGAGCAGACCTCACTAACAGATCCTGCTCTCTGGTAGGCAGAGCACAATATAGATTTACCTGCAGCCCCTCTGGTAAGCAGACAGAGCTCAAAACTATGCTCTCTCACCAGCACCTACCTAGGAGGGGGCTACATAAACATACAAACCCATTATATAAACATACAAACACACTATATATAATACATGTATAATGCCGTTTAAATACCCAATTGAGGATCAATAGGTGTTATAAATAATTGAACAGGTATTTTCTTAAGTCTTTAATTACAGTGCAAAGCAATGAAAATTACATTAAACAGACTAGCCATTAATATTTATAATGTTAAGCTTGCCTTTACTTGCTTTAACTTATTCATTTACAATTAACGACTTCTACAGTCTGGACATAAATCCAATACCGGACATACAGTAATCCACTAAGAAAAACTCATACAATCAGAAAAACACACTTAGGCCTGTATGTGGATGATTATGAAAATGAGTGATTGTGATTTTTGAAGTGACCAGTGTTTATTCTCCTTAGACCCAAACCCAGCCATTTACACTAAACCTTTACCTAATACCCAAACAAAAATCATATAGGGACTAATTTACTTCTCTCAAGCACACATCCCCAAACTATACTGCAAAAAAAAAAAAAAATAAAATAAAAAAAGGTACATTTAAGATATAGTATATTTTTATATACCCATAGGAAAATAGATATATTTTTTATATACACGCGTCCTGAACCTTTGCCCAAAATTCATCCCCTAGAATTATAAATGCTGAAAAAAAAAAACTATATATATATATACATATACTGTATATAGTATTTTGATAATAATTCTCACAAAATAATTTGTTAGTGTGTCCCTGCCTTTCTGTCAAAGTTTCAATAATGAACTTATTAGTGAGAGTAGCCACATAACCCCACTGACCAATGGGAAACGTGTCTGACGCTTCCTCTTTCAGTAAAATGTCCCAGAAGCAGTGATCATTTTTGCAGTAAGTTTCAATTTAGTTTTAGTGTTTTGACTAAAATGCCATTTTAGATTTAGTCCCATTTTAGACATCTGCACTTGTTTTAGTTTTAGTCGTATTTATTCGACTAAAATCTCCAGTACATTTTAGTCGACTAAAATCTCCAGTACATTTTAGTCGACTAAAATCTCCAGTACATTTTAGTAGACTAAAATCTCCAGTACATTTTAGTCGACTAAAATCTCCAGTACATTTTAGTTGACTAAAACTAATTTTAGTGGTCTAAAATTGGATGGGTTTAATTAAATTGTAATGCATTTTTTAAGCATTTCTCTACAATTTCCAAACTCATTATATACTCCTGGAGTAAAAAAAAAAAATATATATATATTATTTCAGATTTAGCTGCTCTGGATGGTCTAAGGAGGCCTGTAATGCTGCACAGTGCTCTTGAAGGTGATTTGAGAGGCCTGTAATGCTGCACAGTGCTATGGACAGATAGTGGCTGTAATGCTACACAGTGCTCTGGACGGTGGTCTGAGCAGGCATGTAATGCTACACAGTGCTCTGAATGGTGGCCTGAGGAGGCCTGTAATGCTGCACAGTGCTCTGGATGGTGGTCTGAGAGGTCTGTAATGCTGCACAGTGCTTGGGATGGTGGTCTGAGGGGAAGGCCTGTAATGCTCAGTGCTCTGGATGCTGGTGGTCAGGGGACGCCTGTAATGCACAGTGCTCTGGATGCCGGTGGTCAGAGGAGGCCTGAAATGCACACACAGTGCTATGAATGCTCCAAGTTGGAGGGGCTTTTAAACTAGGAGACGGGGGGGGGGCTCAGAAGTAGAGTCAGTCAGGAGGGAGCAAAGGACTGAAGGCAGTTGTAGAGTCAGCAGCGACAGTAGGTCCATAACGTCAATTGGTAGGTCTGTGCGGGAAAACCTCAGACCAAACAGGAATAAACATAACCGCCAATCACGTTTAACTTCCGTAAAACTAAGAGGGGTATATGCTAATGCCAGGAGCCTAGCTAATAAAATGGATGAGCTGGAAATGTTAGTACATGAGGAGGACATAGACCTTGTGGGAATAACGGAGACTTAGTTCGACCCCTCACACGACTGACTGGCCAATATCCAAGGGTATTCGGTGTACCGGAAGGACAGGGTAGGAAAAAGAGGGGGAGGGGTATGTCTCTATGTCAAGAACAATGTAAAGGTGATAGAGAGGAGTGACATTACGGAAGGGATGAGCATGGATTTAGAATCTGTGTGGGTAGAACTCCATAGGGAAGGAGAAAAGGGAAAAGTAATTGTGGGGGTTTGCTATAGGCCACCTAAACAAGGGGAGGAGGTAGAGCTGGAATTTTTAGCACTACTGGGTAAAGTGGCAAAACTGGGATCAGTCATCATATTGGGGGACTTCAATTATCCCGACATTGACTGGGAACAGGGGACTACACACTCACAGAAGGCCCGTCTATTCACAGAAACCTTACAGGATAATTACATGTCACAGTTGGTGGATTCTCCGACTAGAGAAAATGCAGTCCTGGATCTATTGATCACTAATGATCCAGACATAATCTCGGAGGTAGGAGTCCAGGACAACCTGGGCTCTAGCGATCACAGGATGATCACATTTAGTGTAAATACCAATATAACAAAGCAAGTGGGGAACATAAGAACCCTAAACTTCAGAAGGGCAAACTTTCCAAAATTGTACTCATTGATGGAAAGGGTAAACTGGGAAAAATGGGAATGCTTTAGGAACATATTAAGCAAATGCATCTTGCAGTGCAGAAGAAGAGACAAAGCCAAACCTGGCTGGCTAAACCGTAGCGTTAAAAAACGTATTAAGGGAAAAAAAATTGGCCTTCAAGAAATATAAATCAGAGGGCACAGTATCGGCTTTCGAGCAATACAAGGAGGAAAATAAGAAAAGTAAATATGAAATCAAGATGACTAAAATCAACTTTGAGAGACAAATTGCGGAGGATAGTAAAAAAAACCCAAAGAAATTCTTTAAATATATCAACAGCAAAAAAATTAGGTCTGAGCATATTGCACACATAATTAACGATGATGGGAGGATGGTTACAGAGGACACTGAAAAATCAACCGTGCTGAACACTTTTTTCTCGTCAGTCTTTACACAGGAAAAGGAGGGGTACACTGACCTTGACTGTATGGCTAGTAGTAATACACAGGACTTGCCACTATGGCTAACAGAGGGTGAAATCAGGGAAAGGCTGGATAAACTTAACACAAACAAATCACCAGGCCCGGATGGCGTACATCCGAGAGTACTCAAGGAACTCAGTAAGGTTATATCTAGACCACTGTTCCTGATCTTTGCTGACAATATTGGGACAGATGTACCAGGGGATTGGAGGAAAGCTAACGTGATTCCGATATTCAAAAAGGGGCAGAGGCATATCCCGGGAAATTATAGGCCTGTCAGTTTGACATCAGTAGTATGCAAACTTCTGGAGGGGATGATAAGGGACTATATCGTAGAGTTTGCTAAAGACAACAACATCATCAGCAGCAGTAACCAGCACGGGTTTACAAATGGGCGTTCTTGTCAAACCAATCTCTTAACATTCTACGAGGAGGTGAGCTGTGAGCTAGATAGGGGCAGACCAGTGGACGTGCTGTACTTGGATTTCGCTAAGGCGTTTGATACAGTTCCCCACAAGCGCTTAATTTATAAAATAAGGTCTGCAGGTATCGACAGCAGGGTTTGCTCTTGGATACGGAACTGACTAAAAGGGCGTGTCCAAAGGGTGGTAATAAACAGCGCATACTCAGACTGGTCTGAGGTAGTAAGTGGGGTGCCCCAGGGCTCAGTCCTGGGACCAACCTTGTTCAATTTATTCATAAACAGCATTGAGGTTGGGATCAGTAGTTCGTTATCAGTTTTTGCAGATGACACAAAATTGGCCAGGGCAATAACTGCACAGCATGAAGCAGATATCCTACAGAATGACCTGGACAAAATAACAGAGTGGGCAACGACATGGCAAATGAGGTTTAATGTGGAGAAGTGTAAGGTTTTGCACTTGGGGACTAAAAACATAAAAACACAATACACGTTAAGAGGGGAACCCTTGAGGGAATCAAAAATGGAGAAGGATCTGGGAGTCTTGGTTGATGATAGATTAGGCAACAGCATGCAATGTCAAGCGGCAGCTGCCAAAGCCAGCAGAATATTAGCATGCATAAAGAAAGGGATGTATTCCAGAGATAAGACTATAATCCTTCCACTTTATAAAACTCTGGTCCGACCGCATCTGGAGTATTCTGTCCAGTTCTGGTCGCCAGTCCTCAGGAGGGATGTGTTGGAGCTGGAGAGAGTCCAGAGAAGGGCAACTAAACTTATTAGGGGATTGGAGGACCTTAATTATGAAGAGCGTCTGCAATTGCTCGATTTATTCTCCCTGGAGAAGAGACGCCTGAGGGTGGACATGATAGCAATTTATAAATATCTCAATGGGGATCTCAGCTTAGAAAAAAAGCTGTTCAGTCGAAGGGATTGCATGAGGACAAGAGGGCATACAATGCGATTAGAGGAGAAGCGTTTTAACCTCAGGCAACGTGGGGGGTTCTTTACTGTTAGGGCTACAAGATTGTGGAATACTCTACCACAAGAGGTGGTTTCTGCGGGAAGTATGGTGGCTTTCAAAAGACTCTTAGACGTACATCTCAAGGATCAGGACATTCAGGGCTATGTGAGATGATTACAGCCACACACACCTACACAGGTTGAACTGGATGGACTATTGTCTTTATTCAACCTCACCTACTATGAATGGGTGGTGGTTTGAGGGGAGGCCTCAGGCCTGTAACTTTAATGTACACACTCACAGTGCTCTCTGCTCTGAACAGTCGCCATCGTAAGTTGGAAGTGGGACTTTCGTCGGGAGGCCTGTATTGCACAGTGCTGCTCTGGAAGGTCGTCTGAGGACTCAGAGGCCTGTATTGCTGGATGCACAGCCTGCTAACTGCTGCTAAGTGAAGCATGCTATGGACTCGAGGTGCTTGCTTGACGGAAGGGGAAGCAGGCGGAGCTCCGTAGAAACCGGAAGTTCACAATGGTAAACGTCCCTGCCTCACATTTTGGTTTCGTTAATTAAAATGGAATTGATTTTCATCAAAGTTTTCGTCAGTGGACGAAAATGTGGTGTACTTTTAGTTTTGTTTTGGTGACTATAAAAAGGCCGCTGACTAAAATATTGACGAAAATATTTTCGTTGTGAAAATGAACACTGCCCAGAAGAAAGAAGTGCCACTCACCTGGTTGCTTACTATTGTTATAATTATTATAATGGATACTCACTCCTGTGTAATAAAATGGACAGTGTGCAGGCTGTTAGCATGGGGCATCACAACCACTCAGAGCAGCAATGGTAAGGCAGGTGACCCCAACCTAAAAACATAGAAAAATAGACGGCACAAAAAGACTGCGTAGTCCATCAAGTCTGCCTGGTTTTTTTTTATTGGTTTTGTTTGTTTATTTATTTATTTATTTATTTATTTATTTATTTTTGGAGGGGGGTTTTGTTAACCTATTTTCTGAGTATAGATCTATATTTGTCCCAAGCATGTTTGAAGCCATTTACTGTTGACTTTTCACTACCTATGCTGGAAGTTTATTCCAACTACCCTTTCTGTAAAATAATTCTTTCTAAGAATAGTTTTGAACTTTCCTCCAGTTAATTTGAGGTCATGTCTCTGTGCTCTTGATGTTGTTGAAAAAACAGCCATTCTGAACCTTATTCACCCCCTTGATGTATTTAGTTTACAGTCATGTCTCCCCTTTCCCTTCTTTCCTCCAGACTGTACATATTAAGTTCTTGAAGTCACTGTCACTGTTTTTTTCTCTAAACCTTTCACCATTTTTGTTACCTGTCTCTGGCCTTGTTCTATTGGATCAAGATCTTTCTGTAAGTGTGTTCTCCAGAAGTGGACACAATAGTCTAAGCGAGGTCTCACTAAAGACCTATATAGAGGAATCAGAACCTCCTTCATTCTGTTGGTGATCTCTTTAGTAATATAAAGATCTATATAGAGGAATCAGGACCTCCTTCCCCCTGCTGGTAACCCCTCTAGTGATATAAAGATCTACCGTATATAGAGGAATCAGGACCTCCTTCCCCCTGCTGGTAACCCCTCTAGTGATATAAAGATCTACCGTATATAGAGGAATCAGGACCTCCTTCCTCCTGCTGGTAACCCCTCTAGTGATGCATCCTAGATTTCTTGCTTTCCCCATTGCCTGGTCACACTGTTTGCTTATTTTGCTCATCTGAAATAAGTACCCCCAAATCTTTTTCTTCTACAGTGCTGGCTAATATCGTACCCCCAATGTTGTACTCTCTCAGTGGATTCTTTTTCCCTAGGTGAATTATTGAATTGCTGTCTCCACTGCTTTGCCAAATCATGTTCCATGCTACAGACACCTCCAGAGATATTAACCCTATTACACACCTTTGTATTATCCAGGCAAGGGTCTGGACAGGCTGAAGTCAGAGAGATAATCCTTGTCTAGGCAAGGGGTCAAGCAGGGTCAAGCAGGCTGAGACAGATCAGAAGTGCAAATACAGGAGCCAGGTAGCAGATTGCTTTCATAAGGTAAAAAAACCTGTGGTTGTGATGCTCAAATAGAGTGCTATAGTGTCACAGAACAATCATTGCAGAGAAGGTGGGTAAGGCAGGGCCAGGCTTCTGCCAGCCAATTGGAGTGGAAGAGGTATAGCTTGCAGGGCAGTTAAGTCTGAATATTGGCCAGTATTGGCCTGTTTAACAGAAACCTGGAGACATTCAGCCCGTGTGTGCGGCAGACTGTCCAAACTGTCAATGGGGCATGTCCGAAAAACACCTGCCGATCAGCATTCGACCAGCGCTCTCAGTCAATGGATGGCTGCAAGTGCTGACCTGTGTGTTCTTGTGGGGGGGGGGGGGACCCTGAACCCTGAACCCTGAACCCTGTCAGAACACAATAGCTCAACAGGGAGATCGCTGTACTAATATTCAATAGTTAAGCGCCACACACATGATGAGAATATCGGATGAATGATCATACGTTTTTTGCATGCTAGTCTCATATCGAAAATGAAGAAGTTTCTCAACTTACGAAAATTCCCATACAACAGAATACAACTTTGGAAGTGATGCATTGTTTTGTATAGTAATGTATTCTTTGTTTCCGAGCATGCGTAGTCTAGTTCTTCAGATTTTTTCCAGATGAAAACTGTACTGATTAAACGAAAACCATATGATTTGGAATCGTACGAGAAACATTTTTTTGTTTGTCCCTATGGATAATTTCGGATGAACTGTTGTGATTGGTACTAACGATCAAATTATCATAGAATCGCTTCTAAATCGGTATTTGTCATCTGATCGTGTGTACTAGGCTTTAGTACAGAGAGCTCCTCTCGAGCACCTTCGTTTTTGTTTTTTGTTCAGCCCTCTTGGTTGAACGAAAAAAAAAAAAAAACTGTATACCTGGCATTAGAATGCTAGCTGAAATCACACCACCCTTAAAGTAGTGCATGCATCATTTTTGGAAACTCACTGCAACCACATCTTATGGTGCTCCTGTACCATGCAAACTGTTGTGGGCAAATGCCATCAGGCCTGGACTGGCCATAGAGCACACGGTGCATTTGCCCAGTGGGGCGGGAACACATGTCTCTCTCATAGTTCACCAGGCTGCTGAGCCCTCCGCACACAGCGCCGCAATCTCCTGACCAGGCAGTTTCACCACGCAGCAGTCGCCATGTTTCCTGACACTGCGACGGCAAAAGGCAGGAGCTAATAATCTCCCTTTCTGATTGGCAGAGGTCAAATCCAATAGAAAAGTAAATGTCTCCTGGCCAATGGTGATCCACGGTTCGGAATGTAGACTTGACTTGCCAGTCAAGGAAAACAGGTGTATAGGTGCTACATATAAAAGCTCCCCCCGGTGCTCAGACCTTGAGGCTGCTGACATCTCCAATGTACCAAAGTAAGGCAAGGGATGGTCGGCGCCGAGGATGACATCCAAAAAAATAATATTTTGTTATTCAGTAAACATGTACAATGCTGTAAAACAGCCTATGCATTTTGGATGTTAGTCCTTAGTCATGGCTGATAAAAAACAAAATAAGTAACAGATAAATATATACAAAGGTCCCATGATTAACTAACACAGGTGAATTAAAAATGCAAAAGGACATTGTATGGTGCTTCTGTACCATGCAAACTGGTGCAGGCAAATGCTCTGTTTTTGGGGTGTCATCAGGCCTGGACTGACCATAGAGCACACCATGCATTTTGTCACAAGTTAGCCTATAATTTTGTCTGTATATTCTTACCTCCTTGCTGCAGTGCTTCTGTCTTGCCTCCCTTCACATGTGGTGTTTGGGCTTCTATGGGCGTCGCCTGCTCCACTGTGGGTTATATCCTGTTCCTGTCAATTACTTCCTGGGTCCCCTCCCTGTGTGCTTCCCTATATATACAAATGCTCCTTGCTTGAGCAACATTGCTGTTCTCTGAGCTCCCATCCATGTATCCCTTGGCTATTGTATCTGATCTCCTGTGTACCGACCCGGCTTAGTTTCTCCGTCTATGTTCGTCTGCTACCTGTCCTGACCTCGGCTTGTCTCCTGGATCTCCTTATAGTCTCCTGTTTACTCTGCACACGCCAGCGGTCTCCACATCCTCAGCTGGGCCTACCTGGGGGCCGCGACCTGGTTCCAGTCTGCTGCAAGTCCATCCCCACCATCAGGGGCCCTGGTGAAGAAGCAGGCTGGGGCTTAGACTCCACGCCCTGAGGAATCCTGAGCTGGGGATCTATAAGGGCTCACTACCACAGACTCGTTGACACATTTGCCCGGTCAGCTGGGATCGCATGTCTCTCTCATAGGTTACCAGGCCGCTCCACACTCAGCGCCTCAATCTCCTGGCCGGGCAGCTTCACCACACAGCAGCAGCCATGTTCTCTGGCACCGTCGTGACCAAAGGCGGGAGCAAACAATCTCCCTTTCCAATTGGCAGAGGTCAAATCCAACAGAGAAGAAAATGTCTACCGGCCAATGGTGAACCATGGTTCAGAATGTAGACTTGACTTGCCAGTCAAGGTGAGTGCCATGATGTCACTGGAAGAGAAGCCAGAAAATGATGATCACTGGTAAATGTGTGGGGACAGGTTTGCTGTGAAGTGACCACACACTTGATGTTCTAGTGCGGGGTCGCCAGCTGTGTTTTTCAATGACAAGTCGCTCGGACCGCACCATTTATGTTTTGGTAAATAGTTTTGGTATTGAATGCAACATTGTTTTGGAACGTGAAAGGAAATCTGTACTGAGAGATTTGTGAGGCTGCCTTTACCTCTACTCTACTACTACACTTGAAAATGCTAGTTGATTGGCTGTGTCTGGGTTCAATACTTGGCGTCACTGATCCAGCTCAAGCATGCAGCAAGGGAAGGCTGAGTGCCTGAATGCTCAATTAAAATGTTTTTCCTCTCTCAGTAAATGTGTGATAATCAGCTTCCCTGCCCACGGTAACTAAATATTACTAAAGGACAGAGAGAAACCAGAAGTTATCATTATCTGTAAAAAAAAAAAAAAATGGGCGGCTCAGTCAAAAAAGCCTGGGCCTGTTTTTTGTCCCAGTCTGGACCTGGGTGTGTAATATTAATATTGCAACGCGGTTTGAAAGCAGTGCCAGAAATGTGCACGGAACACGGGTTTCCCACACTGCGTTCTGGTGTGAACTGGCCCTTAATGCTGTGTGCATTCCCATTTGGAGGACCTGTCTGCCCTTCCATGCACATCACAAGGGAGAACCTCCATATACACAATCCAATACTCACAGTTGATAGAGAAGAAGGCAACCATAACCTCTAAAAATCAAGGGCAAATTTTGCTCCTGCAGAGGAAAAAAATTATTTTCTTGATCCCCTGAAGGCAATTGGATATTCCTTGGATCATCCATCTCTGGTGTTATATAATATCCAATGGTAGGTTGTGCATTTAGAAGCAGTGACATCAAAAGGCTCTTCCCCTTTCCCCCCTCCCATTTTTATTTATTCCTCCTTCATGTTGGGTTTACTTGTTTTTCCCCTCTATCTCTGTATAATAGTAAAAATGTGATGAATGGACGAGATTACTTTAAATATAGTAATGCAACTCTTACTACAACCCGTACAGTATAGTAGCGAACACTATGCATTCATAGTATTCAATTACATACAGTAGCTTGAGATTTGTATAATTTGGGAAAAGGTGAGAATCACTAGGTCGGACTTTAGAGGCAAACTGGATCACATTGTTTATTTAAAATCCATATTTTAGAAAAGGAGAATGCAATGGTGGCATTTTAACGGCACAAGAAAAATTCATATAAAAAGTACAAAAAGTTTATTATGAATGGTATTTTAAAAGCAGACACAAAAGATTAAAAGCTGTACATCAACTGTATACATTGATCCCATGTATTGATACATATGTAGCAAGGTTTCCAGGCCTATGGCCTGATGTGGGTCTGCCATTAGTACCGGTAATCTCTACAGCCCATGTGAGCTGTGACCCTGGGTGTGATAACTGAAGCAGCGACAACTCCGGCATCTTTGTTTGTGGTTTTTATTGGAATTAGGGGATGGGAGAAGGGAATGAGTGGTATACTCCTTGAGGCTTAACTAATTACAATTGGGACTTTTACTTTTGAAATGCCCGTTGGCGCTTCCTTGACGCCAGCCGGCGCCAGCCAACGCTCGCTGACACTGAGAATATTCTGTAAAACAGAAGAAGTGCTGAATCCTCGACTTATAGTCCAGAAGATCCAGGACTGAGAACTGTAGAACTCCTGACACTGTTGTGAAAGTCACTTAAATACTTTCCCCCCCGCCGGGCACAGCTTGAGGTAGTATGTAGTAGAACTCTGTATAGCTGTCACTGTATAAAGGAAAAGGAATTGGCAGCACTCCAGGTTGAGTCAAAATCCAGATTTATTGACTGGACATCCAAATATGACAATCGTGACAAGGTAGACGCGTTTCACACACTGACTGTGTGCTTAATCATTTGGTAATGATTAAGCACACAGTCAGTGTGTGAAACGCGTCTACCTTGTCACGGTTGTCATATTTGGATGTCCAGTCAATAAATCTGGATTTTGACTCAACCTGGAGTGCTGCCAATTCCTTTTCCTTCATCAAGTTTTCATGTAGGCGAGCCGGGGCATGCATCGGCGTGAGTCATCAGGCAATTACACCACCTTGAGCAGTGAGTTCTTGTCTCTTCAATAGCTGTCACTGTAACTGGCATGCTCTGTACAATTCAGGGCCCAGACTGCAGGTGCCCCCTTTAACCTCAAACTCTTCAGGGTCCACTGACTAGGTACCCCCTCTGTACCTTCAGGGTCCTCAAACTAGGTACCCCCTTTGCAGCTAGCTGACACTGGATCCCAGAACCTCTTCCAGAGTGGTCCCCTCTAACTTCAGGCAGACCCCCAGGGGCAATCCTCAGTACTCACGACCTGTGTAGGCTTTCCTGGGACTGGACCCCTCTCTCTCCGCAGGCTCTCGGCACACTGGATCCCCTAAGCTCAACTCAGCACTCTCTGGATACTCAGATGACACCCTGAGACATCCACCTTCCTCAGACAGGAGGAGAGATAGCCGCACTCTCCCTCCTGGGACTCTGCTCCCACCAAAGACACCGTGCCACGCACTTCCCCCCAGCTTATACCCACTCCCAGAATCCTTTGCAGCCTAATCTGCCTTCTGGGGTAGTTACAAGCTGGGATGTGTCCCCTGATTGGGCTTCCCACACTGCCCTATGAGAAGCCTCTCACAGGAGCCAGTGGGGATACTTCCCCCACTCAACAGGCACATCTGGAAGCCCTGACACCCTAACTAACAAATAACAGCCCTGCTGTTAGGCAGACAAGGCCCACTATACATTTACCTAGCACCTACCTGCATACATATATACCCCAGAGGGTCACACTATATGATGCATGTGTGAAGGTGCACCCGATGCGTTTCGTCTTCTGTAGTCTTTAGAGGGTAGTGCACAACAGTAACTTTCTACAAAAGACCAATATATTACAAAAACAGTATAGGGAAATAGATATACCACAGTTCTTTATATTCAAAACAATGTCATAGCATACTGCAAAAGTATACAAACAACTTACAATATGGAAAGCAAAGGCCAACCCACATCTATAGAGCACCATGATGAATCAAATGTATCAGGTAGGTGAAATTTAAGTAACTTAAAATTTGTATGATTTGGGAAAAGAGGAGAATCATTAGGTTGGGCTTTAGAGGCAAACTGGACAACATTGTTTATATGAAATCCATATTTTATTTATAGACAAAAAATAAATATAAAAAGTACACACAGAATAGACAGACGTCAATTAAAAACATATTTTCACATACATACAATACATTGTCAGCTAAGTCCAAAAAGCTTTTACGTAGAAGTTGTTGTTACATGGTATTGAGTGAGTGGGCCCCCATGCATCAACGCGTTTCGCTGACCTGCTTCCTGAGGACACACAAAGGGGGGAGAAGAGAACAACAGGCCTCACTATGCAATTTTTTAAATTGATGTTTGTCTGCTCTATGTGTACTTTTTGTATATATATATATATATATATATATATATATATATATATATATATATATATATATATATATATTTGTCTATAAATAAAACATGGATTTTATATAAACAATGTGGTCCAGTTTGCCGCTAAACTCTGACCTAGTGATTCTCCCCTCTTTCAAAACTATATTTATGGATGTGGCAAGGGAGGGACCCCAGCAGTTGTACATACAGTAAAACCTTGGATTGCGAGCATAATTCTTTCCGGAAACATGCTTGTAATCCAAAGCACTCTTATATCAAAGCAACATTTCCCATAAAAAATAATGGAAACTCAGATGATTATTACAAGTCCTTCAGTTTATAGTCCAAATAAAAAGATTATAGCAATGTGATAGGTTGTGTAAACCATAAAATGTCCATCCACAAATGGCACCTCCACGAGGGGATTAGAAGGAGCTACAGAGTATAAAAGAGATGAGAGGCGCCTCTAAGTGTAGCAATATGGTTACATTTAATGAAGGTTCAATATTTAATTAAAAAAGGCACATCTAAGAATGCAGGCATCCCGGGGTAAAGCTGTCCGCATAGACCGTCCTCCGCACTGCCGGCTCTCACCGCTGTCAGTCTGCAAGTAGAAGACTACCCTGCAGTGGAGTGATCTGAAAGCGAGGCTTGAAGCACTCGTGGAGCGCAGTGTGGAGGGGATGATGTTGATGGCGGTGCGGAAAACGGTCTATGTGGACAGCTTTACCCCGAATGCCTGCATACTTAGATGTTCCTGTGTTTATCAACCATGTGAGTTGCTAAATGTTGAACCTTGATTAAATGTAACCTTATTGCTACACTTAGAGGCACCTCTCTTCTCTTTTATACTCATTTGGGACATGATGCTATTTATATAGCAAGACAACGCTTGTTTATCAAGTCTAAATTTAAAAACAAATTTTGTTTGTCTTGCAAAATGCCCTCAAACCAAGTTACTCTCAATCCAAGGTTTTACTGTATTTGTGTGATTAGCAAACTTCCTCTATGCCTGGCACAGGCCATCCCCGGGTTACAAACACTCAACTTACAAACGACTCCTACTTACAAACGGAGGGAGACAACAGGAAGTGAGGAGAAATCTACCCCTAGGAAGGGAAATTCACTCCTGTAAGGATAACCCTGGGAAAAAGGTGTCTCCGCTGAAGCTTTATCACCAATCCTTGTTTCCACAACCCAAAATTTTCAAAATCCAGTTGTCATAGGGACAGAAAGTGAGGTGACATCTTCTGAACAGGGCTACAGACAGCAAAACAAATGGTAGAGGGGTGTTAACCCTTCCCTATGCTATCCAAAAAACTTAAAAATTATTCTTTTGGCTGGAGCTAAACCTACAAAAATGTACCTGTTCCGACTTACAAACAAATTCGAATTAAGAACAAACCTACAGTCCCCATCTTGTTTGTAACCCGGGGACCGCCTGTACATGCAATTCTCTTTTCAAGAATTTGTATAACTACAGGGAGTGCAGAATTATTAGGCAAATTAGTATTTTTGAGGATTAATTTTATTATTGAACAACAACCATGTTCTCACTGAACCCAAAAAAAATCATTAATATCAAAGCTGACTATTTTTGGAAGTAGTTTTTAGTTTGTTTTTAGTTTTAGCTATTTTAGGGGGATATCTGTGTGTGCAGGTGACTATTACTGTGCATAATTATTAGGCAACTTAACAAAAATCAAATATACAGTATACCCATTTCAATTATTTATTTTACCAGTGAAACCAATATAACATCTCAACATTCACAAATATACATTTCTGACATTCAAAAACAAAACAAAAACAAATCAGTGACCAATATAGCCACCTTTCTTTGCAAGGACACTCAAAAGCCTGCCATCCATGGATTCTGTCAGTGTTTTGATCTGTTCACCATCAACATTGCGTGCAGCAGCAACCACAGCCTCCCAGACACTGTTCAGAGAGGTGTACTGTTTTCCCTCCTTGTAAATCTCACATTTGATGATGGACCACAGGTGGGGTTCAGATCAGGTGAACAAGGAGGCCATGTCATTAGCTTTTCTTCTTTTATACCCTTTCTTGCCAGCCACGCTGTGGAGTACTTGGACGCATGTGATGGAGTATTGTCCTGCATGAAAATCATGTTTTTCTTGAAGGATGCAGACTTCTTCCTGTACCACTGCTTGAAGAAGGTGTCTTCCAGAAACTGGCAGTAGGACTAAGAGTTGAGCTTGACTCCATCCTCAACCCGAAAAGGCCCCACAAGCTCATCTTTGATGATACCAGCCCAAACCAGTACTCCACCTCCACCTTGCTGGCGTCTGAGTCGGACTGGAGCTCTCTGCCCTTTACCAATCCAGCCACGGGCCCATCCATCTGGCCCATCAAGATTCACTCTCATTTCATCAGTCCATAAAACCTTTGAAAAATTGAGATATTTCTTGGCCCAGTCTTGACGTTTCAGCTTGTGTGTCTTGTTCAGTGGTGGTCGTCTTTCAGCCTTTCTTACCTTGGCCATGTCTCTGAGTATTGCACACCTTGTGCTTTTGGGCACTCCAGTGATGTTGCAGCTCTGAAATATGGCCAAACTGGTGGCAAGTGGCATCTTGGCAGCTGCACGCTTGACTTTTCTCAGTTCATGGGCTGTTATTTTGCGCCTTGGTTTTTCCACACGCTTCTTGCGACCCTATTGACTATTTTGAATGAAATGCTTGATTGTTCGATGATCACGCTTCAGAAGCTTTGCAATTTTAAGAGTGCTGCATCCCTCTGCAAGATATCTCACTATTTTTGACTTTTCTGAGCCTGTCAAGTCCTTCTTTTGACCCATTTTGCCCAAGGAAAGGAAGTTGCCTAATAATTATGCACACCTGATATAGGGTGTTGATGTCATTAGACCACACCCCTTCTCATTACAGAGATGCACATCACCTAATATGCTTAATTGGTAGTAGGCTTTTGAGCCTATACAGCTTGGAGTAAGACAACATGCATAAAAAGGATGATGTGGTCAAAATACTCATTTCCCGAATAATTATGCACTCCCTGTATATCAGATTTGAGTATTATATGTTACTTCTCTGTAAGCTTGTTCAAGTCCATAAAGAATTAAAAGAAACCTCATAAGCATGTTAACCCGTTCCCACTATACAGCGAAACCAGCTCTAAATCTTCCTATAACATGAGCAACAGAACAAAAATCCTAAAGCTAGGAATTCTGAAAAGTCCTAGAAGAATTGCAAAAGTTCTATTAGTAAACTTTACTTTCATGCCATCTTTTAACAGACATCCCCAGCTGTGAAACACTAACTTAAAACACCTTTTTCAAAATGTCATATTTATACTTTTCATGACTCGCCAATGTAGGAAACCACCTGCTGAGTATAAAAATTATATCTGACCAAATGCTCAGAAATTAAATGCTGACAAACTAATAGCAAGTTACATAGGTTGCACTTATGGAAGAAGCTTGTCTACCCCATGTTGTTTAATTGTAGAACAAAAATATACACGTCGCATTGTTCCAAATATCACCAGTTTTATACAATGTTTACTGGGAATCTGCTGACTGCGTGTAAAATGTCCCTCAAATTTTCTGTTATCATAAAGTATTATTATGTTTTATTTATTGCTGTACATTACATCACACAATCTGTCATGTATTAACAAAGGAATATTCTTCACTCTAAATTAACAGTTTGCAGGGTGAAATATTCGAGCTTTAAAGTACAAAGGAGCGGAGAGACGCATGTAGGTGGCGTTTGCTGAGCTCCATATTCTAGTTATCTGGTTGCCTCTGGCTTCTTTTTGACAAATACAGGTGATTTCAGCAAAATATCACCTGTTTGATGATATTCATTGGAGTCAAAGGGGAAGACTGAATTAAGGTGGTTTTGGGGGAATTTTAAAGGGTACAATTGGCTTTCAATAGCTCCTGAGGATTACAAAAAATAATTGTATTCCTTTTGCTGCCAGAGGCGTTTTTTGCACACATATTTTCATGTTAGGCCTGAAGATTACATAAAACCCTCAAATATAATACAAAAAGTTGAAACAAAATAAACACAATGCCAAACATAGGAAAATATGCTCGTGATTTGGAACATAAGACCAACTATATGTTCTAGACCATGAGCATATTTTCTTATTTTTGGCATTGTGTCTATTTTGTTATACCATTTGGGTGGGTCTATCCCCCACTCTTTTACCCTTGTGTAATTCTGAATAAAAATGGTTGAATATTTATATACTATCTACTACTTTTACTTTACCTACATCTTTGGCTGGCCCTGTGGCACTTTTTGTGCTTTTTGTATTGTATAATTTTGGGATGTGGCAATTGTGCCGCCATCAGCCTTGACACCTACCTACTTGCAATTGTTTAAAACCCTCAAAAATTATATAAAAGCAGACACCTTAGAGAATGAAATAATGGTAGTTTCAATTTATTATGTCACATTATTTTGGAGCAACAGTTTATGAAATACAAAGATTTAGTGAAAGAAAAAAAATTGTACAGTGAATTTTATGACACAGAAACATGATATATCACTCATTCATTTATTGGTAAAATATAAAGCATGAGGTTGTGCTTAGTAAATAGATACCCAACATGTCAAGCCTTGAAATTGTGTGTGCCCATGAAATGGCAACAAATTTCGGTACCCTATATTTTCCATATTTTTTTATGGTGACACTTTAAAAACCCCTACAGGTCATTAGAAAGATGTAGCTGGGTGTTGCTGCCTGTATGGATTGCCCGCTAATCCCCCCACTTCTGTGTGGTGCCTGGTATGTCCCCCTCCCTTCCCCCCACAGCCAGTGTACTGTGTTGGGAGAACGGTCTGGACTGTCTGTGAGTGATTCCTCTCCCCCACCACCACTGCAGAATAGGGAGACTGAGCAGCTTTCAGTGAGGATCATCCCCCCGCTTGCTGCCTGCTCCTCCTTACTACTGACAAGCAGCAGCAAGGGGACCAATCAGCAAGGAGAGAAGAGGATGATGGCATGTGTAGTACCCTTGAGAGTGCTGCTCATTAGAAACTATGGCAGGAGACTACGCCCCCCACCCAGCCCTCCTTATGAGAGAAGGAGAGAGCAAGAAGTTTTGCCCAAGCAAATTCCACTGGAGTTCGGGGCAGTGTGGGGATACCCTGTGAGAGGAATGTGCTCTATATTGTCATCCCAGAGAGTGAGAGACTCAGCCATTGGAGGGCCACTACGGAGTGAAAAAGCCAGAGAGGGTAGAGCTATGACCTGAGTGTGGAAAGACGTAGCCACTGCTGGGATACAGACTTTGCTGTGCTGCCCAGTGGAGTATCCATAGACAACCAAGAGCAAGGGGACGCCTAATCAGAGGGACCACTGCTACTGTGTCGTTTGGTCTAGTAAAAGGTCCTTAAGGCGGGCATTGCTTGTTACCACCAATAGAAGTTGAGCCTTTAGGAACTAACTAACCAGCTACCCTATAGCTATATTACTGTCTGCAGGCCTTGTTGACTCTATGTGAGCGCACCAACGGTTACTGGGCCCCAATGATTAGCTGGCTGAAGAGTCAGGACTAAAGACTGCTCCTTGACAGCTGCTACCCAGACACCTGTTTCCCCTTTGCTTGGTTAAAGAAGTACCTCTTCCCCATACCCCATCCAATCCGTTAGAGTGCACTCTAAACCAGTGTAGTATCATTATCACTCATACTGCATTAAACACTCCACCCAGGAAGCCTCCTCAGATGCTTTTGACTCTGTACTCATATTTAACTGCGGTGTGTTCATTTATGTTATACTACTACTACTGCTATTTATTCAAACCCGTATCAATAGATTAATAATTTATTCTGGTCATTGTAATGAAACTAGCGTTAACATGTGTGTACACACATCAAGCATTTTTAATGCGAAAATGATGCTTCTCCTAGACGCGCTGACTGTGTTTTTTTCTGCTTCTAAACTCCTATGTGTGCATCAACGCATAGGCTATCATGCAGGGGTGTATAAAGGCAGAAAAAACATGCCAGATGCCCCTAACAGCCACAATAAAAACGTGTGCTTAACCTCCCTGGCGGTATGATTCTTTCGGATTTTAGGTGCTGAAAGCGGTACCATTATTTTGCATGTAATTCTTAAGAATGAGCAGCCCAAACCAACCATTTACATATGATTTTTTTTTACTGTGTATTCTTCTTTATAACATCTCGGGTATGATAAAGTTTGAAACACAAAATCATAAATTATAATATAATAAAAACTATAAATAAGTTAAAGTATGTATGTATGTATACATATATATATATATATATATATATATATATATATATATATATGTATACATATATTATATATATATATATATATATATATATATATATATGTACAGTATATACAGTGTATATATATATATATATATATATATATATATATATATATATATACGTATATATATATATTTATATACACGTATATATATATATATATATATATATATATATATATATATATATATATACATACATAAAAAGTACAGTAAAACTGCAGGAAAGGGCACTGGGGGGCAAACTAATGTGATTTTTTTTTTATTTTGCATTGTATCAGTGTGTTTGGTGTGTTTTACATTTGAATTTGCCTCCGGTTCCACCCCCCTGTGAACGCCACGTCGCAGGAGACGGAAGTCGGGGCACACAGAGGATCGGGAGGAAGATCCGCCGCCAGACACCGCCGGGATACATCGCTGGATCCCGGTGACAAGGTAAGTAACCACTCTACCAGGATCCAGCGATCTTCCTAGCGGTACCCAGAGTGTGGCTCGGGGTTACCGCTTTTGGCTCTGAAATTTAACCCCGAGCCACACTCAGGAATACCGCTAGGAAGGTTAAGGCCTCATTGACTTTGTTATGTTATGTTATGTTTTTGTAAGAAAAAGACAGCGTAAAACAACATTGTATACAGGGGTATACAATGTACGGCTAAAAGCAAACACACACACACATCATAGGTTGAACTGGATGGACTGATGTCTTTTTTCAACCTCACTAACTATGTAACTATGTAACTATGTAACAAAATGCAATAAAAGATTAAAAGCGACATTACCTAAATAACAATGTTATACAAAAGAAAAGTGCAAATACTAAATGAGTAGATTGGTTTTTCATTTTTCTTTTTAAGCTTCTTGAAATGTCACAGTTGGTGAAATTAGTCGTTTCACAATCATATCACTCTACTCATCGCTGTTGAGAATTTTTAGCCAGCCAAAACACAATTGTGTCATGTGAAGTCAGAGCAGTTCTAGGACCTAAGCTGACACTTACACAGTGAACCAACTCATTAGACTGACTCCACCCTTTTTGGACAGCTAGGTCCAATGTTGCAATTAGTCAAATCATGGCGCAAATTAAGAAAAAGCATCAAAGAGATGCTTGGGCTTTGATGTGAGTCCATACAAAGTAGTGAGAGGACAAAAACATTGAAGAGGTCACTGGTTTACAGTAGATTACATTGTTCAAAACGCCAGTAACTTTCCTGATCCAGCTATTAGCTTCCCTACATTATTCACACAGGAAAGCTGTATTTTGAGTCCATTTAGGATTCTTAACTTAGTTGAAGCCCTGATGAAGAGGGAGGTTTTTTTTTCTGACCCCCGAAATGTGTTGGCTGTTTTTTTAAATTTTATCCTTTGGTCCAGCATGCCTTCCATTAGTGCTTAATTAATGTTTTTTTCTGGAAACCCTGACTCAAGGCAGGCTCCTACTGCTCTTTAGCTGACTATCACGTAATTGGTGCTGGAGGCCAATGGAGAAAGGATCTCCCTTGTGGCTAAACTCCAGACTCACCTGAAGATGGAACAGGAGGAGTCAGGCTCAAAGAAGCATGGGTCACCTGCTGAAATATCTTGCAGGGTTGTTCTGACTGGAGTGTTCTCAGATGAGTTGTCCAGGCACTCAGATGAGACACCAGGATAGTATCTGCAGACAGGTGGCGCTCGTGGGAAGTAGCAGGCCTCAGGCAGAGCAGGATTCAGGAGAGAAGCCAGTTTAAAGCCAGGGTCAGGTACCAGGTGTGGACAAGAGCACCTGTCCCTATATTTCATCTAGGTATCGTCTAAACTTTTGTAATTTTATTTACATTACATTTATCTAAATTACATGACTTTATTACATTTATATTATTTATGTTATAATAATTTATTATTAATAATTTAATTAATCATTTTAATTTATTATATTTATTACATTTATATTTTATTTTTTTTACACAACATTATTTGACTGTGTTTGTGGAGCTTCACTACTTTTGCATACTCACAGGCCCCCTTTTGGCCCTAGAAAGTGGTAGAAATGGTTCTGTACTCGGAACACAATGCGGTAGCCTGGAGGTGTGGAAGCAAAACAGAACAGGTTGTGTTTCATTTCTACAGAAATAGAGAGAGCTGCTAAGCATTCTACTTTAAAAAAAGTATTTAAAAATGTTATATGATCTGCAAGGAATGACTGTCGCCACTAACACTTTAATCAGACATACTATGCGTCTTGTTAGTCTGTCAGGTATGTAAATTGTCAAATGCTGCTGATGGCCTCACCTTAAGCTAAGGAACTGAATATATTGTACTGAAAGAGCATGACTAAAACTGGAGCTTAAAGCTGAACTCCACATACAAAAACAATTTTTATTTATTTTTTAATATATACTTCAATAGCCACATAGAGTATAAATAACTTTGTTTCTATCGAACGTCTTTGCAAACTCAGAAATAACCTTGTAAGGTTCACTACAGAAAACTAGAGGAGGGGTGAATACAAAACCAGGGTGGGCAGGAAGGGCGACTGCCCCTGGTGCAGTGAGCTCACATGAGGAGGGGGGGGGGGAAGCGTCATATGGTAGGTTCCCACTCTTGTAGCATTTTAGGTCTGTAAGTTTCTGGGAGGACCAGGGGATTGAATGGGAACATGGGTTGGGGTAATGGGAGAGGGTACTAGATTCATGGTAGGAGGGGGAATTTGACAAAGTCATTTGACAATTGGTGACAAGGCAATTTGTGCTAGGAGGGGGGATTTGGCGAGGTGATAGATTTTGTGCTAGAAAGGGGGGATTTGTGCTAAAAGGGGAAAGGGAATTTGGGGTGGTATTTGAGCTGGGAGGAGAGGGAATTTTAGCATTATTATTTGGGGAAAATATTGGCTTGCAGAAGGAATTTTTGCTTGGTGGGGACAAGCATGCAGATCAGTACTCAATATTTTGTTTTGGTTTTTTTTTGGGGGGAGGGATTTTAGCTGAGAAATGATTCTCACATGTTGCCGGGGACGGGAGCACTGTGTCATCTTTGCCCTGAGCACTAGATTACCTTGACTTGGTCCTGGCCAGCGGCACCTTTAAGCCGTCCAAAAGAATGTCACTTGTTCTAAGAGAACATTCCGTCCTCCCTGCTTGGAGACACAGCGCAGAGAGAGGGAGGCTGGACTTAAAGGACACATTTGGGTGCTGCTGTAACCAAGGGACTATGCCTGCCCCTAGCAACAAAGCAAAGAGAGAACCTGGTTGGCCACCATGACCAAAAGGACTTTGGATCAACTGCCGGTCTTACCCACTGCACCCAATGGGGGAAAAGGAGTTTGGCCTGGACCCCCAAGGAGCAGGGGCTTCCTAAATACCAGGTTGAGACCCTGATTTGATTCTCTGGAGGGGTGACTGTCTGCTACTGAGAGCCAGTTGGACTGTACTGTGTAGACTACTCCAGCAGAGAGGAAAAAAGACTGCAAAAGCGGGGCGATGTGCTGCTGTTGAAGGTTAATTTGCTCCACTGACTACAGGGAAAGTTGGGATGCTGCTGTGTGAACTGAGTTTCAGAGAAGGAAGAGGCCCAGTGCAAATGGACAATGAGGTTGTGCTGCCGCGTCTGGGAAGATGTAAACTAAAGCCCCCTTCCCCGCGCTACATGTTTTCGACTGTGCTATCACTGCAATGTGTTCTTTTCTGTTGTGCCAACCAACATTATGGCTGTTCCAGTATCCTGCTGCTCCAGTATCCTCTCATACTAGTATTGTTTTGCTGTGTGACAGACTTCCAAAGATTAATACAGAGCTGTAGAAAGACTGTTTGTTGAGGTGGCAGAGTAACATAGGGCCCAAGTACTAGAAGGGAATCATCGTCCTTCAAGGTCTGCTTTGTTTTACTATCTGACCACCTTGGGCAAGAGAGCGCGATTCTGGAAAAGATGGCGACCAGAAAGACTGCATGGAAATACCATAGTTTTAAGAGAGAGGCTATTTAGTCATTTAGGTTGCTGTTCTCGAGCAGAGACTGTATACCAGCAGAAACTGAGTAAGTCTCACCAGCCAGGGGAGTAGGTAGGGCCTCTTTCTTTGAGTTGGTCTTGGTCAGGCTAGTTGTGCCATTAATTACTGTGGTGCTTGATATTTTTGCTACATTGACAGTTGTATATCTTGGGATTAATGCATTATTTTCTTCACCCTTTACACCCACAGGGTTTTTTAAGTTAATAAAGTCCATATAAACTGTTTTCAGGTGCATTAGTGTCACTTGTAAGGGCAGGTCATCACTGGAGCAGGGCAGGAGGGCCTAAGCCAGGGGTGTCCAAACTTTTGACGTTACTGGGCCACATTGGAAAAGGAATTGTCTTGGGCCACACATAAAATACACTCATAATAAGGATAGCTGATGAGCAGAAAAAGTCGGGCAGATCACAAGTTAACGATCCCTGATACAGATAATGGGGTTTATTTACCAAAGCTGAAGAGTGCAACATCAGGCTCATAAAAACCAATCAGCTTCCAGGTTTTTTTGCCAAAGCTTAACTGAACAAGTTGAGGTTAGAAGCTGATTGGTTTCTATACAGAAGTGAGCCTGATTTTGCACTCTCCTGCTTCAGTAAATAAACTCCAATGTACCTATCTGAGTAATAAAACTTCATTTCTTTGTAATATTTTTTAATACAAAAGTTAAAGACATAAAACTAGTGTGATATTCAATAATGTTTTTGATAAACTAATGCATTAGTATCTGGCTGGTTGGATGTAGGAGCAATTCTCAATCAATTCTTAAGGTGTTCATCAAATATATTTTTGTTCCAATTTTGCCCTTCGTGTGCTCCTTCCTTGAAAATAGTTTCTTACAAATATGCTGAAAACCGATGACATGAATAAGGCGTGATTGTGAAGAGTGGGATATTTTTCTTTGGGAAGATAAATGTTTAGTAAAGAGACACTGTCAAATATTTTTTTCAGCCAATTTCAAAAATTCAACACAGTAGTGCAGCCTTCTCAGGTTTAAAACAGGCAGTGGGAAGGCGACATATCATTTCCATCTACCTGTCCACTGTGGATTGCTTTTCAAAGGAGTGGAAAGGTCTGCCACCCATGTCAACAAGGCCTAATAAATCATCTTATCTTCTCATTCTGCCTGTGCTCACTCTGCACTGCCCCTTCCTCTTCCACTCTGAATGATGACATGAAGATAACAGCAAGCTGAAATGAAGACAGATTCAGTCACTTATACTAGCTGTATGCAAAAATACATGTATCACCCTCTAACGTGTGCTAGATATAGAGTAGGAAAATTTAGTTTAGCTCAGGGCTAAGCCTGAGCTATGTAGTCTGGGTCAGGATTTACGAAAGTTCAGGGCTGAGTGACTCCTCCTTGCAGCTCTCTGGTGCCTCCCCCTGGTCCAGAAGGTTTAGGAATTTTCTAGAATTAGTGGGTCAAGGTTAGGAGGTTAGCTGCTTTGAATATTTATGGAGCTTCAGTTAATCCTCAGCGGTAGGCTGGCAGGGGGCTGAGACCACGCCATAAATAGACAGGACAATGCCAGCAGGGGCAGTCAGAAAAAAGATGGAGATGCTGCAGTGTTGAGGAGGCTGTCAGTGGCCCTTGAGGCCAACCCCCTAGGCTGGGGGGGGGCGGTTGTCCTGCCTTGGGCCACTGCTGGAAGGATCCCGCCATGACACACGGGAGGAAGCCCTTCCTGGAGTCATGGGAGTAAGAGAGGACAGAGTGGGTAGATCAACACTGTGGGGACCTACAAAGGGGGAAGATTGCCACATGTAGCCAGTCTCCTTTGAAAACAGCGATGTGCTTAAGTCTTGAGCCTTTCACTAGAGATCTCCTGAGAGTCAGCCGGGTGGGCTGGTGAAGAGTCAGTCTGGATGACTGGTGTGAGAGTTAGCCTGGAGGGCTATTGAAAGGGGCAGCTGCAGCCATGTGGTTTGGCAGTACAAGTACAAGCTGTTTCACTACATTTGTTTTGCTACAAATCAAGGGGCTTCGAGTTCCTGCCTGTAAAGGGCTATTGCTAAAATCTAACTGGGAGTCTGTCAGAATATTCTGCAGTGATTCAGCTGGAGCAAGCAAGCATGTGCAGGAAGCAAGTGAAGGAGACTGTATGTAGGCTGTATATACAGTAGAACAATGTCCCTAAAGTTGTTGAAGTTTTGCTAAAGTCAAGTGAGCATTCCATAACCTCCCATCCCTACCCAAGTTATTAACCCTCTAATAAATAACAAAAACAAAGTCACAGACTGTTCTCTGACTCTGTGTAAAGTAATACACAGCTGCATTAAAGAGGAATCTGGGTCATTTACCAATCAAAGAGCCCGCTCTATCTTCCCCTGGAACGGGTCTTTACTGACATTTTGGCTGAGGGTCAGTGGCACTGGTACTTCCTGCTGTTTTCCAGATGGCTCCCCTGTGGGCATGTGTGAAACTCAATGCACTTTCACCCTCGTCTCCTGGATTATGTGACATGTCCTAGGTCAGGGGTGTCAAACTCAATTTCGTTGCGGGCCGCATCAGCATTATGGTTGCCCTCAAAGGGCCGGTTATATCTGTAAGATTAGATGTCCAGAGCACCCCGCGCCCCCTTACACCCTGACATGAGATTTCAAGAGCCCCCCACTATCATAAGAGTCGCCCACCCTTCCTTACATCACAATGCACCCCCTTACCTTGTGCTACTGCCAGGAAGAAGATGCGGGTGGATCTGGGATGAAGAAAGTGCAAGGTCTGGAGGAGGTCCAGAGGAGGGCTAGAGTCAGTATACAGAGTCTGCTGAATGTTGAGACCAGGGGAGGCAGAGACAAGGTGGTGTTGTGGCTGCACAGAGAGGTGCAGGATCTGTAGGAGGAGTTCTGCCCTCCTCTCTGCTGCAGACTACTAAGACGAGGTGGGGGCAGAGACAAGGGGGGTGCCGCATCTGCAGGAGAGGTGTGAGGGCCACATGAAATGGCCTGGGGGGCCACATTCGGCCCGCGGGCCTTGTGTTTGACACCTGTGTCCTAGGTGATTGTGGGCAAGGAGGGGGGGGGGGTGAACTTTCCCAATTCTTGCCTAGGCAAGAAATGCAAAAGTGGGAGAAGATACCTGTCAAAAAAAAGGAGGAGAATAGGGGAGGATGAGCGGAGCTTTTACTTTAACAGGAGGATTAGCGGAGCTTTCACTTTAAAATGATGTTCCACTTTAAATAGTGTTTTATATCTGCATGGAGTTCAACTTTACATAAAAGGCTCCAAAACCATTGAATTTCTATTATTCAGAATTTTACAAAATAACAACAATTTCCTCTTTGTCTTGTAATCTCTGTAGCGCTGTCATCCTTCTTTATGTATGACAGATTCCCTTTAGTTAAAAGTTAAAACAAATTCCTGTGGCACCTATCTATTACTATTATGTACCAGTGCGATTATGTTTTTCATTGTGCACCTCTTGTTTCAGTCTTGCTTGTTTAAACCATAATCCTCCCATCCTACGCCGCGCGCGAAAAAAAAAAAAAATCATGTATAGGGCTGCATTATGTTCCTGACTGATAGCTAACATGTTTTCTAAGAAGACTTACATGGTAGAAAAACATCCTTAACCCTTTGCCGACTGGAGAGCAGCATCAGAATGGTGGCAATCCAAGCCCCACCCTTCCTCCAGCTTTGAAAGGATTAGGAGCGTCTCCAGCTTCTCTTATCAAACCTACACAAATCGTATTGCGAGCACATTTATTTTACCTTAATGAATGTAATCTTTCATTTAACAGCTTGCTCTAGATTTCAGTGTGCAAACAAAGGTAATGGGAATGACAGGGTCCACAGGAGCCTACCCATCTTCGAACAGTGGTGGAAACCATCCCGGAGCTTTTTTTTTTTTTTTTTGGTGGGGCACCTTGTGAAACTGTCAAAAGCAATAAATATTTTCTTTCTTTTCCATCATTAGACTCTCCTAAGAATGCATCTCTTTTGTCATCCGTCATTCCCAGAACCCACTGGGCAGGAGCACCATTGTGTCAAATGAATCCTTAAGTGTGAAGAATACTTGCCAAAGCAGCTACCTCTTTTTTTTTTTTTTTTTCCCAAAGGGTGTAACGGTTTGGAATGCAGTGCTTCCCCATAGACAGCTCCACCAAAAGAGCACTTGTGTATTTTAACACGGCTTTTTTCAGAAGGATGCTCAGGTTAAAGCATTATGGCCCACCGTAAATAGATGCACTCACTAGAATGGGGCTTCTTCATCCCTAATTAGGGAAGTAACTCCGGGAAGACAGAATGCCACTTGCAAAGACTGGAGACATTGTCGGGATTGTGCTTCTCCCCACAATGTGAGGTAATTGGAGTTGTACCTTTTAGAAAGCTGCTACTTTCACATAGGAAGTGCTAAAAGGACCTTTGTATGGCATGTTTTCCTTCTTCCTTTTTAAGGAAGTTACAGAGCTCGAGTACTGGGAATGGCTGGGCCAAGGCCTGGAGGAGGAAACTTCAGTAATGAACCACTTCAGCTTGCCGTTAGCAAAAGGAGGCCTAATTTCCAGGCCTGAGAATACCGCGAGCAACAAAAGGTTCTGTTTAGGCTTATTATAAGGGACATTCTTCCTGCCTACACAGCTTTCCTTGAAATGATCCTCTCCAAATAAGTGCAGCAAGTTTTAGCAAATAGAAACACACAACTTTTCGGGGCTCGATGGTATAGCTTTCTTCACAACACGAGGGGAGGCTGAAAATTGAAACAATAGGGAGTTAATTGGAATGGATTGTAGGAAAATGGTTTTAGTTGGTGTCACAAAAAAAAAAAAAAAATGATCATTTCCAAAGTGAAAAAAAAAAAGATTTTTTAGAAATGAAGCACTTGATCCTTGCCTGTCTAGTGAATGATTGTATTTCTTGGTGGTCTGGTCAACTTGAATGCCAAATCAGCCACAGTGGGGTTATTTACTAAAGGCAAATAGGCTGTTCACTTTGCAAGGGAAGTTGCACTTTGCAAGGGAATTTTACTCAGAGCTTAGTGAATGAGGTGAAGTTCTGCTGACTTCCATAATCCAATCATGTGCAAGAAAAAAATCTTTATTTTTTTTTTGTATATGATAGCAATTTATAAATATCTTAATGGGGATCTCAGCTTAGAAAAAAAGCTGTTCATTCAAAGGAATTGCATGAGGACTCAAGGACATACAATGCGATTAGAGGAGAAGCGTTTTAACCTCAGGCAACGAGGAGGGTTCTTTACTGTTAGGGCTACAAGATTGTGGAATTCTCTACCACAAGAGGTGGTTTCTGCGGGAAGTATGGTGGCTTTCAAAAGACTCTTAGACGTACATCTCAAGGATCAGGACATTAAGGGCTATGTTAGATGATTACAGTCACACACACCTACACAGGTTGAACTGGATGGACTAATGTCTTTATTCAACCTCACCTACTATGTAACTATATATTTTATTTTCCTTCAGTAACATTTGCAAAGTGAAATGAGACCACATTTACTATTTTCTAGGGAAAACTTCCTTGCAAAGTGAACAGCCTTTTTGCCTTTATTAACCACTTAAGCCCCGGAAGATTTTACCCCATTCCTGACAAGGCCCTATTTTGCGATTCGGCACTGTGTGACTTTAACGGACAATTGCGTGGTCATGCGACGCTGTACCTAAACGAATTTGACGTCCTTTTTTTCCCACAACTAGAGCTTTCTTTTGGTGGTATTTGATCACCTGTGCGATTTTTTGATCATGCGCTAAAAACAAAAAAAAAGCGACAATTTTGCAAAAATAACAAGATTTTTCACATTTTTTTATATGAAATTCCCGGAAAAAAAAAAATGTAAAAATCAAAATTTTTTAACATTTTTGGCCAATTTGTTTTCTGCTACAAATGTTTGGTAAAAAAAATCACAATAAGCGTATTTTGATTGGTTTGCGCAAAAGTTATTGCGTTTACTAACTAAGGGAAAGATTTTTGTCATTTTTGTTGTTTTTTTTTAAACGAGTAATGGCGGCGATCTGCGATTTTTTTTGCGGGACTGCGACATTGCGGCGGACAGATCGGACCCTTGACTGACATTTTTGACACTTTTGGGGGGTACCAGTGACATTACTACAGTAATCAGTGCTGTACATATGCACTGTTACTGTAAAAATGACACTGGCAGGGAAGGGGTTCATTTTATTGGGGAAGGAGGGGTTAAGTGTGTCCCTAGGGGCGTGTTTCTAACTGTGCAGGGATGTGGCTTTACATGTAACATCAGAGATCAACGGTCCTACATAGCAGGACCATTAGATCTCTGATGTTACACAGGGAAGAATGACAGGCGGCTTGGTTTACATTAGCCACCTGCCTTTCTCCCTTCACAGCGGACGATCGCGAGTGACCGGCGGACATCGGGTCCGCTGGTCACACGTGCGGACTTGTTAGGGAACGAGCCGGGGCGGGAGCGTGCCTCCTGCGGCGCGCGCTCGCCCGCTATTGGCTCACAGGCTAGTGACGTACCGTTACGTCACTTTGCCTGGCCAGGGCTGACCGCCGCAGTATATGTACTTGTGGCGGTCGGCAAACGGTTAAATGAACCCCACTGTGACTTCACACACAAGTTGCCAAGACCACCAGGAAATACGTCCTATTATTAATAATGTAATGTGTAAAAATATGAGGGCAACTTTCTTGATACCCCATGGACTTATACCACAATATTATCACAAAAGTATAAATTTGATTAAAAATTTTAAATTCATTCTTCTGTAAAAATATTGAGTCCTTGAAGAACCAAGTAAGGTCACTCATATTTTTTTTATTTATTAGATTTTTAATCATGGGACAGGGCCCCCCCTAACCATCTTGTATTGAATTGTACCGTTGCTGTATTGTCTCCCTTTATATTGTAAAGTGCTGTGCAAACTGTTGGAGATATATAAATCCTTTATAATAATAATAATAATAATAATAATAATAATAATAATAATAATATTAATAGGACATATTATCCATGAACTTTTCAAGTATTATCCCTATTCTGTATTTCACCAAGAAATAAGATTGTTTACCAGACACGCAAAGATCTTTATTAGATTAAGCCATATACTATACATATGTATTGCCAGAGCTGTAAGATCTAGTGGTTTGTTGCTCCTGCATGGTTACCAATGTAGGTACGGCAAAATCAGATGATCCTGCCTGAGTATTATGGGACCAGTTAATGATAAAGGCCTTAATTCATCAAGCTGGTGTATCACCTAAAGTGGTTCTAAATGCTGAAGGTTTTTTTTACCTTTATGCATTTTTTTTGCACGAACCTAAAAAACCTTCTTTTTGCAGCTTCCCCCCCAGCCCCCCACAATACTTAATACTTACCTAAGCCCAATCCCCATCCAGCAAAGTCCACGAGAGCAGCTACTCCTACGGCTCTTTCCCTCCTCATTGGCTCAGACACCGCAGCATAAGCCATTGATTCCCACTGCTGTCAATCACAGCCTGTAAAGAGGGAGTGGGGGGTGGGGCTGAGCCCCATTCTGTATGTCAATGGACACAAAGAGTGGGGCTCGGGTGCGAGCACACACAAGTGCCCCATTGCAAGTGGCTTGCTATTGGGGTACTCAGCAGGGGGAGGAACCCACAGTGCCGACGGAGTACCCCAGAAGAGGAGGAGCAAGTAAGTATAACATGCTTGTTATTTTAAAAATAAATAATCATTTAGTATCACTTTAAAAGAGAAGTCTACAAAGTGCCTTTATTCTTGTTGCCCCCTTTTCCTTACCCAATATAACTCCATTCCTGCAAGTGCATACTTATCTTGACCCAAAGGCCATGGTTTTGCTATTTACATACATCAAGAACAAGTCTTTTTTTTCCTGGCCCAACCTGTGCATTACAGTCCCGTGGACTTTTTTTTAGGACCATCACCATCCTTGGGACAAAGCCCTATAGAAGTTTATGGGCCACTAATGTGCAGATGTGCCCAGCACAGTTAAGACTTACAACACTGGAACGCTGTTTGAGTCTTGGGTGAAAACATTGGGATGGATTTACTAAAGGTAAATAGACTGCACACTTTGTGCAGTTGCAAGTGCAGTTGCTGCAGAGCTTAGTAAATGAGGGGAAGCTTTACTTTGCAGATTTTTGCACCCTCCTAGTTAGATGCTAGACTGTCAGGTAAATTTGGTTGTTTTTGTGCTCCTGTAATCAGTCAAGCAATTGCTGATTGCTCGGGACCTATTCAGGGACCCCCGGCTGAAGGCTTGATTGCTTTTTCCTGCTTTCTGGAAAGATCCAGGATGTAGGAGTGGAGCAGGTCAACAGAGCAACTGGAATAATTATTGGATCTCAGCCAATCCCTTGGGAGGCATGCCCAGTAGATGTTTACAGATCACATAAATAGACTGGGGCTTGAGCAGTGTGAGCCCTTGTCCAGCAGTAGAAGTACCCAGCCTGGAGGGCTACCACCCTCCTAGGCAACCCAAAACCTCTATCAAGAGCTCTGCAAGGCTCGGCTAATCTAGGGCTGTGGACCCTACTTTCAGAAAGACTTCAAGCTAATGCCCAGTACACACGTGCAGATTGTCGGCCGAAAAATGTTCGGCCGCCGAACGATCAGCCGATTTTCGGCTTGTTAGTATGATGCTTCCGACAGCCGACAGCGCACTTTCGGCCGAAAAGAATCTGTCGTGCAAGCATTAAAATTTTTGTATGCCGACACCAGAGCGCCCGATTGTTCGCCAGCCAATACAGAATTTGGCCGACAGACAGCAGATTTGCAAGATTGGACATGCTCAAAAAGAAAAAACACAGGGAAAGTTAACCATCACATGACATCACTTCTGCAGTCGGCTGTAGTCGGCGGACAAAATTCTTGTGCAGTCGTTTGCACTTTTCAACAGACACGACAGCCCGGGGACAAAAGACGGCCGATCGTTTGGCCGAGGATCTGCACGTGTGTACGAGGCATAAGGAAGGGAGATTTCACCTAGAATCCAGTCTGGAAAGTCCACTAAGCAACTGTCTGCCTATCTCTGACGGAGGCATCCAAGTACTCAAGGACTTGTGAGTACAGACCTGAGATCAGGATCTGGGTGAATGCTGCTGTTGTTAACTCTGCCACCCTCCTAGGCAACCCAAAACCTCTATCAAGAGCTCCACAAGGCCCCGGCTAATCTAGGGCTGTGGACCCTACTTTCAGAAAGACTTAGAGCTAAGGAAGGGGGATTTCACCTAGGATCCAGTCTGGAAAGTCCCCTAAGCAACTGTCTGCCTATCTCTGACGGAGGCATCCAAGTACTCAAGGACTTGTAAGTACAGACCTGAGATCAGGATCTGGGTGAATGCTGCTGTTGTTAACTCTGCCACCCTCCTAGGCAACCCAAAACCTCTATCAAGAGCTCCACAAGGCCCCGGCTAATCTAGGGCTGTGGACCCTACTTTCAGAAAGACTTAGAGCTAAGGAAGGGGGATTTCACCTAGGATCCAGTCTGGAAAGTCCACTAAGCAACTGTCTGCCTATCTCTGACGGAGGCATCCAAGTACTCAAGGACTTGTAAGTACAGACCTGAGATCAGGATCTGGGTGAATGCTGCTGTTGTTAACTCTGAGGCTCACCTGGTCTGGAACAGTGCATATGCCGACCCAGAGCTGTCTATTCCCAGAGCTAATGCTAAGGGACTTTTCTAAGGTGCAGCTGCAGAAGAAAGAGCATCCTCTAGCTTAACATTCTGGAATATCCCACAGCTCCTTGTACTCTATCCAAGTTTTTCCCGCAATAAATGTTAAAACAGCAACCCCTAGGCTACTCACTAAGCCAGAAGTGTGGATGCTGCTGTGTGCCTGGCTGCCATTGACTCTGGTGCGAAAAAGAACCTTGGACAAGCTAGCGGGACCAGTCTGGAGGGTCTGCGTTAGACAAAGCATACCCAATCTTGTGCACGGAAAATAAAAATACAGCATTTTTGCTTGCACATGATTGAATAATGGAAGTCAGCAGAGTTTTCCTTATTTACTGAACTCAGGAGCAACTGCATTTGCAAAGTGCACAGTCCATTTGCCTTTAGTAAATCCATCCCATTCATAAAAAGACCCCATTAAAATTGCCATATGACTAATAATTCACTGCTCACCACAAATTAATTAAGTGCTACTGACAAAACACCTAACAGATATGGAGATCCCTTTTTGTGTGCTAAAACGACAGCAAAATTATACAAGGAGTTTATATAAAGAAAAAATATAACAATTCACAGCTGATTATACGATAGCGCGTTGCACATTTAATTAATTCTGATTTTTTTTTTTTTTAATCCTTGATCTATAAGGTTCAGTAAAAGTAGGTATTGTAAAATAAAAAAAAATCTGTCAGAAAAGATGTAAGGCTTTGATTGTATTCACCAAATTCAAATAAATTACCTTTAATCCATTGCCAAATTGCATTGAGTAGAGAATAAAAAAATGACCTTTGCAGCCTAATAGGAAAAATTAACAACTTTAGAGCAGATGAAAAATAAAAGTCAGAAGTGAAAATTACTTTGGATGCCATTTTTGTTCTACTCCTTCAATAACCAGGGCAAGGTTACAACAGACAATAGAGAGCATGTAATATCTCCTCTATTGTATAAATCATGTAACTTTTGAAAGTCAGTGAATAGATACGTAAACATGTGACCTTCTATTGGGCTTTTTACTAATCTAACAATAAAAACTGAGAGAAAAATACAGACAAAAAAGCTAAACTATCGTTTAAACAGGAATGACTTCCATTTTGATAAATTCATTAAAGTGAATATTGATACACAAATATGACCTTTACAAAGTGCATGAACCTTTCTCATCCTTTAAAATAGTCTAAACACTGTTCCGAAGGTTTATGTGCGTTTTTCTCTTTCAAGACTAAATAAATGAAAAGCCACAATCTGCTCACAAAAGACAAGGACGACTGTCTCTAATTACTAGAAAATGGCTAGTAAAAAATACAGTATATAAATAAAAACATTAACAAAAAAAAAGAAAGAAGATAATTAAAAAAAAAAAAAAAAAAGGAAAAATAACTGTTTTAAATAATTAAATAGGTAAAATATATTGACAAATAGAAGAAAAAAATAAAAAAAAAAATGATTTAAAAGAAAAAATGAAAAATAATCATTTTAAAATACAAAAAGTAAAATAATTAAATAAACCCTTTTCTAATGTGTACTTTGTTCAATAAAGATTTTTGGAAAAAAAAAATAAAAAAAATAAAGAGAATATAAAAAGAATGAAAACAATATTATAAAAAACAAAACCAAAACAAAAAGTAATCATTTAACAATAAAAACATATTTTCATGATTATTTTACCCTTCTATTCAAAATTGATCCAGTCCATAGTAAAGAGGCCGGTGGCACCACTATGGAACTTGGCTGTATTGACAGGAACTGTGAGGTCCTCCAAAAGTTACTTTAATTTCCGCCACGCTTTTGTCTATCAGTTGCCCTCACTGAAAAGCCCAGTTAGGTATTGTTGCAAAAAAAAAAAAAAAAAAAAGTCTACGTCCACATCTATTCCCCTCTAATTCATACTCAGCATTGTAAGTTTTGCTTTTCAGAGATTGATTAAGAAACAGCACAAAGAATGGACAAGTGATTAGCGTCTCAGCAAGGGTCTGGATTGTGGCTATGAACCTGGGGATAGGTTTAGAATTCACTGTGGCATTTGGCTTCCTCTGAGTCCCCCTCTGGATCCTGATATTTTCTGCCTCCTTGACTGCAGGTAATACATTCCGACATACCAGGAATGAGAATCCTTATAATTAGTCTGAACTCCCACTCACTCCCTTCCCGCTAGCCTAAATGTAGAAGGCTTGTACCCCCTGGAAGGTTTTTCCATTGAGGCCTTTATATGTGACTCCTGATCAGTGCAGGAAGGGTAGAAGCCTTTTGACACTTATCTAACTTCAACTGCTTCATTGTCTCTGGCTTTATGATTTTTTTTTTTTGTACATATTTACTACAATTTCCTTTTAGTTCAGATTTCTCACTGTTTTCATCTCTTGTGGACTATTGACTTGCAAAAATATTGAAAGTCCTTCTAATTCTGTCAGTCTTCACTATAAGAATCAACCATAAAAAAACAGACCATTAGCTTTCCTCTAGCAGTTCAAGAACCCCTATGTTAGCCACAAATTTATTTTTTATTCATTTTTCCCATCCACTGTAAATGTTTACCTGGATAAGATCCTTTTAGCGATTGGCCATACACAAAAAATGTCTGTGTTCGTATGTTGAGTTAAAAATTAGTCAGTGCTGTTGACATTTATTTTTTATTACCTTGCAGCTTTAGTTTCTACCAAATAGGATGAATCTAAATTTAAAAAAATGTGATCTCTATTAAAGTACTGTATATCTAAAGCTAATCACTAAAATCCTATATAAGCTATCACATTATTATTATTATTATTATTATTATTATTATTATTATACAGGATTTATAAACTGTTGTAGAGACAATGTGAGCACCACAAGGAGAGGCTGTTGGTAGCATCATCTGTGACCGGGTTCCTTCTTTGGCAACACAATTTTCCTTTTAGCATTCGCTGCAAAGTGAGGGACGCTTTGGACAGACCAATTCCTCTGCAACAAACGGATGTTTTTTCCATTGCCTTACATGTAACTATTAATTGATGCTTGGCGGCTAATAAGGGTCAAACCAGTGGAGCCACATGTGATACGTTTTCACAGAAATTGGATACCTCATTCTGATCTAGAGGTGAAGCATTTAAATAATGCCTGCTCTATAGACAAGTTTACAGGAATCGTCTGAGGAAGCGACCAAGCGAAACGCGTCGCGATTCCAGATTTACCACAAGTGAACCCCATATCTGTATGAATTGGTATCATGGTTCATCATGATTTGTCAGATATTATATATGGGTTGCCTTAGATTTTAGAGGCATTGGGGCTCCATGTGGTTAAGCAACTTTGTCTTATGACTTATTTGTGCATGTATTTATCATGTTTTACTGAACATATGTCTTTTGATACACATTTTTTGTATGTCTATGTGAAATAAATGATTCATATTTTTAGAGAATTGTTGTATTTATTTCCATCGGGATCAGCACTCACTACTAGCCTCTAAAGTCCCAACCTGTTCGAGAGGTTGAGAGATCCCAATGGTTTGTGGGATTCTTTCATTCCCCTCTTCCCTTTTTTCAATTGTACTTACAGGGATGTGGCAATAGTGGGACCCTGAGTATGTCTTATCTTTTTTACATTTATAAACTGTAGCGTCAACAGGTAGCATAGTGCTTTCCAATATAAAGGGAAACAATACAGTTACAATAAAATAAAGTACAAGAGGGTTAACAGGGCTTTGCTCATAAGAGCTTAAATTGTAATAGGGTGGAGCAGGTAGTACAAAAGGTGGGGGATGAGATAATGGAAGTGATAAAAGTTCAGTTAGTTGAAGGCGTGATAGGCTTCCCTGAAGAGATGGGTTTTCAGGGATCGCCTAAGGGCAGCCAGAGTAGGAAATAGCTGAACAGACTGAGGTAAAGAGTTTCAGAGGATGGGAGAAGCTCTGGAGAAGTCCTGGAGAAGAGTCTGGGAGGAGGAGACATGGAACTTGAAAGCAGGAGGTCTCGAGAGGAGTGGAGAGGACAGTTTGGGTGATATTTGGAGACAAGATTGGTGATGTAGTTTAGGGCAGAGCTGTGGATGGCTTTGTTGGTTGTTGATAGCATATTTATTTTAATTTTCTGGGTAAACAGAAGCCAGTGGAGGGATTGGCAGAGCGGGGTGGCAGAAACTGAGTGGTTGGTAAGATAGATGAGTCTGGCAGCAGCATTCATGATAGACTAAAGAGGGGATAGCCTATGGAAAGGTAAACCTAAGAGAAGGAAGTTGCAATAGTCAAGGCGAGAGATAACAAGGGAGTGGATGAGTAGCTTAGTGGTTTCATTAGTTAAAAAAGGGCGAATTGTAGAGATGTTACGGAGGCGAAGTCTACAAGCCTTTTTCAGCAATTGGATTTGGGGGCACAAGGGTAGGTCAGAGTATAGGATTACACTTAGTACCCTGGTGTAAAGGGGGGGGGGGACTGATAGTGCCATTATTGATTTGAAAGGAAAAGTCACGGCAGAGGGCATGAGCAGGTGGGAATATTATCAGCTCAGTTTTAGAGAGATTTAATTTCAGTTAGTGGTGCGACATCCATGCTGATATGTTAGTTAGCAAGTTAATATTGCAAGAGGAGACTGAAGGAGTGAGGCGAAGAGAAGAGAGTTCAATTTTGGTGTCATTGGTGAAGAGATGGTATTGGAAGCTGTGGGAGGTTATCAAGCGGCCAAGAGAGTAGATGAGGTTAGAGAAGAGGTTCAACAACAGAGCCTTGGGGGATACCTACAGAAAAAGGAAATGGAGAGGAGGAGACAGAATTACAGGTAACACTGAGGAAGTGCTGTGATAGATAGGAGGAGAACCAGGATAGAACAAAATTTTGGAGATCAAGGGAGTGGAGTTTATTAAGAAGTTGGTAGTCAACAGTATCAAAGAAGTCTAGTAGTAAGAGTATGGAGTAGTGGCCTTTGGTTTTTGCAGTTAGTAAATCATTAGTGCGTTTTAGTAGGGCAGTTTCTGTGGAGTTCTGCGTGTGAAAGCCAGACTGTAGGGGTCAAGAAGGTTGTTTTCAGTGAGGTAGGAGCTAAGATGGTTGTAGACTAAAGCCGGGTACACACGATCAGAATATCGTACAAAAAATATTGCTTTCAAAGTGATCGTACAATAATCTGAACGTTAGTACACAGCTTTCGTCCGAAATTTTCTGAAGGGATAAGCACACATTTTTTCTCCTAAGATACCAGATCGTACGATTTTCATTTAATCAGTAAAACTTTCTTCTGAATCTACAATACAAATACATTACATCACTTCCAAATTTTTATTCTGTCGTAAGAAAATTTTCGTACTTTAGTAACCAATTCCTTTTTGATATGGAGACTGGCATGCAAAAATAAATGAAAAATAATTTTTACGATAATCTCATCGTGTGTACTAGGCTGAAGTGTTCTAAACGTTTACAAGTGAATGGGAGCAACGAGATAGGTCTTAAAGCGGAGTTCCACCCTAAAATTAAACTTACCTCCATCTTCTCGCTCCGGGTCACCTGAAAAACAAATGGATAATCGCAATTTTTTTTTTTACTTACCTGGTTTAGAAGAAAATATACTTACCTTACTTCCTCTTCCTCCCCTCGGCGGCCACGGCGATTCGTCACTTCCTGGCTTTGCAATGATTCCTGGGAGCTGAACGTCATCGCTCCCAGGAATCAATGCGCCTGCACCGGTCCCGACGTCAGTTCTGGTGCAGGCGCCGTCATACCTTGCTAAACAGCTTCTGGGCATGCCCAGAAGCTGTGCAGGGATGACGCTGTGGAACCGGAAGTGACGGCGGGGCCGATGCAGTGCATCGTGGGACCGAAGAAGACGGAAGAGGACATAGAAGAGGATTGCGCTGGCTTCAAGCTGCCCCCACCTGAAATGGCAGCGCTGGACAATACATTTTCAAGGTAAGTATTTCTTCTTGCAGGTAAGTGCGACCCGGGACAGATCAGAGGCTAGCCATTGTGGAATGCACTAGCCCTGACTGTGCCGGGGGTATTTTTATTAAAAAAAATGTCCCAGGGTGGAACTCCGCTTTAAGTTGTTCAGGTTGGTGGGGTCCAGTGAAGGATTTTTAAGTATGGGGGTGATCAGCGCATGTTTTAGAGTGGAGGTAAAGGTGCCTGTAGAGAGGGAGAGATTGAAGATGTGAGTGAGAGAGCAAAGGATAGAAGAAGAGGGTGACCGTAGTAGTTGTGAGGGAAAAAAATCCATGGGACATTTGGTTAGGTGGGCATCTGAGAAAAGTTTGGTAACCTCTTCAGTAGTAGCTGGCTCAAAAGAGAACAGTGTTGACTATGTTGTTAGACAAGGTATGTTAAGTGGGGAAGATAACTGCAAGATGGAGATGTCCTCACATATTGCATCAATCTTGTTTTTGAAGTGATTGACAATCTCTTGGGCAGTGATTGAGTTAGTGGGTAGAGGGAGTGGGGGGACAAAGCAGAGAGTTAAAGGTGGAGAAGAGCCAAAGAGAACTGGATAATACATAAGAGTGACAAAGTAGGTTTGCTTGGCAGTATGGAGACAGGAATTGTATTTTAGGAGGGCAGATTTATACAGGGTGAAGTCCTGCCGGGATTTGGTTTTACACCACAGTCATTCAAGATCATGACAATTTCTCTTGAGATTTTTGGTGTTGTCAGTTCGCCAGTGTTGTAATGGTCGGGACCTGATTCTGCATGTAGTTAGAGAAGCAAGGGCATCCAGTGAGGACTAGAGTGAACTGTTGTAGACAGAGGTGACAAGGCTAGGACAGGAGAGGGGGAGAGATTAATTAAATAATTTCAGAAGTAGCTTTTAATATTTAAAAATACAATGATCAGCCATAACTATAGGACCACCCACATAATATTAGCTAGCTCCCCCTTTTGCCACCAAAGCAGCCCCTTTTTCAGCCAAAAAAGCCAAGACCTTTCAAGGCATGGATGCCACTAAGCCTCTGAAGGTATGCTGTGGTATCTGGCACGAAGCTGTCAGTAGCAAATTTCTTTAGGTCCTATAAGTTACAAAGTGAAGTCTCGATGGATCAGACTTATTTTTTCAGCACATCCCACAAATGCCCGATCGGATTGAGATCAGGACAATTTGGAGGGCAAGTTAAAACCAAGACAAGCTCATTGTTGAGTTCCTCAAACCGTTCTTGGACTATTTTTTATATTATACTGCTGAAAGAGGTTACTGCCATCAGGAAATACCGTTTCCGTGAAGAGGTGTACTTGGTCAGCAACAATGTTTAGGTAGGTGGTACATGCCAAGTAACATCCACATGACTTGAAGGTCCCAAGGTTTCCCAGCAGAACATTGACCAACACATCGCACTGTCTTAGCCAGCTTATCTTTTTCCCATATTGCATCCTAGTGCCATCTCTTCACCAGTCATACGCACATGGCCATCTACATGATATAAAAGAAAACGTGATTTATCAGACTAGGACACCTTCCATTGTCCAGTGGTCTAGTTCTAATCCTCACATGTCCATTTTATTTGCTTTTAGCTGTGGACACGGCCAACATGGGCACCCTGACCGGTCTGTGACTACGCAGCTCCATACACAACAAAGTGCGATGCCCATTTTATCTGCTTTGAACATATCAACTTCAGGGACGACTTGTTTACTTGCTGCTTAATATATCTTACCCACTTTCAGATGCCATTGGAATGAGATAATCAATGTTATTCACTTAACCTCTCATAAAGTAATGTCCTATCAGTATCTGCAGCTTTTATTAACTACTTCCGGACCACCCGGTGCAGTTTTACTGCGGCAGACAGCCCCTCCTGCGTGAACCGATGTAGCTCTACGTCGGTTGCGCGCGTGCAGCTAGAGGGTGAGCGCCCGCCGCCAGCGGTGCACTTCCGCCCCCACTCAGCAGCGGGGACTCCGATGCCAGGGCAGGCAGCTCCGATTGTGGCCTGCCACCCGCAATCGCTCCCCGCTGAGAGAGAAGGATGGTCAGCTATTGTAAACACAGCTGACTGTTCTTCTCTCTGGAATGATCACAGAGCGCCTGTGATCCTTCTATGTAGGATCACAGGTCTCTGTGATCTTTTCAAAAGCCCAACCCCCATACAGTTAGAAACACTCCCCTAGGTACACATTTAACCCCTTGATCACCCACTGTGTTAACCCCTTTTCTTCCCATCATTATTACAGTAACAGTGCATATTTTTAGCACTGATTACTGTAGTAATGTCACTGGTCCCTCCAAAAGTGTCGAAAATGTCAGTTAGGGGTCTGATCTGTCCTCCACAATGTCACATTCCCGCTAAAAATACACTTATTGGCATTTTTTTTACCAAAAATATGTAGCAGACAACAAATTGGCTTAAAAAATTTTGATTTTTAAATTTTTTTTTGGGGGGGGGGGTTATTATATAGCAGAATGTGAAAAGTATTGTTTTTTTTTCAGAATTGTCACATTTTTTTGTTTATAACGCAAAAAATAAAAATTGCAGAGGTGATCAAATACCACCAAACAAAAGCTCTATTTGTGGGAAAAAAGGACATAAATTTTATTTAGGTACAGCATCGCACAACCGCTCAATTGTCCGTTAAAATAACGCAGTGCCGAATCGCAAAGAAACCTGGGTGTTAGTTTGACACTGGGCAATTCAAGCCAAACTTTTTTTTTTTTCATTTTGGATGAAGTGGAAGTCTGTACCCTTTGAAAAGAATATCTAAAGTTAAAACATTTTTTCATTTTGGATAAAGTATGGGATGGATTAAAAACGACTGTGAGTTTTTTTGTTTTTTTTTTGCGCCAATTGATTCTCATTATGGAGATTTCATTTCTCTTCCTATCCTGTTGACTCAGCAGGAAGTGAGTAAATCTCTTCCCAATGTGATGGAAATTCCTTCTTAGATCATTGTCACCAGAACAAATGACCCAATTCTTGTTCTGGTGGCTACTCAGAATTTTAGATTTACCCTCTTTCCCTGTGAGATTTGGTTCACCACTTTAGTTCCTGGTGACAATGGCAATTAGGACAATTAGAGAGAGTGAAATTCTCTAAAGGGGACACAGACAGCTGTAAAATCTTGAATGGGCACCCAACAGAAGCTCCAACTATAGAAATACAGAAAGGAGCTCCAGACCAAAATCAAATAGGAGTCCAAGAAAATTGTAATTGTTAAAAAAAAAAGTCATACAAAAACAGCCAACGCATTTTTAGGGACAACGCTGCTTTCCTTTCAACAGGGCTCAACACAGAATAAAATTGGACTGAGAGAAAACAATTACCGTATATACTCGAGTATAAGCCGAGTTTTTCAGCACATTTTTTTGTGCTGAAAACGTCCCCCTCGGCTTATACTCGAGTCAAGAAAAAAAAAAATAAGTTCCCGGCCGCTCCGACGTGCTTGAGCTTTAAAAATGGCGCCGCCCGGCACATACATGTCATTGCGCACGCGCCGCCGCTCGGGAGAGGCCGGGAATAGCCAAAAGTATACGAGCGGCGGCGGCGCATGCGCAATGACGTGTCGGCGCCGGGCGGCGCCATTTATAAAATGAAGTCGCCTCTGGAACAGGTAAGGGAAACTGCTGCACTACCTGCCATTATGCAGGGCTGCGGGCATACTACAAGGGATGCAGTGCTGCAGGCATGGTCCACCTGTACCATGCCCACAGCACTGCATCTCCTGTAGTATGCCCACAACCCCGGATCCTCTTGTACCATGCCAGTCACCCTGCATTCTCCTGCACCATGCCAGTCACCCTGCATTCTCCTGTACCATGCCAGTACCCTGCATTCTCCTGCACCATGCCAGTACCCTGCATTCTCCTGCACCATGCCAGTACCCTGCATTCTCCTGTACCATGCCAGTACCCTGCATTCTCCTGCACCATGCCAGTACCCTGCATTCTCCTGCACCATGCCAGTACCCTGCATTCTCCTGCACCATGCCAGTACCCTGCATTCTCCTGCACCATGCCAGTACCCTGAATTCTCCTGCACCATGCCAGCCGCCCTGCATTCTCCTGTACCATGCCAGTCACCCTGCATTCTCCTGCACCATGCCAGTACCCTGCATTCTCCTGTACCATGCCAGTACCCTGCATTCTCCTGCACCATGCCAGTACCCTGCATTCTCCTGCACCATGCCAGTACCCTGCATTCTCCTGCACCATGCCAGTACCCTGCATTCTCCTGTACCCTGCCAGCCACTCTGCATTCTCCTGCACCATGCCAGCCACCCTGCATTCTCTTGTACCATGCCAGTACCCTGCATTCTCCTGCACCATGCCAGTACCCTGCATTCTCCTGCACCATGCCAGCCACTCTGCATTCTCCTGCACCATGCCAGTACCCTGCATTCTCCTGCACCATGCCAGTACCCTGCATTCTCCTGCACCATGCCAGTACCCTGCATTCTCCTGTACCCTGCCAGCCACTCTGCATTCTCCTGCACCATGCCAGCCACCCTGCATTCTCTTGTACCATGCCAGTACCCTGCATTCTCCTGCACCATGCCAGTACCCTGCATTCTCCTGCACCATGCCAGTACCCTGCATTCTCCTGCACCATGCCAGCCACTCTGCATTCTCCTGCACCATGCCAGCCACCCTGCATTCTCTTGTACCATGCCAGTCACCCTGCATTCTCTTGTACCATGCCAGTCACCCTGCATTCTCTTGTACCATGCCAGTCACCCTGCATTCTCCTGTACCATGCCAGTACCCTGCATTCTCCTGTACCATGCCCGCTGCCCTGCATTCTCCTGCACCATGCCCGCCGCCCTGCATTCTCCTGCACCATGCCCGCCACCCTGCATTCTCACCCTAGGCTTATACTCGAGTCAATCATTTTTCCCATCTTTTTGTGGTAAAAGTAGAGGCCTCGGCTTATACTCGGGTCGGCTTATACTCGAGTATATACGGTACATCACAAATCTATATTAGAGACAGTATTACATTTTTCTCATTATGGAACAACATGACAGCAGTTGTTGAGCAGCAGTGGAGACTTTTTCCATCAAGGGAACCTTTGCAGTGTGGAAGCCACCATGCCAGAACTTTTGAGCTTGTTTGAAGATTTCCTTCATCCAAACACACACACAAGTCTAAAAGTTCCCAGCTCCTTCTTAAGTAAGTTGTTCTGGAGCTATTAAAATCTTCCAATCCTTGACACTTAATTCAAATAAAAAAAAAAAAAAGGTTTGCCTTTAGTTATACTTTAAGGACATTTTTCTGTAATATTTTAATTGTGGTCTCTATTGTGGAGATTTCTCTTCTGCTTTTTTTCTGTCTTACAAGTGTCACCTGGGGAAGAAATGAAGGAAAGGAACACTGAAAGCAATAGAATCATGATACATTCTAAACCTTCCCCATGCCACAAGAAAAAGCTTTCTATTGCTGACTGTGTTGCTGTCAAGCGTTTTTGCCTTATACTTTGAGCTATGCTACCTTGCACCTTTCCTTTACACAAAAGTTTGACTTTGTTGTGCATGTCATATTGTTACAGTTACAGTTCCTGTGCAGTGTTGTCCACTGTGAGCTGGAGGAGATGGTCTCTTCCTGCTCAATAGCAAGGCTTGGGCTCCGCCGCATCTAGCGCTAATTTGCGCAGGGGGTGGAATGCACGTGAGGCGGCGACATCAAAACCCGGAAGTGCTGGGTATGATGCGCGGCCTTGTGGGGACATAAGGAGACTCCTTAACATTGTCTCAGTGCCTTGCCTCTAAGGAGACCTGAGACACAGGACGTGGCATTCATTACTGGTAGGTACCCGCATGAAGACTTCTTGTTCAGGAGTATAGACATGCTTTTGAATATCTGACAAATACCGAGTATACTAATTGCCCCTTTGGCTGTATGTGCTCTCTCCCTACAGCTGGTGGCCCCATACAAACAAGCCGCTGCATATCTCTATTGGTAACATGCTCCTATTTTTTCACTATGGCCATATATTAGTACAAGACAAAGATAGGACATCTATCTATGAGATATCATATTTTTCAGCTGATTCAATTGAAGTATGATTGGGATTGGGCTAAAAAAGGAAAGTGGAAAGGTATGAGGCGATAATTTACTAATACCAATGTAACGGAACCGCAACCCACACTGTACTTGTGGACTTCCGTCAGTATATGGCTTCCTCCCAGTTGTGAACATAGATATAAGATTTTCCAGCCACCCCTATACAAAGCTAGCCGACAACTTAGCTTGTACTGGAATCTTCTCCTTTATTGAACAGTTTCACACTCAATTTATACACACATGAGCACATCCCCCTCCTGATCAGATTACCACACACAGGTCAGGGGTTACCGGATTACATTATCATATGCAGATGAAATAGTATACAGAAATAGAATTAACTTGAACTAATTATCTAGCCATCTGGACAGAACAATATGTGAGTTCATTAACATTTAACAATGGAACAGACAGAATACAGGTCTCACCTCAATACACAAACAATAGGGAGAGCCTGTCTCTGACATTGAAGTTCAGTATACATTATCATAAGTAAACACAGAACCCATTTGAAGCAATCCAAACCATTAAGTATCTGTCTTTCACTCCCAGTTACGGTGAGTACCGTCACAACCACTGTATAAGATCCAGAAATGCCGCTGTATATTGCGACACATATTAAAGTCAATAATTTACATCCTTTATTTTATATATTGGTATACACAGCTCCTTCATACATCTTTATAACAAGACCTTGCTGGGGAGATTCTCTTATAGTCACTGTGTCCGCCCGGGAGGCATATCACGAGGACCCAGTACATTCTATCAGTGTTTTTGTACGTTATCAGCTTGGAGATATTGTTGTTTGCACTTCTTTGTCTATTGAAATTGTAGGACATATATGCTTTTCTACATATCGTCTTATGTATATCAAATTTATAGTTATTGTGTTTAACAGAATATAAGTTACTCCCTTTTTCATTTGGGTCCTGAAGAAGCTACGCTTATGGCAAAATGCGTTGACCTATGACCTTCGGAGGTTACTTTCATTCACAAAAATCCCCAGTTGGAGTCTCTTCATGACACCATCCCGATTTGGGGAGGGTGCCAGGTGTTTCGTGTACGGTTGTCAAAATGTTTTTAGGGCTCTTTCACACGGTCCGCCTCCGCAGGCGGATCTGTGTTGCTCAGCGGGGATCGATCCGCGATCCCCGCTGAGCCGGGCGGATGACAGCTCCGTCTCCGCTTGCAGAGCGGAGAGGGAGGTGTCTCAGCACTCGCTGCCCTCTATGGGGGATCGGAGGAGAGCGGACCGCTTGTCCGCTCTCATCAGGTCCGCTCTCATCAGATCCGCTCTGCTCCGATTACTGAACGGATGGAAAAATAGGGTTTCCATCCGTCCAGATTTCAGCACAGGATCGGATACGGATGGCAGCGGTGTGTCAGTGGAGGTGACCTCCGCTGACACCCGCTGCCCCATAGAGCTGCATGGAGGATCCGATCAGATCCGCCTAAAAAACTGACAGGCGGATCTGATCGGACCGCCCGTATGAAAGAGCCCTTAATGCATTAATGTGTATTCCATGTCTTGTGACATAATTTTAATTGTTCTAATAAATATATTCTTTGATGTCTTAAAAAGTTTGAATAGATTCTCACATCTATGCCAGTAATGTCCTCCTGATACAGGATGGGGTCCTGTTTTTCTTTTTTCCTTGTATGTACGTTTAGATGCGGCATAATCAGTGGTCATTAAATTTTGTATCCTTAAGTATATTGTTCTGGAACTATAAAAAAATCTCACTGAGGTTCCAATCCTTGCTACTTAATGCAAATTAAAAAAAAAAAGGCTTGCCTTTAGTGATACTTTAAGGACATTTTTTCTGTAATAGTTTAAATGTGGTCTCTATTGTGGAGATTTCTCTTCTGCTTTTTTTTTCTGTCTTACAATTGTCACCTGGGGAACAAATGAAGGAAGGGAACACCGAAAGCAATAGAATCATGATGTACATTCTAAGGCTTCCCCACTCCACAAGGAAAAGGCTTTCTATTGCTGACTATGTTGCTGTTAAGTGTTTTTGCTTTACATTTTGAGCTATGTTACCTTGCACCTTTCCTTTACACAAAATGTATGACTTTGTTGTACGTTTCATATTGTGTCTGAGTTTTATGTTATTCTCATCCAGTGGATTGTTGGCCTCTACATTCCTTGCTTCTAGCACTATGGCCTGTTGACTAAGTCTTAGGGCTCTTTCACACGGCCGCTCCGCTTGTCCGCAAATCATCCTATTTTTTGCAGATGATTTGCGGACATAATGTAAGTCAATGGCACTGCGGATGTCAGCGGAATACCATCCGCTGACATCCGATTTTCTTCCTTTCAGTTCTGTTCCGTTTTTTGGAATGGAACAGAACCCTATTTTTGCATCCGTTCAAAAAACGGAAAGGAAGCAAAATCGGATGTCAGCGGTGTCATCCGCTGACATCCGCAATGCCATAGACTTACATTATGTCCGCATATCATCCGCAAACGGATGGGATGATATGCGGGCACACGGAGCGGATGACAGAAATGTCATCCGCTCCGTGAAAAAAAAAAAAAAGTCCCGCAGCGGAGCTTTCACACGGAGCAGCCGTGTGAAAGAGCCCTTAGTCATTATCTGTGTTCCCTGTATGTGTACTTCAGTCTCAGTTCAGTCTCTTTGCCATTCTGCAGATTCCGATGTCCTTCACCATTCCTGGTTATGTCACCCATCTGACTTTCCCAAGAGTGACAGGCACGGGTATATTGAAGATCAATGATATTTGATAAAGAGTGATTAATCAGCGCTGACCAATGAAAAAAAAACGAATACCCCAATTAATAGCTAAAAAGCCAGATAAGAGGACCAATGGCTGCCAACATAAAAGTGCATTCACCTAACACCAGAAGCGATCCAAAATTATATATAAATTATGTAGCGCCAAAGGATAAATACATTCAATATACACAAAATGTGTCAATTAACAAAAATTTAAATATCTGTAAATGATTAAATACATATAAAAAAGTATCTCAATCAAAGTGCAAGAGCTCTTAATTAATGTGATAAAAAAATATTCCAGGTGATAAAACTATATCGGTGGATAAAACAATAATATAATAAATGACTGTTGTCACAATAGGTGCTCGTGCAAATATGAGTTACGCATATGTATACACTAGTGTGAATTAGAAATAGGTGCACAAAAGTCCATAAAAAATGGGTGATATCTTCTGTGTTAGTATCAAAAGACCAAGTGCTGGTGCTTAAATAACCAATAAGTGCCTTGGTGCATAAATGGAAATGCTGGCCACTCACCTCCTGGTTTGGCTCACAAATTATAATGAGCCAAACCCGCTTTTTTCACACACAGGTGCCAGTAGGTGTGGATAGGTAACTTCCTCCTGTCCTCCCTCTGTATAAAGGTGCTTCAGGTAACAAATTGGCAGTGTCGCTGACACACAGAAGGGGATAGGGTGGTCGCCTTCTCACACTCCTCTCTCCACTGGCACTTAGCCAGTGCGAGCATGGACAGCGATATGGGTGCTACAGCGTGTGCAGGATCCTCCCCCGTACGCGTTACGTCAAAACCACGACTTCCTCGGCGCCTTTATACATTTATACACCTTTATACATTTTTATTTTTATACATTTTTTATGGACTTTTGTGCACCTATTTCTAATTCACACTAGTGTATGCATATGCCTGACTTATATTTGCACGAGCACCTATTGTGACAACAGTCATTTATTATACTATTGTTTTATCCACCGATATAGTTTTATCACCTGGAATATTTTTTTATCACATTAATTAAGAGCACTTTCACTTTGATTGAGATACATTTTTTTATGTATTTAATCATTTACAGATATTTACATTTTTGGTAATTGACACATTTTGTGTATATTGAATTTATTTATCCTTTGGCGCTACATAATTTATATATAACATTAAAGATCAAATCTAGACACTAAAGACTGGATGCTCCCAATATCTGCCATTTGCAGTGCAACTTCTAATACCTGCTTGCAACACAACTCCTTTCTTTAGTATTCTCTTGCTGCTGTTATCATGCATTCCATTAGTTGTGCTTTACATACTTCCCAGTCATAGACAGATTAAGGCAGAATGGAGCCCTAGGAAAGTTGGCAGCCATGCCCCATCAAACCTTCAATTGACATGGTAAGGGTTGCAAAGAGAAGCCTTCCCATTTGCATTGTATGTACTGTCATAACTACTCCCTAATTGATACCAACCACGTGTATGTACAGTCTTATGCCTCGTACACACGCATCAATTATTGGCCGGGAATTTTCGGCTTGTTAGTATGATGCTTTCGACAACCGACTCCGACTTTTCGGCCAAATAAAATCTGGTGTGCAGGCTATAAAATTTTTGTTGGCCGTCAACGCAATGGCCGATTTTCCGTCAGTCAGTACAGATTTCGGCAGACAAAACTCTGATGAGCAAGACTGGGCATGCTCAGAGAAGAAAAAACACACGGAAAGTAAACCAGCACATGACATCACTTCTGAAGTTGATTTTTGTTGGCCGAGAAAATTCGTGTGCAGTCTAGGCACATTCCAACCAACAAAACACCACTCCGGACAAAAGACGGCCGATCGGTCGGCCGATAATCGTTGCGTGTGTACGAGGCATTACTTTGAGCAATTGTCCAACTTCCCTGGTTTACTGGAGGAAAATTAAAGTTGTAGCTGGGCATCCTGGATATTCAGCTTAGACCTTAGAATTGCCTCCATCTTAGGAGTTTCCAGCATTTCTAAAAAAAAAACAGCATAGGCATGGGTAGAAGTCTTTTCGGCCTTAACCACCTCCTTCCCAAGCCTGTTCTGACACTTCGCTCCTACATCCTGCCGAAGAAGAGCCTGGAAATCCGTCTCCTTCTGTAACAGTTCCTCCAGAAGCCTACACAGCAGAGAAATATTGTATGCAGTAGTTAGAAGATGCTTCTTCTCAGCACATGAACTGTGTAGCAGGTACTGCCACTGCCTCTCATACTCCAGCCCTGCTCAAAAAGGATCACCAGAGGCTTAAATGATTTATTAAGTGCCATTCACTGTTGAGAGATACACTCCGGATGATGCAGCACCTGCCTGTGTGAGGGAATCTAGGTGGAGCCATTTGAGTGTGGAGACTGTTAACCCTATCCCTAGAACATCCATCTTTTGCGGTCCACTGGTGGAATATATTATATCCAGCTCATGACCATGGCCATTTGGTAAGAGGCAAATCTTATTTATACCACATGGTGACATATTAAGTGTGGGAAGATATTGTGGTTCACGCACCCCTTCTAGTGACTGGTTTTATTTATATGCTGCATCCCAAGAGGGAGTCGGTAAGGAGCCATCACACTTTCAATTTTCATGTGGTGATATATGGGAAGTTGTAATCTGTGGACCTACACTACTGTAAGAGACATTCTTATCACTAGGAACGTATCAATGATGACTCGTCACCATTCTTTGGACTCTTTTAGATTTTTTTCACGTTGTGTTTGATTTAAATGCATGACACTTTTCTTCAATACTGTGTTTTCATACATGGTTTATCTTTAATTTATTTGTTTCGAAGTGTTTTTTACTGCACTGTGAATTTATGCACTTTTCTGTGTTTAATTATTGTATATTACTGAGCGCACTAGTTCATTTTTTTCCATTTTCATTATTTATTCCAAAACGGTTTGGAATCCTAGATGCAGCCACTGTAATATTATTTAAGTTTTGCGCACTCTATCACACATATTATAAGGATAGGATTCCTACCGTCTCAGTGCATAGCCACTCCCCCCACTCTGCGTATGTACTCTTGCTTTTTCTCCAAGCTCAGCCTGAAACATGACAATAGTACTGTGTCAAATTGAGATCCTTTGAATTGAGTTTACTTCAACTGATTTATCCACTGTGGAAACTGAATTATTCAGCAATTGTGGCAATTACCACCATGTGTGTCTCCATAACCAGGTTCTGCTTTTGTTTGCAGGGGCTCTGGAAGCATTCAGGGCAGCATGGGGGGAAGTAGGGCTAAGAACATCTCATGGTACCTGCCATGCAATGGAAGGCGGCCATTTTTCATGTTTACTGTAAAATGTTAAAAATTGGGTTTGTAATGAAATTGTGGTGCTACCGCCAACAAAGATGTTTTGCTTCTGGTTCTTACAACCTAACATAGTATTTATTCACGGTTGGATGCACAGGGGTTTTCAAAGAGATGGAAAATCACTGTTGGCAAACATGACCACCTCTGACACCGAAAACACCTATTAACCACTTTACCACCGCTCACATTGCTGCTACTGCAGCAAAGTGGCTCGTTATCGTCCAGCGACGTAGACCTACGTCGCTGGACTCCTCCCCTTGTGGGCAGCGCGTGCGCCGCCGCTGGAGGCTCGCTCCCGCTGTTTTCAGTCACAGTGGGAGTCGGGCCAGGGGAGGAGCGGCGGTGATCACTGCCACTCTTCCCCGATCTTCGGGGAATCGAGTGTGGAGATCGCCCGCTTGTGTAAACAAAGCGGGCGGATCTCCTAAGTGACAGGCAGGGTCAGATTGCAGGATTCAACATAGCTGAACCTGCGATCTGTCCCTGTGTCACTCAGTCACCTCCCCCCACACACGTCAGTAAGCACCAGGCATACATTAACCCCTCCCTCTCCAATAAAATTAACCCCTTCCCTGCCAGTGTCATTTTTACAGTAACAGTGCATATTTATAGCACTGATTACTGTAGTAATGTCACCGGTACCCCCAAAAGTGTCCGCCGCAATCTCACAGTCCCGCAAAAAAAATCGCAGATCACCGCCATTACTCGTTATAAAAAAAACACCAAAAATGACATAAATCTTTCCCTTTGTTAGTAAACGCAATAACTTTTGCGCAAACCAATCAAAATACGCTTATTGTGATTTTTTTTACCAAAAATATGTAGCAGAAAACAAATTGGCCAAAAATGATAAAAAATTTTGATTTTTACATTTTTTGGGGAGGGGGGAATTTCATATAAAAAATGTGAAAAATATTGTTATTTTTTCAAAATTTTTGCTCTTTTTTTGTTTATAGCGCTAAAAGTAAAATCGCAAAGGTGATCAAATACCACCAAAAGAAAGCTCTGTTTGTGAGAAAAAAAGGATGTAAATATAGTTTGGGTACGACGTTGCATGACCGCGCAATTTTCAGTTAAAGTCGCACAGTGCTGAATCGCAAAAAGTGGCCTGGACGTAAGACAGCAAAATCCTCCGGTGGTAAAGTGGTTAATGGCTCATTGTGTGTACTCGGAATGGCCCGATCCTTGCATTGCATGCAACAGTCAAACTGGAAAGAGATTGAGCCATCCCCCAGCCACTGTAATACAGGAGTTACACTTTATTTCTTCTCATGCTGCCTAGAACTGTCCTGCAGTAACCACAGGAAACTAGCTAATGGAACAGCCAGAATGAAGGCCTCTTGATCCCTTTAGGGAAAGAGAGCCTTGATTGCTGGGGGCATGGCCATGGGGCTTGGTTTAAGAAAACTGGTTTGGACAATGGATTGGATGGAGCCTCGGGTATGGGGTTGGGCCTGAGCTCAGATAAATATCTTGCCCAAAGGAATTCTGGGTCTTTTAGAAGAACGTGGCTGAAGAGCAGCCCACCCCCCCGCCCTAATTTTCAGGTGGTATGTCACAGCTGTATTGGCGGTTTTGACCTTGCCAGCAGTTACAGTTATGGCAATGGGTTATGCCCTGGTTTGTAATTTGGGGGGTACGCTGTCTGTCCCTGCACTGATGGTAACGACAGACCCCTTCCCCCCCCCCCCCTTTTTCACCCCGTTTGGTATTTAAGTTGTTGATGACTAAGAGTGTTCGCAGTACAACTGTGACTGGCACTGGTCTAAAAGTTTACTTGTTTGGAATTGGAAAATAAATAAAGCTGTGGCCTTGCCCTTTCCAACTCAATCGTTGTAAGAGTGTTTTTTATGGGGGGGGGGCAAGTGGAATTGGTTATCAAGCTAACATGGTTACTGACCTATGCACCTCAGTAATCATGAGAAAGAGAGCCACCGTCCCCTAAATCTCTTTGCAAGGAGTAAACAGGGAGGATGCATTTCACTGTTAAACTAAGCGCTTACTATTGAAGCCCAAGTAAATGTACAAAAAACATTGGAATCTAATTACATGTCCCTTAGAAAAACATTTTATATATTTTTATACAAAACTAGTACTTGATTCTTTATTGATAAGAGACTTAGGTAAGCCATGTCCAACAGCAATCAGACTGGAAGGGTGTTGTATAGGACAATGACCTCACCAGCATTCCTCTGCACCTCCACTGCCAACCCAGTGGCTGGGGTGAATCCTGGACCAAGCCTTATTGCTAAGCTGCTGTGTAGTCTGCAAAGAAGTCAAGGACCCAGCTGTGTCATCTGAGTCGCACACTGGCTGAGAATTACAAATCTTTTGTCAGATAAAACAGTTTCTATCTATGTACTGCAGCTGTGTTGTTAGCTGTTTACCTTGAGTTCAAATTTAAAAATATGCATTTATTGCTGTTATTTCTCTTTCTATATTATTTCAGACAAAGTCTTTTTTGCAATTGTCAAAAAGATAAGGACCTTTTGTGACAAGTATTTCTTAGCTTTTTTCTTCTCAGAATCACTGGAAATGCTAGTTCTCCTGCAGGGAACCCAACACGTATTATCTACCACAACAGCTGAAGCAGGACACGGGATATCTCCATCTCCTTCTATGGCTACCTTGAGCAGCCTTAGAAGGGAAATACTGAGTGCAAAAAAGATATGGTATGTTCACATTTCCCAGTATTGTAACCAGCAGTTCTATGTTCTGAGCATGACGGGAGCACAATGGAGCGGTAACCACTGAGCAATCAGTATAAAATAAACCATTTCAACAAAAATTACTTTAAAACAGTGCCATCAAAATCACTATAACAGGAACCCCATTAGCCCTAATTCACCAATGTTCAAGTAAAACCTAAGGCACCCTAAAGTGCACTTAATGCATTCTAAAGTGGACTCTCAGTCAGCTTTATTGTACATAGGTTTAGCATACTTTGAATGCCATTGTAGTTTGATGAAACATGGCCATTACAACTGAACTTGATGATACAACTAAATGCACAGGTGAAATACATACATGTCTCCTTCCTTTCCAAAAATGTGCAATTTTGTTCAGCATCTCTTCTGGATCACAAACCCCATCCAGACAGCACAGCCATGTGAGCTCACCTTTCCACTCTGGAGCTAAAAAGTAACCCCAGGCATGTTTTTTTTTAGATTTGACTAGAGTAGAAATGGAGAGGAAAAGGAATCTAAACTTTTTATTGCTGCCTAAAACCTTGGGTAAAGTGTTCCTCATATCCTGTTCTGGTCAGAGTTGTATAAAGTACTCAAAACCCATACTTGAGTAAAAGTACAAGTGCTCGATCAAAAAGTGACTTGAGTAGAAGTGGAAGTGCTCGATCAAAAAGTGACTTGAGTAGAAGTACTAAAGTATTCAACATTTTTTGTACTTAAGTATTGCAAGTAGTTTTTTTTAAATTTTGCCACTCAAGTACTGAAAGTAAAAGTACCAGTAGTTTTAAAAAAAAATTGCTACTCAAGTACTGAAAGTAAAAGTACAAGTACTGTGTTATGTAGTTATTAAAGAAAGAAGTCAAAAGTTTGAACATCATATTGTTTTTTCCTATTTCAAATGCAGCTTTTATTTATACATAGAGTAGCATTTATTTTCATATGCGCTGATAATACACGTGTTTTGAGCTTCATGAAACCTGCCATCTACTGTTCTGGCAGTGGTCATTTTTATAATTGTAACGAGTAACTATGCAGCACAAAAAAAAAAAATATATTGGAGTAGAAGTATTGAAATCATTGAAAAAATGTAGGGAAGTAAAAGTGGAAGTAGGAGAAAAAAATTCTACTCTAGGAAAGTACAGATACCTCCTTTCCATACTTAAGTACAGTAGTGAAGTAGTTCTACTTAGTTACTATACATCTCTGGTTCTGGTGAGAACAATACCACCTTTACAGGAAGTATGGGAAAATCTCATACGGGGGCAAAGACAGCAATAATTAAAAATAAAAATAAAGAAGGTTCTAGCCATCTCCAGTTTTACTAACAAAAAAGTGCTGCCTGTGTCTCTCTTCGAGACCCCCCCCCCCCTAATTTCCTGCCTATGGTGTCACTTGGTCAGGAAGCAAATGACAGATCTACCAAGAGAGCAGTATAACCTGAAAGAAATTCTCACCCTTACCCACTCTATTAATAGCCAAAAAATAGCCTTCCTATACACTTTTAACCTCAACATAATAGATCTCTGCTGGAGGTGCCTCGATCAACCAGGAAAACTTTATCACGTATTTTGGACTTTTCCAAGGATTAAACCATTTTGACAAGGAATGGAATCTATTGTCTGCACACTTTTACCAATTAAAATTCCACCTGATTCCTCCGCGTGCGCGCTGGGTCTTCTCCATCTACAGTGTAAAAATATGCCAAAAAGCTACTCTTGCATTGCCTCTCATTGGGAGTAGACACATGGTCTACCAACAACCAACTTATATCGTTGCATTCAAGAAGTCAAACTCATGGAAACTCTAAAGCCCCGTACACACTATCAGATTATCGAAAGATCTGTCGTCCATTTTTTGTGGCATGCTAGTCTGATGTGGAAAGTGAAGAGGTTGTATGTGTTCTTTCATCTCTGAGCATGCCTAGTCTTGCTCTTAAGATTTTTTTCCGTCTAAATCTGTACTAATGAGACGAAAATCAGACGTTGTATTACGGACAACAAAAATTTTATAGCCTGCACATCAGGATTTTGTCAGCCGAAAAGTCGGAATCGGCTGTCGAAAGCACCATACTAACAATCCGAAAATCGGCAGATCGGTCGTCGGACGAAATTTCCCTTCAGATTTTCTTATCGTGTGTACGGGCCTTAACAGTGAGACTAAATACAACTCTTGTTACTTTTAAACGGGGTTAGGATCCATTTTTGCATATTTGTTGGAGATATATCCAAATACTCAAATCCAGCTGCCCATAATGCTCTGGTCAATTACCCTACACTATGCGCTAAATGTATGGGTCTTCCTCTGTACCTTCCTATCCACATATTGATATAGTACTGTCTACAGCATGGATGCTCAACCTGTGGCCCTCCAGCTGTTTCAGAACTACAAGTCTAATGTTGCATTGCAAGCTGCTGACTGTTACAAGCATTACGCCCGAAGGCAGAGTCATCATGGGACTTGAAGTTCCACAAGAGCTGGAAGGCCACAGGTTGAGCACCCATAGTCTACAGCCTTTCTTTTACTATCCATCCCTGTCAACATTTGATACTGCTCATTTGGTATGCCACCAGAAACTAATTGCAAAACCTCTGTTAATGTTATAGATACTTTATCACTGGATGACTTAAATATGAATAAATAAAGGACTAAAAATTATTAGTAAATTATTTGTTTTAATTAATATTTTTTAGCACTTTATTTATTCATATTTATTTCTATTCATCTATTGAATCATTATTTATTGAATCATAATTTGTTATATTAATTTCATTTCACCAATTACCTCTTTGCACTTTATTTATATGAATTTAATAATTTAAACATATTGGTAATTTAAATAATGTTAATTATATTGGCACTTATTCACCTTATGTTGTAGCGCGGTTTGTCAAGGGACCGATTAGACTAGGTGCTAGCCGGTTGTTTGAAGTTTACATTCTTTAGACCTTTTGGTCTTCACAACCAGCAGCTTTAGTTTGTTCTTCAGAGCACAGTTTAGATTATTTACCCAGTCTGCGCAGGTAGTGGCCCTTTATTCCACCTTTATACTCTCACAGGCATTTATTACAATTAATTTCAGCAAGAATAAAGTAAATCATGTGCCCTCTTTCAAAGAGCAGTCAATTATCTTCATCTTGAATATTATAAATAACATACTGTATATCTTTATCAGAGTTGACATTGGCATACATTACTTATGTTTACCTAATTGATACCTAAACACAGTTTAAACCTCATGGCAGGAAATATCGCATAGACCAGGGCTTGGCAAATTTACTTTGAATCTAGGAGCCAGCTAAAAAATTTAGGAGCCAGTTTTTTTTTTTTTTGACTGTCAGGGCTTTGTTTTCGGCAACAGAGAGGGCCAACCGTTGATCTCTAAAGGGGGACACTGATAAAAGGGGACTCTGATATAATGGGGGGGTCTTTAAGAATGGTGCTGATCTAACGGGGGGGTCTCTAAGGGGGGTGCTATTATAAAGAGACTCTGATCTAATGGGGGATCTCTAACGGGGGTGCTAAAAAAGGGACTTTGATCTAATGGGGGGTCTCTAAGGGAGGTGCTAACATAAAGGGACTCTGATCTAATGGGTGGGGGGTCTCTAAGCTGCCTGTCCTACAATTGCAGGACACATCAGGCAGAGAACACCTTTTGCTGGGACAATGTGGTAAGAGTAATACACTCTTCTCACACAGTGTCCCCCTTCCCCCATACATTCCTCTCCCACAGTGTCCCCCTTCCCCAATACATTCCTTTCAAACAGTGCCCCCCCCATACATTCCTCTCACACAGTGTCCCCCCTCCCCCATACATTCCTCTCACACAGTGTCCCCCCTCATTTTACACTGTGGGTGGGGCTCATGGGGTGTCTCCTCTCACCTGGAGAGTAGCGTTTATCCAGTTCCTAGGCCCCATCTGGGGCTGCCCTCCCATCAGGACTCGGTTAGGTCACTCTCAGCCATCTGGCAGAACCAGGGCTCACGGTCAGCTCCTCCACGTGCCATCCTCATCATCATCCCGCCCAGCTAATGGCAGAAGCCGTTGTCCCCAGCTCCCCTTCTGATTGGGGGAGGGCCAAAAGAGGGTGGGAAGCTCCGGCTGATTGAGAGAGAAGAGGCTGACAGACTGCCCAATCATCACTTCCCCATGCAAGGGAAGAAAAGAAGGCGAGGAGCTGAGTGGATGGCTGCCCGAGGAGTTGCTCGTGTCTTGTTCCACTGGCAGTGGTGGATAGGCAGGAGCCGAGACCCGATTTCTGGTCGCCATGGCGACCTAGGGCCTGGGCTTTGTTGAGCCCTGGTATAGACCATACCTTTCATTCTCTATGGCATAAGAAAATTACAGTGCTAAACAGCAGAACACCACCTGTACAATAGACATCGTTGAACATATATAATGTATCACCCAAGGCTTTTATATCTCCTCTCTCCAACCTTGACCTTTTTCTTTTTCCAATAGAAAACAACTCAGTGTGCAAGAGCCAAGCTTGCTTGCCTGTAAGTAGGTATATAGAAAGGAGACTAAGAAGAGAGAAAGATCACAATCTTTACAACCCATGCTTTCATCCCAAGGACATTTATTATATCTGTAGTAATAAACTAAAAAACATTATAATGGTAGAAAAAACAAGTAAATTCAGTCTCAAATAAAACAGGGAATAAGGTATTTGAAGCACACCAAACTATTGTTAACTGTGTAATACATCTCAGCATTGTACATCTGTCTTCTATCTCCTGCATCCCACAGAGCAGGAACTAAATAATAGTGTTTTGTAGGATTGGACTACCAAGCATTACAATGAGTAGAATATTTTTCATCAATTTTGTTCTTCCTTTGACTGGTGAAGTGTCCGAGACATATAATCGAGAAGAAGCTGCTTCAGAGGTTCAGCGCTTACATTATGACAGTTAACCACTTCTGGACCCCCCACCGCATATATACTGCGGCAGGGTGGCCCAGCTGTGCAAAATCACGCATGGGTATGTGATTTTGTGCAGGGGTTTGTGACAGAACCCACTGTCACTGTGTGTTTTGGAGGGGACTGTGCGCAAGCCTCCTTCTGACAGACTATGGTCCAGAAGATACTGGAGACCTCGGGAAATGCTGGCATTGAGTTAATGTAATGTAATGCTACAGCCCTTCTCCCCCCACACCCCCCCCCCCTCCTGTTTCTGTGTCTAATTGTGTGGATTCATGACACAGACAATGGTCTGGACTGGAGATATCTCTCCGCAGGGGGTCTGTAGCCTGTTTTAATGTACAAATGTTCAGTTCACATTGGTTGTTCATTGTCTCCTTCCCCCCCCCCCCCCTTGGCAAGGCTAAGGGGAGTGTCCCATAACTGTGTGTAAAACTGTATGTCTTGGAATTTAATAAACAGTTTTAAGCTCTGCATGGTTAACCCTCAACACCTGTGTGGATTCTCTTGTGATTGAGGGGTTAAGGGCTGGGTATGGCTTCTCCGCAGGTTGTGGGTGCGTTTGGAGGACAGGAGACACAGGTCCGGCGGATGTGCCCACCTGGGGTACTGAGATCCGTTACATTGGTGGCAGCAGTGGGATGTCTCCTGCAGTCCAGGACATCCAAACCACCACCAGGATTCAAGATCTGGGCAGCTGCCGAGGAGTGATACGGGGACCAGCCAGCATGAGAGCGGAGTTCGGGAGGAGGCTGCAAGGCATGCAGAAGCACCGTCGGGGACCAGCGACAGAGCACACCATGCTCGGCTGGGAGGATGTTATCCGCTGGCAACTCTGGCATGAGGCGCTAAGCCACGAGCGGCACCAGCAGGGGAAGATCCTTCCCTCCTCCACAGAGATGTACCGGACGCAGTACCGTGCGCGAGAGGTGTTCCTGAGGGAACAACCACAAGATGAAGGGAAGACGGAGCTCGGAAGATTGGTCCAGGAGGAAATTAGGCTGGAGGCCAGCTACAGAGCCCTCCAGTGGTTCGCGGCTCAACTGTGGCCAGGTACAGCAGATGGCAGCCTGACAGAAGGCGTTGGCTATGGCGGCGTGGGGCTGCTCCATCAAAAAATGTATGGAGACCTAGACTTTGGGAGCGATGAGGAGTGGCGGCTGGAAAACATCCTGGACTTCCGAGATGAGGTGCTGGACCTCCCCAAAGAGGCGTGTGACCTGGAGGAATTGGAGTTCCTGGTTGAGCAGGAATGGGAGCTCGAGATTGCCTACAAGCGGCTGTTTGACGGTGATCAGCAGCCTGGCATGGCTCCCATTGCCTGGGACTGTCCGGGAGAAATAGCAGACAGTCACGAAGATGAGAAGCAAATGGGGCAAGGGGTGACCCTGCGTTTTCCCGTCCTAACCGCAATGGAAGAAGCAGCGATGATACAGAGGGCACTGCGAGCGCTAGAATGCCGGAACGCACCGGAGGTCCCCCAGGCAGCGAGACAAGCTAATAGCATGAAGGTCTCAGAAGGGGGACTTGGAAGGCTGGGAAATGGTGATCAGCAGCAAGTCCAGAGTATCTCATCTGGTGCCCCAGCAGAAGCGCTGGCTACAGGGCAGAGTGCCCTTGGCATCTGCCCAGCATCAGAAAAAGAGTTGGATCCGGAGAGTCTGAGAGAGGATCTGCGTGAGCCGTTTTCCCAAAAGCAGATATCCCCACCAGGAGTAGAGGAAGCAATTCTCCCTCCCCAGCAATTGGACACTACCCCAATGTTCATCCCCCCCAGCAGAAACGCTGGCTATGGGGCAGAGTGCCGCTGGCCTCTGCCCACCCTCAGAGTTAGATCCAGGGAGTCCAAGGGATGACCTCAGTGAGCCGTTTCCCCAGCACTTGGACACTACTCCAGTGTTTATCCCCCCAGCAGAAGCTCTGGCTACAGGACAGAGCGCTGATGGTCTCTGCCCAGCATCAGAACAAGAGATAAAGAATCCGGGAGACAGCCCCTGCAAGATACCTTCTCAGCAGCTGGTAACTACACCAGGAGAAAAGCAGGTACCTTTTTCTCCCCAAATGCATAGCCCTACCAGCCTACATTCCCTACCAGTGGAAGCGCTGGCATCAGGACAGAGGATTATTCAGCTCCCCCCAATATCTGCAACCCAGCCCCGGATCAGAGGAGTGTAGACAGCTGTTCCCCCTCTTCAGCGGCTGATTTTATTCATGGGAGACCCTATGTGCGGTTTTGCTCCCCAGCGCCAGAGTCGTACTTTTACTTTTTTGGTTGCCTGGGGTGGAAGTTTGTGACTAACGCAGGTCCAGACCAGTTGAGGGTAAGGAACCTGGTTAGTCCGTTTTTAAAAGGGGAGAAATGTGACAGAACCCACTGCCACTGTGTGTTTTGGAGGGGACTGTGCGCAAGCCTCCTACCGACAGACTATGGGCCAGAAGATACTGGAGACCTGGGGACATGCTGGCATTGAGTTAATGTAATGTAATGCTACAGCCCTTCTCCCCCCATCCCCCCCTCCCTCCTGTTTTGCCCACCTGGGGTACGAAGATCCGTTACAGGTTTGTGCATGCCGCCAGAGTGCAGCTCCCACAGCGGGAGCCAATCAGCAGGTCCGGCCGCCACAACGGCCGCCGGCCACCCTCGATAGAGCAGGGAAATGACAGAACGGACATCTGCTTATGTAAACAAGGCAGACAGCTGTTCTGTCACAGAAGCAGAGAGAGATCTTGTGTTTCAGCTAAGCTAAAACACAGATCTCTCTTTTCCTCTAGCACATTCATCCCCCACACAGTTAAAAAGCACTCCCTAGGAGCACACTTAACCTTCCTAGCGGTATTCCCGAGCGTGGCTCGGGGTTAAATTTCAGAGCCAAAAACGGTAACCCCGAGCCACACTCGGGGTACCGCTAGTAAGATCGCTGGATCCTGAAAGCGGGGTTACTTACCTTGTCACCGGGATCCAGCGATGTATCCCAGCGGTGTCTAGCGGCGGATCTTCCTCCCGATCCTCTCCGTGCCCCGGCTTCCGTCTCCTGCGACGTGACGTTCGCAGGGGGGTGGAACCGGTGGCAAATTCAAATATAAAACACACAAAACACACTGATACAATGCAAAATAAAAAAAAAATCACATTAGTTTGCCCCCCAGTGCCCTTTCCTGCAGTTTTACTGTACTTTTTATGTATATGTATATATATATATATATATATATATATATATATATATACGTATATATACATATATATATATATATATATATATATATGTATACATACATACTTTAACTTATTTATAGTTTTTTATTATATATAATTTATGATTTTGTGTTTCAAATTTTATCATACCCGAGATGTTATAAAGAAGAACGCACAGTAAAAAAAAAATCATATGTACCGTATTTTTCGCCGTATAAGACGCACTTTTTCTTCCCCAAAACTGGGGGGGAAAAGTTGGTGCGTCTTATACGGCAAATGAACATTTTTCCTGCTGCCTGTGCTGAGTCCTGTGGGGGCGGTGCCAATGGGGGCGGTGCCGGTGCGTGCGTCAGTCACGCACCGTCACCGCCCGATCTCCTTCCCGCCGGACAGAGAGAGCCGCCGAAAGAGCCGCCGAGAGAGGACGCCGAAAGAGCCGCCGAGACAGAAGAGGACGAGAGGAGCAGCGCCGTGGACGGTTCCAGGAATCCCGCCGCCGTCAGAAGAAGCGGACGAGAGGAGCAGCGCAGGCAGCCCAGGAGAGCAGGTAAGTGAGCCGACCTGTGCCATGCCTGTACCACCACCTGTGCCATGCTTAAACCACCACCTGTGCCATGCCTAAACCACCACCTGTGCCATGCTTAAACCACCACCTGTGCCATGCCTAAACCACCACCTGTGCCATGCTTAAACCATAACCTGTGCCATGCCTAAACCACCACCTGTGCCATGCTTAAACCACCACCTGTGCCATGCCTAAACCACCACCTGTGCCATGCCTAAACCACCACCTGTGCCAAGCCTAAACCACCACCTGTGCCATGCCTAAACCACCACCTGTGCCATGCCTAAACCACCACCTGTGCCATGCCTATACCCTCACCTGTGCCATGCCTGTAGCCTCACCTGTGCCATGCCTGTACCCTCACCTGTGCCATGCCTGTACCCTCACCTGTGCCATGCCTGTACCCACACCTGTGCCATGCCTGTACCATGCCTATGCCATGCCTATACCATCACCTGTTGATATAAAATATTTTACTGCAGTATTTGGTTCAGAATCTTTTTTTTCTAGATTTTCCTTCTTTAAAATTGGGTGCGTCTTATATGACGGTGCGTCTTATACGGCGAAAAATACGGTAAATAGTTGGTTTGGGCTGCTCATTCTTAAGAATTACATGCAAAATAATGGTACCGCTTTCAGCACCTAAAATCCAAAAGAAATCATACCGCCAGGGAGGTTAACCCCTTGATCACCCCTAGTGTTAACCCCTTCCCTGCTAGTGTAATTTATACATTAATAGTGCTTTATTTTTTAGCACTGATTACTGTATTGATGTCACTAGTTACCAAAAATTTGTAGCAAAATACATATTGGCCTAAATTGATTAAAAAATTGTTTTTTTTACATTTTTTTATTAGGAATGTTTTATGGCAGAAAGTAAAAAAATATTGTTTTTTTTTTTTTTTCAAAATTGTCGTTTTTTTTTTTTATGTTTATAGCACAAAAAGAAAAATCAAATACCACCAAAATAAAGCTCTATTTGCGGGGGAAAAATACATTAATTTTATTAGGGTAAAGTGTCACACGACCGCACAATTGTCAGTTAAAGCAACACAGTGCTGTATCTCAAAAAATGGCCTGGTCATTAAGGGGGTAAAACCTTCCGGAGTGGAAGTGGTTAATTCAATGGGGGATCCCTAAGATCACAGCATGTTCCTTAGATATGTAACTTGCTCTCCATATTTTTCTTTATTTAACATGTCTTTATAAAATTGTCAGTGAATGCTTTGTCAAAGTACTTGGTGAAGCTCACATTAAATGTGTTTCTTTTCACAGCTTATTACCTACAATACAAGAAAAAGGTACAACTGTGTTCATCACAGAGAAAGCTCAAGAGTTGTGTTTAGAAACATGGCAGCTGGTGTGGTTGGAATGTTTCTTCTGTTCTTTTGTACTACTGATAAATAGGACAGTATGAATATATATTCTTCCTGGCTGTAGCAGTAGGTCAGCGTTGGGTGAATAAAAGGTCTTTTTGTGGTTTGAGACAGATCCAAACAGAGAAAACAAGCAGTGTCTATGGAAACTGATGTCTCTATCTTCTGGAAGTGCCAAGAGTTAACCACAGGAACATGAAGAGGAACAGGTAATGGAATGAGAATATTGATCAGTCCTGCATTCTAACCTATTCGTTTGGTGATTTCAAAGAACCCCATATGGACATTTACCAAGGACAAACAGTATTCTGACTAAAGGTAGGTAACAATAACTAGAGCAGCCTACGCAACTGCTACTGGGAGTGGGAGGGGGACCTATTAGGAAGGTTGTTGAGACATGTTAAACATAGGAAATCTGTGTGCATGTGAAGATAGCACTTCTATAGTACTGTATCTTTAGGAATTGGAAAAAGTTGCTGCTGACACCTACCCTGGGACATCTCCAGTCAAGAAGAACCGGTGTCCAACACATAGGAGGAATCTTTAGGAATGTGTTCCTAGTCACAGCAGTGATGTATTCTGGCCTAGGCCAACAAGGCCCAGGCCTAGGGCGGCACTTTGCAGGGGGGCAGCAAAAAAATTTAATTATTTATATAATGACTATGGGCTTCCTATTTAATATACAAAAAAGTGAAATAATCCTATAATTACAATCAGTGGCAGAAAACACAAGTCCAAATATCTTAAAAGAGTAATCTTACTAATCCCGTGACATAAGGCTGTACTAATGGGCACTGATAAGGCTGCACTGGTGACCACTGAGGCCACACTTAAATGCTGCACTGATGGGCAGTAAACAGGTGGCACTGATAAGGCTGCACTGATGAGGCTGAACTTATGGGAACTGATGAAGCTACACTGATAGGCACTGATAGACTGTGGTTATGGTCTATGGTTTACAGATGACAGGGTGGGCCATAATCAGGAAGGGGTGTGGCCTTTACAGGAAGGGGTGGGTCATATTTAAATTAGGGGGTGCACAAGTTTAGTCAGGCCTAGGGCAGCATAAAACCTAAATACACCACTGAGTCACAGGCCCCCTTTACAGGCTATGCAGTAAGAAGAATATGTTTGGCTGTCTCAGTATTGTATGTTATCCTGGCCAGCACTGAAATTAACCCTTTATGTCTATGGCAGTTGAGGTGTGGGAGTTTTGAACTGAGAAACTGAGATGTTCAAAAACCACTGGTGAGTTACAAAAGTGGACAGTTGGAAAAATGAATGTTAAAAGTAAATTTCCTGTTCTGCTGTCCTCCTGCTCCCCAACTTCTTCCCGCAGTACTGGTTCCTAGTTGTGTACTAACTATTGGCACTTTTCCACTGCAAGTACTGGCTCAGCTCCACTCGGCCCTGCTTGGCCCTGCTTGGCTCTGTTTGGTTTTCCACTGCATGGTACCGCATGGTACGGTGTTTGAACAGTTCGGTACGGTTTGGTACGGTTTGCTTTTCCACTGAAGTAAAGTGGGTGGGATAACAACGATTCTCTGACCAATCAGTGGCTAGTAGTGACAAACAGTCAAGGCTGCATGCAAAGGATTGTGGGATATGGTAGCGGTATGGCCCTCTTGGAACCACAACTGAGGTGGTACTGTTTAAGCAAGCCGTACTGTTCGGTTCCATGTAGTGGAAAAGCGCTGCCGTACCGTACCATACCGAACCGTTCCAACACCGTACCATGCGATACCATGCAGTGGAAAAGCGCAAAAGCGAGCCGAACCATTCAGTTCCATGCAGTGGAAAAGCGCCATAAGCTGGCAGCTATCCTGCTACCTGCCCCTGACATAGACATGTTTTATGGTAAGTTTTAGTGAGAAAGAAATGCACTACCAGATGGCGGTCCTCTTAGTGCATGTGTGACCATGTGTTTTGGTGGTGGTTCCCCATCCACGGGGGGGGGTTACTGTGACCAACAGTAGTCGGTGATAGGCCCTTTATACTCTTTCCTACTGAGGCAAATAAAAGTATCTTATTTCAGATGCCTGGATTATTCGTCCAAAGTTCATCTGCCTCTCTGATCGGGCTGTCTTTACGGTATTTTGATCAATGGTACTGACCGTTATGTGATTTACTCGAGGGTGTATACGATTCCTGATCCGAATGAATTACCATATAGTTGACAGGAATCATTATCCTATGATTCTCATTCATTTTATGCGCTTCTCAGCTCCTTTGGTTTCACCCCCCCTGTCTTTTTATGCTTTTTAACCAGCAAAGTACAGAGTGATGAACTTAAAGCGGAGTTCCGGCCTCAAATACCTTTTTTTAACTAAAAATACCCCTATAATACTAATCCATTGCCCTTTACAGAACCTCTATTCTCATACTTACAAGGTGTACAGTATTGGATTTTAGTCAACATCTTACTTTTAAGACGCTGTCTGGGCACGGCCATCTTGAATGTGGGCATCTGAAGCTGCAGTGTAATCTGCTGTGTCCTTCTTCCTGATTCCAGGGAGTGTTCTGATTCCAGCCTCCTGGGAGTGATGACAAACAGCTCCCAAGATGCAATGCAAAGGCGGAAGTGATGTTGGTGGCCGCGGCCACAGAGGGTGGAGAAGGATGAAGTACAATCAAAAATGCCCTGAAAATAAGGTAAGGGAACCCCAAAAAAAAATTGGAAAATGTCCAATTGTTGATCAGTGTAGTGAGCACTCCAGGAATCACTAAAGTTGCAAAATAGGCCGGAACTCCGCTTTAAGCTCCAGATGAAGCATAAATGCGAAACATGTTGAGTTGTATTGAGCTCACACTCAAAAAATCACATGTATCTGTGATGACCGTATCTACAGATACCCTTAGAGGATAATGGTACCTGCCTGTCCCCTGACCCTCCCAATGTGGACAACATCACAGATACCTTTTCAATTTGTACATGCTTTCATGCATTAGTTTATTAATTATCTGTGTGTTTTTTTGCTTTTCCTTTTTTGTTGCTTTATAGGCTGTTCCTGTTTTTAAACTTTACAACAATAAATGTTTATTTTTTATATATTTGTGCCGATAAAGTTCATGTTTTCCGATTAACTTTCTTATGTTTTATGGTAAGATCAACAACCGAATTGTCATAGCTGACACTGCCAGGTGCCACTGGAAAAGTTTGCCAGGGGTCCCATCAAAATTTTGCTATGGTGCTCCTCAACCTCTAATTATTAGACATGCGCAAAACAAAAAAATTTGTTCTGTTTCGTTCGATTCGTTATTTGCATAAATTAGTTTGGTTCTAAATTTGAATAAACAAAACGAGTTCTGAAAACAAATTGAATTGATTAAATTAATTTACCAATTTGAATTTTCCAAAGTCCACGTTGCAGGGTTCTCCTGTCGATTTTTCATTCCAGGCAGACCATAGGTCCCAGTATTTGATCAGCATAGATTCCCCATGCGTTTTCACAAATGTTCCCCAGGCCCCCCCCCCCCCCCGTAAGAGCCGGTTCACACTACCGCAACCAGAAAGTAGCCCCATGAGGGAGCGACTTTTAAGCAAATTTAGCGTGACTTTGAAGAGACTTTTGAAGAAACTTTGAAGAGACTTAAATGATAGGTGACTTTGTCTGTGGGGAAGAAATCATATTTCTTCTTCCTGGAAAGTCTGATCACAGTCGCTTGAAAATAGATAAGGATCCGACTTAGAGGCGACTTCCATTGAAGTCTATGTGCACAAGTCGGATAGAGGTTGTCTTGAAGTAGTACAGGAACCTTTTCTGAATTTGGAGAGACTTCAGTAGTGCATATTAAGACGGCTCTCATTCATTTACATTGAATTTGTAATGGCAAGCGACTTGGGGTGACTTGAGGTCGCACAAGTGGCGTCCCAAGTCAGAGTAGTGTGAACCGGGTCTTAGGATCCAGACCTCTTCCCTATTAAAGAACATGGGGGGGGGGGGCTGGACCCTAGCGAAAGCCCGCAAACACGCCGGGAAAAGGCAGCAAAACATTACCATTTCCCCCTGATCTGGGCAGCCGGATGCTAACTAAATACACACAGTAAGCAACCTGCCTACAAGTGGGTAATGGGTTATTGTTTAAGGGTCAAGAATTGTGTATATTCAGAGAGTACATATTGTGGGTTAAAGTAATTTCCGATGAAACTTTCACATGTTTAAACCAAACATTTTCACGGCATTCCAAATGTCTAGCTTTCCTAGTAGGCACGATGATGTCATCTATGCTTCCCAAAGCATCAGAAGCTGGGCCGAGGTAAGTTTTCTTTTTTTCAAAATATTTTGTTTTCAATGGCTTTTTGAAGCCATTCGTATTTGGGGAATTGGGGGCTGTCGGTAAAGCGGACATTGAATTTTCTTTGAAGGCCTGCTTAGAGTTAGAGATGTCCACAATGGAATAATGTGTTTTGTTTAGTTTTCGGTTTCATTTGTTAAGTCATTTTGTCATATTCGTTATGTGAGAATGATTTATTTTTGGAATGTTTTAGTTATTTATATAGTATATATACGTTGATCCAGATCCATTAGTATTTCTGGAAGTTCTGTTATTCTTTTGGTATTTGGGAAGATTGGCTATATTTGTTTTAAAGTGTTAACTCTGTATTTTAAGAAGTTACTTATGCACTCTTAGTCATCCCTGCTATTCTAACCCACAAAGAGGAATGGAATGAGCTGATTCGTCAGACATTTTGGACAATTTCATGCTCCCAACTTTGTGTGAACAGTTTGGGGATGGCCCCTTCCTGTTCCAACATGACTTTGCACAACAGTGCACAAAGCAAAGTCCATAAATAAATGGATGAGCGAGTTTGGGGTGGAGGAACTTGTTCTGGCCTGCACAGAGTCCTGACCTCAACCTGACCTTTGGAATGAATTAGAGCAGAGACTGCAAACCAATCCAGGCCTTCTTATCCAACATCAGTGCCTGACCTCACAATTGCGCTACTGGAAGAATGGTCAAACATATACACCCTCCTAAACCTTGTGGACAGCCTTCCCAGAAGAGTTGAAGCTGTTATAGCTGCAAAGGGTGGGCCAACTCAATATTGAACCCTACAGACTAAGACTAGGATGCCAGTAAATTTCATGTACATGTAAAGGCAGGTGTCCCAATACAATGTAGTGTATACCTATTTAGACTTTATATTCTCTTTATTAATAGTGTCCTTTTACAGTATATGTGCAATTTAGAGACCACAAGGTAGGAAGAGAGACATCAAAATTTAATAAAAATGAATTGAAAAAAAGAGGACAAGAGGAAAATAAAATAGGAGTAAAGTTGCACTTAAAGCAGATGTTGCGTTTACCTCAGCAGGAGCCACTGGTGATGATGGGAACCCTTAACTGCTTGTCCCCAATGACACACTTGGCCATAGACTAAAAGCCATTTACACCTGTGGACTTAAGGATCAGCAGCAGGGCCGGGAAAAGGTGTGGACAGGAGGGTCGGTTGCCCTGGGTGCAATGATTTATTGCAGAGATAGGGGGTGCCTTGACCCTAGCCCTAAGGGAAGGGGGGTGCAGTTTGGCATCCTTGCCCTGGGTGCTGGATGACCTTGTCCCAGCACTGGTCAACAGGCTACCACTCTTTAAGAATGTACAGGAATAAAGCTGCAATCAGCTTGGCAGTAAATTAATTGAATATATTATGGCAATTTAATTCAACGTGGTGAAAATCAACAAATAGATTGTTGCACAGACCTTAAGGCACTGTGATAGATGAGATGGTCAATTACCCATTTGCTGACACTCAAAAGGCTATAGCAAGATTAAAATAAACCACTACCAGATAACCAGAGTCTCTAAACAACTTCAACCAATTCAGAAGAGCAGAAAGGGTACTGGTGTACACCTTGTGCATATAACCCGAACAAACTGCCAATTGCTACAGCCAAATATTTCACATTTTGGTTTATCAGTCTAGAGTACCTTCTGCCATTTTTCCGCACCCCATTTCCTATGTTTTTATGAATAATTGAATTGCTTAGCCTTGTTTCCATGTCCTGTACAATTAAAACATAGGCACTGGGGTACAGAAAATGTCAGTTTGTTACCAAAGGGCTGGCGATCGGTACAATATTGAGTGTCTGCAGGCAACAGTGAAGCATTGTGGAGGTACCTTGTAAGTTTGGGGCTGCATTCCTGCAAATGGACTTGGACAGTTGGTCAAGATCAATGATGTCCTCAATGCTGAGCAATACAGGCAGATACTTATCCATCAACCCATACCATCAGGGAGGTGTGGGACTGGCCCAAAACATATTCTGCAAAAGGACAGCCATCCCAAACATACAGCCACTGTCATTAAGAACTATCTTCAAGAACAAGGAATCCTGGAAGTGATGGTTTGGCCCCCACAGAGCCCTGATCTCAACATCATGGAGTCTGTCTTGGATTTCATTAAGAGATGGAAGAATTGGAGGCAGCCATCACCCACAGAAGATCTGTGCTTAGTGCTCCAAGATGTTTGGACAACCTACCTGCTGAGTTCCTTCAAAAACTGTATGCAAGTGTACATAGAAGAATTGATGCTGTTTTGAAGGCAAAGGGTGGTCACGCCAAATATTAAAGGACAGCAACCCCAGAACATACAGCCAATGTCATTAAGAACTATCTTCAGTGTAAAGAAGAACAAGGAATCCCGGAAGTGATGGTTTGGCCCCTATAGAGCCCTGATCAAAACATCATGGAGTCTGTCTGGGATTTCATGAAGAGATGGAAGAATTGGAGGCAGCCATCATCCACAGAAGATCTGTGGTTAGTTCTCCAAGATGTTTGGAACAACCTACCTGCTGAGTTCCTTCAAAAACTGTATGCAAATGTGCCTAGAAGAATTGATGCTGTTTTGAAGGCAAAGGGTGGTCACACCAAATATTGATTTGATATTGATTTTTTTCTGTTCATTTTCTTTCCACTTTGGTAATTAATAAAAATAAAATAAAAAAAAAACTATTAACACTTCTATTCCTGAAAGAATTCTTAACCACTTGCTGACTGCCGGCTCCCGATGTACTGCGGACGGGTGGCCCGCACAGGCGCAGCGACATACTGGTACGTCTCTACCTGTTTTTTGGGTTTAGGGTGCATCGATGCGTGCCCCCGTCGACACCTACTGTGATTGTACACAGAGGGAGTTTGTCAACAGGTCCCAGGCCAATGATTTATGGCCAGGACCTGCTGATCGGCTGTGTCGACAATCAACACAGGGCTCTGTACAGAGGGAACAATCTCTCTGTTTCTTATCCCTGCTAAGCAGGGATAAGAAACAAAGAGATATTTGGTAAAAAGCAGAACGCATTACACAAATTGACACTTGTTGGGCACACAAAATACCCCTTGATTGCCCGAGATGTTAACCCCTTCCAAGCCATTGTTATTAGTACAGTGACAGTGTATATTATTACCACTAATTACTGTATTAGTGTCACTAGTGATGTCAGTAGCAGTCACTCAGTTTCCACCCAGTGTAAGTTAGTGTCAGATTGTCAGACGCAATATCACAGTCCCACTATAAGTTGCTGATCACCGCCATTAGTAGTATAAAAAAATAAAAAAACAGATTACAGTATATATACCATAGAATGTTGACGCTATAACTTTCATGCAAACATATCAATATACACTATTGGGATTTTTTTTTTTATCAAAGACATGTAGCAGAATACACTTTGGTCTAAATTCATGAAGAAAAGTGATTTTTTTACTTTTTTTTCTTGAATATGTGTTATAGCAGAAAGTAAAAAAATAAATGCAATTAAATTTTATATATATATATATATATATATATATATATATATATATTATTATTTTTTTTTTTTTAACTTGTGGTATTTTTACGTTTATATAATAAAAAACCCAATAGTGATCAAACACCATCAAAAGAAAGCTCTATTCGTGTTTAAAAAACTATATAAATTTTGGTAGGGTACAGCTTTGCATGACTGCGCAATTACCAGTTAAAATAGCACAGGGCTAAATAGCCTGGTCATAAAGGGGGTAAAACCTTCCAGAGCTGAGGTGGTTAATTTACAGCATTTTTTTCACACCTGCTAAAGCCAGTACTGTATATATATATATATATATATATATATATATATATATATATATATATATATATATATATATATATATGCATATATATATATATATATATATATATATATATATATATATATATACTAGGTAGGTAGAGAGGTATGTGTAGGATTGTGTGTGTAGGAATCACAAAAAAAGCCTGTCTGTGTGAATTTCTCAGTTAAGTCGGCCCCTTGTCCTGTCAGTGACAGTAAATTCCATGAATTAGCCGAAAATCCCTCTTCTCAAAAGTCAAGTTATCTCTACTTTGCCTGAAGCTCCGATTAAGAATAGGAACTTGCTTGTTTACAGTCTTAATTAATACCTCTTTTCAGAGCAGGAGAGGACAGAGGAGAAGGGAAATGAAGTGTCATGATGAACAGGTGTAGCTGTTATTTGTTATATTTGGGATCATTATGAGCTTGGAGCAGATTAATAAGGCCTGACTGGACATGAACCTCCACGGAAAGAAGATATCCTGGCCTTGCTGGATGGGTGAGTATTATTTAAGAATAGTTTAGGTCAATCAGCGGTTGGGATGCATTTATGACTCATGACCTGACCCACTGTTCAACTACTTAAAAAGCCTCAGGTGACTTTTTTTTTTTCTTGAGCACTTCTCAGGTCTAAACATACTCACAAATGTTACATGGGTATCACCCATGAGCTTTGATGGTGGCAGGATTAGGTCATGGACATCTGTGGGTAGATTTGACCTCAGCAAATTGTGGTGGACAACATTACCAAGGGGCTCTTGTAAAAAAAAAATTTTGCACCCCCCATTCAATCATTGCCAAAGCAGGAACACTTGCTTAATGGGATGGGGGGGAGGGAGAGATAAATAGAGACACATACTGTATATGGGGAGGGAGTAGACTTTGAAATGCACTTGACCTCATGGTTCATCATGATATGCAACTGGATTTAGACAGGAAGCTACCTCTTCTTCACGTTCAGTCTAAATGATACGAGAGGAAACTGGACAACCTTCATGTCTCAGGACCGCTTTGCCAGGAGCTGACACCACTTATTATAAACCAGCACCATGGTTAGGGAATCATAAGAAATGCCACCATGACAGTGAAAGGAGGTCCAATCAACCATCCAATTCACAAGTACCACTACCCACCGGAGGAGCTCCTGTTTATTTGGACCCTTCTGCCTTGATCCAGTAATGATCTGCCCTGTACCCGGACCCTAGTGACACAACAAAACTTTTAGAATGCACTTATTAAAGTGGAAAACCCCTCAAAGAGAATTGAGACTAGACAATTTACGAAGACAGATTCTCGCAGAACACAATTTTAAGTGTAGACAAGTTAACACCATTCATTCACCGATGGCCACCTGTAGAATAGTCTGACTAGTAATGCACTAGTTACAGTAATATGAACTTTAAAGTGGTGTTAAAGTTTATTTTTATTTTTTTCTTTCAATACATTTTTATTGGTATTTTACAAAATATAACACTTTGTAGCAAAATATAGCAGAATATAACAAAATATAACCAAATACAAGCATGCTTTCATGTTGTTTTTCGGCAAATTCTGACACTACCATCTGAATGTCACAGCTTAAAGTGAGATTCATCAGACCAGGCAATGTTTTTTGGATATCTGTGGAGGTGTCTATTTGGGTCCAGGTACATCCAGAGGAAGACCAAACCAGTGAGATTCAGAGGGACATAATTACAGGCATTTGAGGCTCTATAGATGTGGAAGCCTGTGATATATTAGAAGTGAATAGTACCAGCATCCCCGTTGGCATGTATTGTAAATTGGGGAATACTCAAGACCAACCTCCCAGAATGGTCATTGGGGGGAGGGAAAGGGGGGAAAGGAGAAGGAAGGATATTGAGTGGGACTTTCAAGGTACCGTAATCATAAGTAATAAACAGCAGTAAAATCAGAATTTTTATTCAGAAACAAAGTTTAAAACCAAATAGCAACATATAACAACATATGTAGGCACAAAAAGTGTTTACATATAATCTGAACAATATGTATAGACACAATATGAGTTTTGGCAATCCTATAATGGATTCTCAAACTTCCAAATGTGTAAACCTCGACATGTTTCGTGGTTGGACCACTTCTTCAGGAGGATACTGTACACATTTATGCTTTAGTCTAATGATAACAAATAGACAATTAGTAGTCACATAGTATGAGTACAACATAATGTGTACAAAAAGGTATGGGAGGGGCCATCTTACCCAATGTTCAGAGCCAAGGTGGATCGCAGATTGGGACACGGCCACCAAAATCCTCTCACCGGCGGACATGGGAGACACTGTATTAGAACCGATTATAAAGAATATATTTTATATCGTTTGGTATGATATTGGGGAGATCTAGACCCACATCCCGTGATAGGGGAAGAGGTAGGGAGGGCCCCAGATAGTGACCTAGACATGCAAAGGGGATGTGTAGTCAAAACTATCCCCAGAGACCATGTGGCTGGAAAAAGGAAAGAAAAGGGGGGAGAGAAGCAAAGAAAAATAGGAAGGAGAGGGGGGGAGGGGGAAAGAGGGGGGGAAAGGGGAAAGAAAAGAGGAATAGAGTAGAATAAAGTAGAGGGAGGAGAAGAAGAGGGGAAGGGAAAACAAGAAAAAGAAGGCAGGGAAATCAGGAGGTAAAAGGAGACCACCAGTCACCAAGAAAGAAAGAAAAAAGCCTAATGGTGTCAAATAAGGTCCGTTGTTTTAAACACCTAGGAGAGGGAAGACATACCAAAAACGGCCACAATAGGCCATAAAATAAGATCAAATCCAACAATCCTCCACCTGGATGGAATCCAAAACGAGAGACTGGACCAGAGCAGATAAAGATGGTATGCTGATATGCACCACTCAATGGCAGGAACTCAAAGAAAATTCTTTGGCAATATCTACTGATATGTCCTGAAGCAATAGGAACATGGAAAGTAGATGATCTAAATGAGATACAAAAATACAAATAACAAAACCTCATAAGTCAGTGTATCTTACGGCCCATTAGTTTAAATAGTGATGTATCGCCTGTTTGTATGGTTACAAAAATGTCTTGCTTACCCGCTGTGGTCCTAATTCTCGTATGTCCAGGTGGAGGTGAGGAGTAATAGCGTCCGCCACCATGTCCGGCGGCGGGCGCTATTTAAGTGTCTGCCTAGTGGTCCACGTCACCGCGCTCCTGTAGGGTGCGTGACGTCAGGCCATTCTGACCACCACGGCCGCGAATGCGCAAGATATCACGCATGCGCAGGATCACCGTATAAAGACCGCGATAATGACTCAGCGTCAGATGACGCCGTCAACCTTAGGGGTCACATGTCCATCGGCTGAGAACCGGCCATGCCCACAAAGGAGGATCCAGCAGAGCCCTAAATGGGATAAAAGAAGCACAATAAACAACAATGAAATTAGAAATATGCTGAGAATAGTGCCCATTTAGTAAACATTTAATATATAACATTACAAATAATATTTATACATATAAACAACATGCACATATATAAACATAGAGCATGAATAATGACAATTAAAAATATAACAGTACTAGAAATGCTAGGGAAAGGAGGAAAGCCACAAAGTGGCCATCCTTCATGGTTGATTATTGAGTATTCCATAAGGAAAAAGGGGAGGGAAGGGGAAAGGGAAGGAAAAAATAAAAGGGAAGGGGAATAAGAAAAGGGACAAGAAAAACGGGAAAATACCAACTGATATGGTGGATACATAAATAAGGGAAAAATTCTTATAGAATGTTCTCTGTTTGTTGCTCTGTTGTGGGGCCCTTGCTTGGAGGTGAGCGGGCATTTTAGCCATAGGTGGAGGTCACTGAAGTCACTGGATTGTAGGACTGTTTAACATGATTGAATAATGCACAACGGTGGAATTTATAATATATAATTTATATTAATTGGGACTATGCACATTAGATTGCGCTACACCTGATGTGATATTTTTATTTGATGCAAAGTTATAAGTCCCAAAAACAAACCTTCTCTTTTTTGAATACCTTTTGATAAGTGGTGGCAGCAATCACAAATATTCACATTATATATATAATAGATATTGTTTTGCTTTGAGTTTTTGAAATGTGTGAATCGTTTCGACCAGGTGTGTGTATTTATGCAGTTTGTTAGTATTCATTTATTATAATTTTGTTCACTGATTTCACACTAATTTATTTTGCACTGATTATTCACATTGAGAATATTTAATGTTTTTCCAGTCTTATTTTGTCCAATTTTGGTGAGCCTGAGCCAATTGTAGCCTCAGTTATCTGTTCTTAAATCCACCTTTTTTCCTCATTCTGATGCTCGGTTTGAACTTATGCAAGTTTTCTTCACCGCGTCTAGATGCCTAAATGCATTAAGTTGCTGCCATGTGATTGGCTGATTAGCAAATTGTGTAACCAAGCAATTGAATATGGATACCTAATATAGTGGCCAGCAGTGCTGGGACAAGATCATCCAGCGCCCAGGGCAAAAATGCCAAACGGCGCCCCCTTCCCCCATTCATGATGTGCAATTTTAGAGGGTTCTACACTCAATAAACCATTGTGCCCAGGGCAACCGCCCCCTCCCGCCCACCCCTTGTCCTGACCATGGTGGCCGGTGAGTGTATATCTGTCATTTTTAATGTGTGCATTTATCACTTTGAGAAAGGGGATCTCTGTGTCTCCGAAGCATTAGTGGAATCATGTGTGTTCTTGAATTTGAACTTTCGCTGTTATCTTAGTAAAGGATTGAGGTTTTATTCATGGTGTGCTGCCGTGTTTATCACAACATCACCATTGGCCATGCACCCTCCAACAAGGCGTTAAAGGTATTGCTTCAAGATGGATAGTTCATGAATTTTATCTTTCACAACAAAACATCCTGCTGTGTAAAAATGTACTGGAAAACTATACGGACGCTTCAATTACAAAAAGTAACGTTATTCCTTAATATATCATGCATTATAAATGATGTCCGTCAAGAAGGTTAAAAAATAAATAAAAAGGCGAAATGAAAGGAAGCTTCTGCAGGGATGTGCTAACAAGATTATTCTAGTCTAGCAGATCAATAGTTAGTCAATTTCTTTTTTCATCACAAAATCACAGTCCGGAGACACAGAGAGAGAGGAAAAAACACTGTTAATGATGGAGATCAGCATGGCACAGATGACATATCAGCAGACACTTTCTGCACCATCCAGAATGTCCATAAAAACATTAATGTCGCTTTGCTTTGCAGTCCGCTTTGAAAGGCATCATTTAACCAAATTTTTTAAATGTATTTATTTTAATTAAAAAAAAAAAAAAAAAAGTCTAACAGCGGAAAAAAAAGCATATTTTTTAAAGATACAGTAAACCTAAAGCAGTTAGCTACTTTATATGAAGATGCTACTGATAATATCCTAGATATACTGTATATGTAACAATGCCCAGGCCCCTATCATATCACAGAGGAATTGATACTTGACATTTATTACAATTTATTGGCCTCTTGTTCTGTGTTTTCAGCCATTTTAGGCAGACCTGCAATTATCTTATTTTACTTAAGTCTTGATTTAATTTTCTGCAAAGAAACAATAAAGGGAAGAAGCCATTGTTGAAGCAGATCCATATTCAGATGTTAACATAAAGGCCCCCCGATGTCCGCCACTCACTCGCGATCGTCGGTTACACCGGGAGAAAGGCAGGCGGCTAATGTAAACACAGGCGCCTGTCATTCTCCCCTGTGTAACAGCAGAGATCATACGGTCCCGCTATGTAGGACCGTAGATCTCTGCTGTTACACACACACAGCCACATCCAATCACAGTAAAAAGCACGCCCCTAGGGATACACTTAACCCCTCCTTCTCAAATAAAGTTAACCCCTTCCCTGCCAGTGTCATTTTTACAGTAACAGTGCATATGTATAGCACTGATTACTGTAGTACTGGTACCCCCAAAAGTGTCAAAAATGTCAGTCAAGGGTCCGATCTGTCCGCCGCAATGTCACAGTCCTGCAAAAAAAATCGCAGATCACCGCCATTACTCGTTAAACAAAAAACAATAAAAATTACAAAAATCTTTCCCTTAGTTAGTAAAAGCAATAACTTTTGTGCAAACCAATCAAAATATGCTTTTTGCAATTTTTTTTTTTTTTTTACCAAACATATGTAGCAGAAATCAAATTGGGCTAAAATGTTAAAAAATTTTGATTTTAAAATTTTTTTGGGGAATTTCATATAAAAAAAATGTGAAAAATATTGTTATTTTTGCAAAATTGTCGCTCTTTTTTTGTTTATAGCGCATGATCAAAAAATTGCACAGGTGATCAAATACCACCAAAATAAAGCTCTGTTTGTGGGGAAAAAAAGGACGTCAATTTCATTTGGGTACAGCATCGCACTACCGCGCAATTGTCCGTTAAATTCACACAGTGCCAAATCGCAAAATAGGCCCTGGTCAGGAAGGAAGTGGTTAACTAACAAATATGTAAACACACATAATAAAATAAAATCAAGTTTAACACACAGAATAATCCTTTAAAAGGTATCCATACATCACAGTTCATAAACACAATAGTTTTACATAGAAAATAATTTTACTGGACCTGGAGAAGCTGAGGTGTTCTGGAGGACACACTGTGGGGTTATCTTTCTGAACAGTCTTATTAGGATAGACAAAATCCAAAGTCCAAATACCTACTCTTCCTAGAGAATGTGCTGCTCTCCCTCTAGCACTAGTCATGTGATCCAAAGCCTAGGTGTTTGGTCATGTGGTGTAAAAGGGAATGCAAGCCAATCAAAGCACCTATCCTCGTCTTTTGGGGCTCGTTACTAGAAATGTTAACTATACCACCCTCTTTATTATACTTTATTTATCCATCTCTGCAAGACAGTTGAGATCGTTTTAGGTTCACATTTTAGCAGAGGTCCACTGTGAATATTTTTCAACTAGTAGTGTGACCCCTGTGGTCATGGGGGTGGGATTGGAACCTAAAGGGAAAAAAATCTGAATCATGCCCTATTCTTAGTCTAATTGCAAACAAATCTGAGCATTTCTTGGACTAGTTGGATATATCTAAGAAACTATGGCATAAAATCTGGATTCTAAATTGGCATATATTAGATATATGAACAAGCTGACCAACTTGGTTTTAATTTCCTTTATCACATTTCAAATCGACATACAAAATAGATTTCTTACTGCCTGTTTTGTGTGGAGAGAAAACCTCCTGTCTTGGCCATCTTAAGGACCTGTGTTTAGAGACTTCAATGGGCAAATGTAGGGTGCTTTTGACTATTTGAGACATTTCTGAGAACATTCACAACTAAATGTAGGTGCATTTCTCCTGCAGGTGATCTTCTTCAGCTGCATTTGTATTTCCATAGATTTGTCTTGGGAGAGAAGTAGTTTGGAAGCGACCATAAGCCCATCAAATCTTGCCCTAAAGCTGGTTTACTATTGGCAGTTGATGGCATCCTTCCATAACTGGCCTATTTTTAGGTTGCTTGTGGTCCTTTTACTAATTCCTTGCAGCCGTTGGTTAGTTTATGTTCTTACTTTAAATCTACAGGAGTATAGGACAAGAAATCACCAAAGTGTAAAAAAAACCTACCCCCAAAAACACCATTTTTATTTTAGATAATTGAATTAGTAATGGGTGAAAAACTTACCCCTTGCCACCAGAATCTCATATTCTTTTCATCAGGTAGATATTACCCTGTGTACAGTGAATTAGTATCATTCTATCCACTCTCGAGTGGAGTATTGGTGTGTGACGTCATTATGTATCGGAGCGCGGACATTTTTTTCCCTATTCTGATGCCATGTGGTGCTGGGACATAATAAACACTTGTGGCTGAGCTGTGTTTTTACTGCCAAACCAATCACCCTTAAGCTGCAACATCAGCAGAGGGAGGTGTACATTTGTCATAGTTGTAATACTCTGCCTTGCAACGTAGCAAACATTATCACCGCTGTCATGTTCGACAGACAGTACCGCTGAACGGGACCTATTCAAATGAAAGTGGGCATCCCGCAACCATGTGCATTGCTTACCAATGCTGGATTTAATGGGTTAAAACAGGTGGTGAGAAGCGAGATAACGCCTCCTCATCACCTGCTAAATGCCTTCTGAATAGGCCTGAAGCGACTCCTGAGCTCATCATAAGCACCTCAGAAGTGGGCAGATCAGGTTAGAGGAACTCAAATACAAGCCATACCAACACTAAAACAATCTGCATTTCTCTTTCTTCTGAGTCTGAAGCCCATCGACACACAAAGCCCCCAACTGTCGCTCATCTGGAACTAAAGCCTCATACACACTACTAGTTTTTTTTTTTCGCTCAACCCAGTGGGTTGCTCAACCCTGCTGGTCGGCAGACCCTTTTCAGTCATGAGCCTTCGACAGAAGTCTGCTGTTCGGCCGGCTTCTGTCTGAGTTTTTACTGCCAAACCCATCGCCCTTAAGCTGCAAAATCAGCAGAGGGGGGTTGTACATTTGTCATAGTTGTAATGCTCTGCTTTGCAACGTAGCAAACATTATCCACGCTGTCATGATTGGTAGACAGTACCACTGAACATGACCTATTCAACTGAAAGGTAGCATCCCGCAACCCTGTGCATTGCTTGCCAATGCTGCATTTAACGGGTTAAAACAGGTGGTGAGAAGTGAGATAACGCCTCCTCATCACCTGCTAAATGCCTTCTGAAGAGGCCTGAAGTGACTCCTGAGCTCATCATAAGCACCTCAGAAGTGGGCAGGTAAAGAAACTCAAATGCAAGCCAAACCAACACAAAAACAATCTACATTCATCTTTCTTCTGGGTCTGAAGCCCATCAACACACAAAGCCCCAAATTCCCTTCATCTTGAACTAAAGCCTCGTACACACTACTAGTTTTTTTTTGTTTTGTTTTTTTCGCTCAACCCAGCAAGAGTTGCTCAACCCTACCAGTCGGCAGAAGTTTTTCAGTCATGAGCCTTCGACAGAAGCCAGGCGTTTGGCCAGCTTCTGTCGGACCGGCTGCCATACACACGGGCAGAATGTCGGCCAGTTTCTATTGAACTGCCCATTGCCGTTCGACATTCGGCCCATGTGTACTAGTCTTTAGTCCTTCTGTTCTTCAATAACTGTCGCTCTTTTGGAACCAGATCCCTCTTCCTCTCTTTTCTTCCTAGTCTTCCCTCTTTTTGGCTTGATATTTCTAGACCACTATGAACAATTGTACCATTAAACTACAAAAGTAAATATAACACTAAACCTTTCATCTTCTTGATTGCTTTTTTTTAGTTTTGAAAAGCCAGTAAAAAGGAAAAAAAAAACTTTAGTTAAAAAAAAAGAAAACTCTTGGTATAATGCAGGGGTCTCCAAACCTTCTAAACAAAGGGCCGGGTTACTGTCCTTCAGACTTTAGGGGGGCCGGACTGTGGCCATCCGGAGTAGAAAATGTCCCAGCATCAGTTGGAGTAAACAATGCCCCATCATTGGTGTCATTGGGCCCCATCATTGGTTTCATTGCTAGGAATTGTGCCACATCGTTGGTGTCATTGGGAGGAATTGTGCCCTATCATTGGTGTCATTGGGAGGAATTGTACCTCATCGTTTGCTTAATTGGGAGGAATATTGCCCAATCGTTGATGTCAATTACTTGTGCCCCCATCATTACTGTAATTGGGCCCCATCATTGGTGTCATTGGTAGGAAATTAGGTCCTTCATTGGTGTCATTGGGAGGAAATGTGCCCCATTGTTGGTGTCAATTAATAAAATAGTGCCTAAAGGGCCAGATAAAAGCAGGCAAAGGGCCACATCCGGCCCCTGGGCCGCAGTTTGAGGATCACTGGTTTAATGGATAGTGTTTCATGTATTATTTCTGTATGGTCCTTGAAGCTGGGGGCATAGTAGGGGGTTTCTCCTTTACATACCTTATGCCAAATGGTTTTGGTTTCCCTCAACTCAGAAAGTTGGGAGGTATGTACACAAGCTTTTAAAAAAAAATCACACATGAAACATGTCTTTTAATGTTAACAAAATACAACATTGTGCAAAGTCAACCAAAGCATGAGAATCTGTGCAATTGTGTTTCAAGTAAAACTTAAAAGTATGAGCAAACAGCTCTTTTTACATGAATAATTATTAATAAGGGTGAAGCTACGGTGGCTTTCTTTTAAATAAAAGGTGGCACTTGGGGAATCAATATGCCGTGCCTTTACCTGTATATGCGGTATATATGTGTGTGTGTGAGTTCTAACAGTAGCTAAGGTACATAACATCATTTCATAACATTCCAACTAGTGCCAGGTCTTTTGTACAACTGTATAGCCACATAACAACCTCTCAAGTTCTCTCAAATCCACTTAAAGTCTTGAAGATTTTGTACAAACAGATAATATCAAGACTATGTCAGAGGATTCAAGGAGCTGAATCTACTGATCCCTATAAAAGCAAACATGTTCCAGCAATTCCGTGATAAAAATAAAATGCTTATTATTTTGTTAGGGAGCAGAAAAGGGAGAAGGTAACAGATAATAAGAGCTAGCAGGCTTGTCATTTATATAGTGCATATTATATAAAGGTAACTTGCTGTGGCATTGGTGGACAGAACAAGGTAACAATTTAGTAGCCAAACCTCTGTCCCAGTATCCTCTGCTATTCCTACTGGTTTGATATGTTAGCATTTCTGGGGAGTATTGTATATATCAGGAATATGTACAAGAAAATACATCATATACAATTAGATGGCAAAAGGCCTGGACACACTTTGATATGCTATCCTTTCTATATCTTGATATAGGAAAAAGAGTCATAGGCATATAAGGTATGGATGCATTGGAAAAAATATAAACTTGCTGCATATGAAAATTCTTAAAAGGTTGGCCTTTACAAGTATTAGATGCTCTTGGTTTGTATTTAAGACTTTTTTATTAAAAGAGAAATTCAGGATTTAAAAAAAAACCAAACAATTATACTCACCTAGGTGGATGCAGCAACGATCCAATGCTGAATCTGTCCTCTGCTGAGTCTAAGCCCGAGAACTGAGCGATCAAACATCACTGATTGTTCAGTTCTCCCCCTCTGCTCTGAGCAGAGAGCTCGCAGAAGAACGCTGAGAGGCTGAGCTATGTGCCAGTCCAAGCATCTGGGTGGATTCCAACGATATGGTTGGGATCTTTCTCAAGCCTGGACCGGCTCTGTGACTTAAGTCCGCTGTCAGCTGAAAACGGGTCACAGGAGTACAGAACAAACTGCTCTCCTATGATCCATAGGAGAGGTATAGCCAAAATAGCTTTGGCCATGCTTCTCCTTTACCTTACATAGGTTGTTCAAATTTCACATGTAAGTAGAGTACCTCTTCCTCTATAGTACCTTTTCTTCATTACAGTTTATTTATTTCAGGTACTTATTTAGGGCTGTCAATTTACGCAACATTTCACATATACTGTATATTGTGCATTCACATTAGTCCCTTCCCTTAAGGAAATTACAATCTAAGGTGTCTAACTCACATTCATACATACTAGAGCCAATTTACCTACCAGCATGTCTTTGTAGTGTGGGAGGAAACTTGAATTCCCCCCCAAAGGTACAGGGAGACCATGCAAATTCCGTGCAGGTAGTGCTGGAGCCAATTGCTGCTATGCAGAAGTGCTAACCACTTAGCTTCTCTGCTGTGGCTTCCAAGCAGAAGCAACGTACTGTCATTGAGTTCTTGGTGGAGGTGGGGTGCAGGCTGTCCAACATCAACATAAGGCTACAGAATATTTACAGAGATGACACCACTGATTAGAGTCACCAATGACACCAATCTTGTCAATGTGGTTGTCAGACAGCCTGCACCCCCTCTTTCTTCAAGATTTCAATGACAGAATGTTCAGTCTGCTTGGAATCCATTATTTACCTGTAATTAAAAAGAAGAAAATTACTTACTATAGAGTAAGAGTAAAGCTGGTCATAGATGGGTAGAATTTCAGACAAAAATTTGTAGGAAAACAGTCTTAGGAAAAATCCTATGAAAATTCTCAGAACATTAGTTTGTCTTTTGAAAGATTTTTTTTTCTTTTATCATTTGATTTTGGAATGAATGGGCTTTACCAAACGAAAACCACATGCACAAATTTGTTCATTTGAGAAAAATTTTCCATCCTGCGCCTTTGAATTTTCCTGTCAATGTGATTGAACATGAACATTGATTTAACCCCACTAATAACTAGAAAAGCAAATGAATTTTCTCAGAACCTTCTTTTCCCAAAAATTTTAATTAAAAACTCTACCCATCTATGGCCAGCTTTGCTCTACCAATATGTGAAGTTTGAATGACCTATGCAAGTTAGGAAAAAAGTTCTGCCTATTTTTACATTACTTTTGATATACCCCTCATATATATATTTGTATTATTTTTTTAGCGTAGGCCCTTGTAAGAATTGTATTAGGTAATTAAAGGGAAAGAATACTCCAAAAATTTACCAACAAAGGTTTATCTCACTAATATACATCTTTTTGTAATGAGATTGTAATTTAGATTATTGGATAATACTGATGGGATTGGGGTCGTTAGCAGCTACATGGGAAGATGTACACAATTGCTATGATCAATACTTTTGTATGGGATGTAATATCTCCTAAACCTGCACCGTTTAGGAGATATTTACTTTGAATGCAGCCAGTGACATCACTGGTGCATGCGCTCTGAAGGAACGGCCGCTCGTGCCGTTCCTTCAGAGCCCCGAGCCATTACCGTTGGCTCCCGCGCGTGACGTCATCGCGGCTCCAGTCAATCAGATGGCCGGATGCCGCAAATCCGGAAGAAGGGCGACACAACATGTCACCCATGAGAGAGGTGAGCAGTCGGCAATTCGGGGATTCATTCTTAGGTAAGTATTTTATAATGAGTATGCGATGCATTATGTGTTTTTCTTTCAGGTGTTAGTTTTTTTTTTTTTTTAAATTCGGAGGTTTACAACCTCTTTAAACTGATTGTAAACTCTCCTTTTTCTTTCAATAAAAAATTTCTTGAAGGGAACTACAAGGCAGTGGATCCTATGCCATAATCAGTTGCTTTGTGAGCAACACTATCTTGTTGAACATTATCCTATGCTTATCCTTGACATCCTTTGTAGAGTTGAGCACAGTATGTTTTTTTCAGGGTTACACGTAAAGAGATTCTAACCCTTCCCCACTCTATTAAAACCTAAACTAATTTATTTTTTATGTCCGCTTGTGTTTGACTTACATTTTTCACCTTGGCCAAGGTCTCAATGAAAGGCCTATCATACCCAAAAGGGTTCACTTTGACTTGCCAGCAGTAAAAGAAAAACCTCGTTCCCGTCTAAAAAAAAAACATTGGCACATTTTTTTTTTCCTGTACATAAAGAATGTGTATTCTCCAGTTGTGTGTATTCTACAGACTTGCTAGACCTGTGCAGAGTCAGATGTCAATTTTGCTTCCCTTAATCCAACCATTCATGCCCCATAATGCAGGGATTACCGAGGCTGTACAACTGGAGAGGAGAGGTGCAGGGAAAGGAAGAATTTACTAACTCTGATTGTTTTACAGTTGGAAGTGGACTTATCACTGTTAGAATTACCATGTGTTAAGGGCAGTCTGATTCTGTTTATTCTGCCACATAACTTGCTTTTCTTACCACTTAGTTATAGCAGCAGTTAATCTATTGACCAATGGCTTAACCAGCAGGTGGTCCTAAAACCCATAGGCCAGTTCTAACAAGGCTGCCCGAAATTCCACAGGCTGCTTTGTTACCTGGGCCGAAGTAGAGAAACTAGTTGTTTAGAAAATGTTTCTCCTCCCACAAAACACCTTCTGTATTAAGAGCCTTTTGTTAGGCTAAATCTGAAGAGAAGGATTAGGAGGGATAGTCTGTCGCACAAATTGTTTCTCCTAGACATATAATGCATCTTACATTTAAAAGTTTACAAGCTAACCTAATGAAATGATCATTCACCAAAACAATACGGGAACGGAGGGTAAGACAACGAGCCGCAAACACAAACCATCTACCACTGGGTATCGTCAACAAACAAAGAAAAAAATTAAATCTTGAATAATTGTCGTAAATTAGGAGTCACTTATTTTGTCTTGGACAAACAATTTGTAATGATAAATTACTGTATATTAAAACTTCGCGCTTATGGTCTATTTGGGTAAAAATATATAAATATGTGGGGGTATTTAGGCTGCAGCCTCCCTAAATTATAGTCAAAAAGACTATATAGTGAAAAAAAAAAAGAAGTAATAAAAAAATAAATAAAAAAAAAATAAAAAAAAAGAAGTAATAAAAAAATAAATAAAAAAAAGAGAAAAGAAAAACTAAATAAGAAAAAAAATTGCAAAACTTTATTTGCTAAGAATATTACAAATTGTTTAGAAAGAGAAGGTAGGGTGATGGCGCTGCCTAGTAATGAAAGGTATTATAGGGTGTTAGTAAAGTGCTAGTGCTTTTTATTTTTCACTAGCACTTTACTAACACCCTATTTCATTACTAGGCAGCGCCATCACCCTACCTTCTCTTTCTAAACAATTTGCAATATTCTTAGCAAATAAAGTTTTGCAATTTTTTTTTTCTTATTTAGTTTTTCTTTTCCCTTTTTTTTTTCTTTTTTTTTTTAATTTATTTTTTTATTACTTCTTTTTTTTTTTGTCGTCTCTGTACTGTAACCACTCAGGCAAGGCATACAGGCAGGTGGTGGAGACATTTAGGAAGTGGTCTTTTGTGGAAACAGAAGGTAAATCTTTCAAAACTATTGCTACCCAGGCACCTGTCCCTAACAGGCAAGCTGACCACCCAGAAGAAGCCGACTGCCTGGAATAATCCACAGGGGAGCGGGGAGGCAAAGTTCCGGACGCCCCTGGCAAGCACGGCTTTTTAAAAGGATTCATGAAGAGAATGACAATTATGGTTTTGAAATGTGATCTGTCTTAAAATTTAAAGGCGCAGCAATTGAAAACCTTCGCAAGGGGTCCGCTCATTGTAAGCCACAAAGAAAGGGAAAAAGTGATATGTCATGATACAGCTGACAATTTATATTCTATATTTTTAGGTCTCATTTTAATAAAGGTTAATTAGGTAGGATAAAAAAAAAAGTCCTTGGAATATTACAACACATATTTTTTTATTTTTATTCCAAGAAAATAGGAAAACCCTCATTCGAAGAGATATAAAACTAGGCAAGACACATCATACAGAAAATTGTACCAAGCGTGGCAGCTAAATTTGATAATTAAAAGTCCCAAACAAGGATGAAGTCGTTGAATGAGTGTTACTATTGTATATTAATATTCACAGTTTTAGCGCACAAGCCCATTGTAATCCCAACATTTAAATTATATTTTTGTTTGCCCATGTTCATGTGCATTCATTTTTAGATTGTGAGCTCTAGTGGGCAGGATCCTCTGATTCCTCCTGTATTAAATTGTATTGTAAATGTACTGTCTCTCTCCATTTTCTAAAGTGCTGCACAAACTGTTGGTGCCATATAAATCTTGTATCTTAATAAAAATATTAATAATAATAAAACATTTTCCCGTTAGAAAACCTTAGTATTTGATAGAGCTTGTTCTCTGTTTACTGGCTTCCTTTATTTAGGGTGACAACAATGTGACAAGAATTACACACTAGCTTACAAAGCAAGCAGTGGCATTGTTACCCTGGCACTCATGCTGTGAGACTACAGGCATCATGGTTGATGGACAGAGTGCTTGTAGTCCACACACTTTGTCAGCCAGAGAAACAGCAGTGACATCACAGGTACCTTTCACCCTGCAAGTACTGTGCCCAGTGAGAGGAAGTAGTCATATGACCCCCATTAAAATTTAAAAAAAGGAGAGGTAAGCAAGCTTTTAAACACTTCCTCTCCTGAACATCTACCCTCCTTCATGACCAGGCCATTTTTTGCAGTACGGCACTTTTTTTTTATATTATTATTCATTCATTACTTTTTTTTTGTTTGAGTGAGGGGTTAAGCCCTGTACACACGCAACAATTATCGGCCGACCGATCGTCCGTCTTTTGTCCAGAGTTGTGTTTTGTTGGTTGGAATGTCTAGACTGCACACAAATTTTCTCGTCCAACAAAATTCTACTTCAGAAGTGATGTCATGTGTTGGTTTGCTTTCTTTGTGTTCTTTCTGCACTGAGCATGCCCAGACTTGCTCATCAGATTTATCCCTGTCGAAATCTGTACTGACTGCACGAAAATCGGCCGTTGTGTTGACGGCCAACAAAAATTTTATAGTCTGCACACCAGATTTTTTTGGGCTAAAAAGTGGGAGTTGGTTGTCGGAAGCATCATACTAACAAGCCAAAAATCGGCAGATCGGACGTTGGCCGAAAATTCCCTGCCAATTTTCGACACGTGTGTACGGGGCATTAGAGTTAAAGTTAGGTTAGGGTTAGGGGTTAGGGTTAAATATTATTTTTTTAATTAGGATTAGGGTGTTAATACTACTACTGCTACTACTACTAATAATAATAATAATAATAATAAAATAATAATAATAAAGGAATTGATAAATGTAAAATAAATACACAAATAAATAAAAAAATCATAGATAAATAATAAATAAATTAATACAATACATTAATAGTATGTAATAATAAATAAATAATTTAACCCAAACCTTAACCCCTAGCTGTTAAAAAAGAAAAATACAAATAATAAAAAATAATAATAAATAACTAAACACCCTAGCACAAAATAAATAATACATTATTATTATTAAGAAGAATAATAACAAATTATTATTATTAATATTCCTAATAATAATTGGGGGGGGTGTTTTTATTCTTATTTTATTACTATTTTTTATGATTATTATTAATATTATTATTATAATAATACAAATGTATTTAATATATTTATTTAGGGTTAATATTTATTTATTTATATATTATTTCATATAATTAAATTTATTATTAATATTATAAATGTATTATTAAATAATATTATTATATTTATTATTTATTTATTATGATTTCTAGTTATCTGTGCATTTATTTTACATACATTTATTCATATATTATTACTATTTTTTATTATTATTTTTTTACATTTTTTTCTCATTTGAACAGGAAATCATGCAAAAATGCGTGACAAAATGCGTGTTTCTATTGATGTCAATGGAAATAAAAATGTGCCAAAAATGCAGAAATCTGCCCAATTTGTGCTACATAAAAAGCTTCAGAACTTTTTCGAGCTTCAGACTTTTGGCTTCAGGTGACTTGTGGCGATGAAAACCAACTCTATAGAGAATAGTTCATTTTTTCTCCTCCAGCATTTTCGATCTTCAAACTTAAAATGCTGAGGTGTGAATGGGGTCCAAAAGTGATAGTAAATGTACAGTACCCACAGAAAAGGGATCCTTTGGGCTTGGGACCAAACACCATCAAGTGGTCCTTTCATGGCAGAGACTGAGTTCTGTAGGCTAAAGAAATGTGCCATACAAAGTGCCCCATAGTGCCATAGTGATTGGTGGACATAATGAAAGGTGGACGTTCCGAAAGGACAATAATCTATTGTAACACACCTTCATATGTTCCAGCACCATGTTCCTTTCCGGCTTTTAGCATTGGGTCACACGACATCTTATAGCCGTAAAGCTGAAGCTTGAAAACTTCTGACATGTTTCTGATAGTGACCAAGTTATCGAGAGGTCTTTCCTTACACCTCCTGTCAGTCTTTCTCTTGGGGTTGGTAATAGAGTATAATGGGACAAGAAGTGGCTTGGGTGCCTGTAGTAGGTTCTGGCCAGATGAAGATCTGGGTAATGTGGAAGTCGTGCAGAACGCCGTCACAAGAACTTGTGTATGCAGAAGACAGAACCATGATCAGACAAGCAGAAGCTGGCAACAACTGGGCAGTGGATGCAGATATAGCAGAGAAGAGTTGGAACAGAAGCCAGGCAGAGGTCAGTATCACATAGGCAGGAAACAGAACCAAATCAGCAGATGGGAGATGTAGTCAGATCACAGGCCAGGGTTCAATAATGAAAGGATCAAGCTCAGGCAGAGTCAGGGGGCAAACCGGATCAAGCACAAATGAAGCAGAAAGTGGGTCTGGTCACAGGTAACAGGAGCTGATGACCATTTAGCAATTACGTTGAGTTCTGCCATGCTTGAAATCAGCCACTGAGTGCTAAAGTTCATGCTGGACATGCACACTAGTTCGCATTAATGCATACGTGCGAATGCATGCACGGCCATGATTCTGTGCACGGGTCCACTGAGCATGTGCAAATTAATCTTTGGACACAACCACATACTCGGTTTATCTGACAACTTCCTTCGGACAATCGCTGTGTTTGCAGATAGCTACACTATATTGTCAAAAGAAATAGGACACCCTCCACTGGTCCAAACCATTTGGTGGAGGGGGCATTATGGTGTGGGGTTGTTTTTCAGGGGTTGGATATGGTCTCTAAGTTCCAGTAAAGGAAACTCTTAACCACTTGCCAACCGCCGCAAGTACATATACTGCAGCGGTCAGCCCCTCACAGGCAAAGTGACGTATGGGTACGTCACTAGCCTGTGAGGCTCTGGGGAGCGAGCGTGCGCCGCCGGATGCACGCTCCCGCGCGGTCACGGACCCCCCCGCGCGTGTTCCCGGCGGTCACTCGGCGATCGTCCGTTAGAGCGGAAGAAAGGAAGGCGGCTAATGTAAACAAGCTGCCTGTCATTCTCCCCTGTGTATGAATAGTGATCATACGGTTCTGCTATGTAGGACCGTTGATCACTGTTCAAACACCTCAAGCCACAGCCAATCACAGTTAGAAGCACACCCTTAGGGACACACTTAACCCCTCCCTCTCAAAAAAAATTAACCCCTTCACTGCCAGTGTCATTTTACAGTTACAGTGCATATGTATAGCACTGATTACTGCAGTAATGTCACTGGTAACCCCAAAAGTCTCAAAAATGTCAGTCAAGGGTCCGATCTGTCCGTCGCAATGTCGCAGTACCGCAAACAAAATCGCAGATCGCCGCCATTACGCGTTAAAAAAAAAAACATTTGATTTTGGTACAGTGTGTGCAATTTTCCGGTAAAGTAACACAATGCCGAATTGCAAAAAAAGGCCTAGTCATTAAGGGGCAAAATAGGTTAACGTTCATGTGCGGGGAAAGGCAGGCGTCCCAATACTTTTGGTAATATCGTGTATATAATGTACAGTATGTATCACTGCTCTGATCAATGTCTGAATGATGAAGTATCTCCACTCGGGGCCAATAGCCAAGCATATCTTATTAGTACTGGCCTATGGGGCAAATGCCTACCAGTCCTTTACACCATAGTAACTTACATTTTATTACTGGTAGAGTCTTTGATGACTTTTTTTTCTATATATAATACAACGCCTTCCACTTTAATGTTCTATAGTAAGTAAATAAAAGTACATTATTATGCATTACACTGTAAAGTGATATTTTATACGATTGATGGATAATATGAATACATATTAGGCTTATATTGTAATATGTTAAAATATTAGGTCTGCTGATAATAATACAGTCCAATGTCTCAGCCATTTCTCTACTTGTGCATTACAAATATTTTAGCATTAACATAATGACTAGGGCAATCACTTTACCAGCAAAGCAATGGCATTCTCCTAATGTACAGTTTTCTAGAATGAGGGAGAAATGGGAATGATTTTCTTTGTATGAAAACAGTCATTTGTGTAAATGGATCAATTTGGTTTATAGGAAAACTTGCTTAGAATTTACCTTATACTTCATTCAGAATTCTGCATGTGCTCAAGTCATCTTAAAGGGGAAACTTTACTATTTATTTATTTATTTTTAAATGTGCATATGATCAGCTTAATCAACATTATAATACCAGTGTGCAGTATTTCTTGAAAAGAAGAATTAAGTATAGCTTGTAATATATATTTAATATTTATTACACATATATAATATACATAGCAATAGCTTAACCCCCTCTGGACCGGAAGATTTCCCCTCTTAATGACCAGGCCATTTTTTGCAATTCGGCACTGCATTATTTTAACAGACAATTGCGCGGTCGTGCGATGCTGTACCTAAATAAAATAGATGTCCTTTTTTCCCCCACAAATTTAGCTTTTTTTTTGGTGGTATTTGATCACCTGTGCGATTTCTTTTTTTTTTTTGCGCTATAAACAAAAAAGTGCAGCAATTCTGAAAAAAGCAATATTTTTCACTTTCTGCTATATAACATTCCCCCCCCCCCCCAAAAAAAAAAAAAAAAAGTTATCGCATCTAAAAAACTAGGGGAAAGATTTATGCAATTTTTATTTATTTTTTTACTAGTAATGGCGGAGATCTGCGATTTTTAGCAGGACTGCGACATTGTGGCGGACAGATCGGACCCCTAACTGACACTTTTGGGGGTACCAGTGACATTACTACAGTAATCAGTGCTAAAAATATGCACTGTTACTGTAATAATGACACTGGCAGAAAAGGGGTTAACCCAGGGGCAATCAAAGAATTAAATGTGAGCCTGGTAGTGGAAACAAAAAGTACTTGTGGGTTTAACTAATCATTTTTATTTTGTAAAATTCTCCTTTAATGGGGTGTGGCCTGTGCCTACATATTTTTGTTAATAGGTGTCCCTTGTTCCCATCTCAAAATGTGGGAAGGTATGTGCTTCTATGGCCCCTCCGTTGTTGATGTTCCCTCTTCTCCCCTGCAGCCGCTGCTGGCTGACACAGGAGAGCCAGATCACTTGACCAAACTGGAACGGGCTGAAAATAGGTAAGTATACACATCTTTCTTACACAAGTTAGATAAAATCGGCCTTAAAGTGTTACTAAACCCAGGATCCTGCACTCACTATATCTACTCTCCTACAGTACGCAGAACATGGAAATACAATTATTTTACTAAATATAAACTGCTAAATACCTTTTCTCATCAGCAGTATATAGCAATTTTCTGACTTCAATCAGTGTCCAGCTGAGCACTGGTTAAAGCATGTAGGAGGAGTTTTCATTCTCTTCTGATTGTCCTATGAGGCTGCATGACCCCTGACCCTCTGTCTGGACAGTGCTGATTAGCCCTGTGCTGATCACATGCATCCTCCCCCTCCCAAAAAAAAAATCTCTCTAGCAATACACTCCAAACTGAGCATGTGCAAGGTGCCTCCTAGGGCTCAGTGCTATCAGCAGATGGATTAGGGACAGTAAAAGAAGAGGAGGTTTAGAGAAGAAAAAACACTTTTTACACAATGAGGAGGAATAACCCCCTAACAAGCATGCTTTACTGCATATACCAACCAATTTTACTGTTGTGGGTTTAGCGACACCTTAAGAGGAGTGGGAGGAGAACTTTTAAGAATAGTTAGGTTTAGGCTGGAATTCTAACAGTTGTATCACATGTTTATTATTTTTTAGATTTTACTATGCACATCTACTTTTTTGTATCATGTTATTATTTTGCTTGTAGAGCCCCAGGACCGTGTAGGTATGTACAATGCACATGCACATTATGAAGTACTTACCTCTCAGGTTTCCCTTGCCCTGCGCTGGCAGTTCCATGTCCTCCCTCTTCTCCACCATTTCTTCTGCAGCCACCATCTTCCTTCTTCAGCCATTGCACTGGAGGTATTGCCTTGACACCCAGCCCCCATACCTGGAATCTTACAGATGCTGAGAGTGTACGCTGCACTGCACATAAATTGCAGGCCACACAACATACCTATTAAATAGGGAAAGATTATTTTGTAAGAAAGGACACATAGGGGGAGATTTACTAAACCTGGAGCACTCAGAATCTGGTGCAGCTCTGCATGGTAGCCAATCAGCTTCCAACTTCAGCTTATTAAATTAAAGTGATTGTAAAGTATTGTTTTTTTTTTTTTTTTTTTTTTTTATTAATAACAAACATGGTATACTTACCAAGGGGCGGACTGGCAACTTTCAGCCTAGGGGGAAAGTACAAACCAGAGGCCCATGGTGCAGCGATTCGGTCCCCCTCCCCCTCCCACTCTCCCTTTTCCCGTCCTCCTCCTGACCCCCATTCTAGGCTGAAGCTCCACTTCAGGTACTCTCTACTCACTAGCCGAATCTGGGTTCCCAACCTAGCCAGTGGAGGCAGATTGGGGGGAGCTTGGACAGCATGGTCGGGGCTGGCCGGGGGAGGAGAGTCTCCAATGGGGCATGGAACCAGCCCTGCTTAGACACAGTTTACACCATCCATGCCCAGGGCTGGGGGAGGCCTGCACTCTGTCCTTGACTTCATCCTGCACTTAGTAGGTCAGCTGCAAGGACTTTTTACTTCCCTTCCCCAGGAATCCTTTATGCATGTCTGTGGCAGAAGCGGTGCAGCTTTTTTATGGGGCATCAGAGCAGCCCAGGGGGCATTTGCCCCTCTGTCCCCTGGCCCAGTCCTCCCCTGTACTTACCTCCTCAGTGCAGTTGGTTTTGCACAGAGTGGCCCGGATCCTCCTCTTCTTGGGTGCAAACAGAAGGAGCAGTGCTAACCGTACAGCTCACCAATAAATGAGCTCCCGGGTGCCCGATCCACAGCCATTTAACATATGTAGAAAGATGATCCGCACACCGGTAGTTGCTCTTAAAAAAATCTTAATCTTTATTCAGGAACCACAGAACACAACTGCTGATAAGATCAGTTGACGCGTTTCGGCCTATAAGGCCTAAGTCAGGAAGAGGAAACCTCGTCTCGGGTCCCTCTTCTGTGCTCCTGGCCCCTCCCTCCAGTTGAGTTGCTGCTTGCTTTGGGGGCATTCAAGCCGAACCACAGCTCCCTGTGTCCATTCAGACATGAAGCCGCGACCTGGCCCGCCCCCTCTCTCTCCTGATTGGCTGACTGATTTTGGCTGGCAGCAGCGGGAGCCAAATGCGCCGCACTGCTGTCTCAGCCAATGAGAAGGGGAGTCCCAGGCAGCTGAGACACTCCTGCAACACCGTTGGATAGAGATGGGCTTGGGTAAGTATTAGGGGGGCTACTGCACACAGAAGGTTTTCTTTATCGTAATTCATAGAATGCACTAGAATAAAAAAAAACCTTCTGCCTTTACAATCCTTTTAAGCAGTGGCGGCCCGTCCATTGGGGGTGCAGGGGCCCCTATCCATGCGTCTGGACCCCTAATATAAATGCAGGGTGCCGGATGCATGGATTCCAATGTATTTATTTATTTTTTTTGAAGCACGTGATTAGAGACAGAGGCTCTAATAGGCTTCAGAAAAGGGTGGGCTCGGGGGTGCAGAGCGTTGCCCCCTGAGCCCACCCAGTTGTGTGACAATAGTGAATGAATATTCACTATTATCACACTGATTCTCCTCCCAGCCAATAAGGAAGCGGGTCCTGAGACCCATTTTCTGATTGGCCAAAAGGAAAAGCCATGCTATTGGCCAAGGAGGACGAGGAGGGAGGAGATGCAGGGGAAGCCGCTGCCGCCGCTGCCGGGGGAAGCCACCACTGCCTGCCCTCCACGTCAGTCCAGGGTGAGTGAGCCAGCAACGGGGGGGGGGGGGGGGTATGGTGTGCGGGCTTGAGCTGGTGTGGTCCGGGGGGGGTATGGTGTGGTCCGTCTGCCGCCCCCCCAGCCCATGGAGCACCAGCCGCCACTACTTTTAAGCTTTAATAATAAAACCTAGAAGCTGATTGGTTTCTATGCAGAGCTTCACCAGATTTTGCACTCTCCAGTTTTAGTAAATCTCCCCCATAAAGTCTACTTTATTACAAAATAAAAAATCTTTACTTACTTTAATTCTGTTTCAAATACAATGCTGTCTTCCAGCGTATGAAGCCCTCCATTATTCCTTTCACTTTACACCAAGTCTTTGCTTTCCCTCGCTGCTTCATCACTCTCATCTCCAGCTCTTCTTCCCCAGCCGCCATCTTCCTTCTTCAGTCATTGGGCAACCACTGATAATGAATATACAGTGGACTTCTATGATCCCTGGAACCCAGCTCAAGCCTTGGGTCTTAGTGATGCTGAGGGTATATTGCACTGCGTATGCGTCACAGGAAAAAAAAAAATCTTATTAAAAAGGGAAAGACTTATTTTTTGGCAGGAAAGACCTACTAAGTCTTCTTTACCAAAATAAAAACCTACCTACTTTACTTCCACTTTAAGCACAATGCCGTTGTCCAATCTATAAATCCCTCCACTTTATGGCAAGTCTTTGCTCGGCTTTCCATTTAATATTGTGTTGCCACGTTCATCTAGCATACATCTCACTGTACACGTTCGTTTTTTAGTTTACTACAAGATCTTTCTAAGGTCGTACAGTGCAATCTTGAGCCAACAAAAGCAGAGAATTAGCCCTGCACCTAGCTAAACAACAGGAAGGGTGGCTGGCCTAATCCGCAATGGCTGGCAGATGTGATGCTTGAGAAATAATGAACCTTCTCCACCTGAACAGGATGCTGCTCCATTGTCTGTCTGTCTATACATAACATGTGTGGTCTCCACACATTGGCCGCATCAAGTTCCCCTGAGCCACACAGATCTCCTGGCTGGAGGAACTGTTGTCTCTATACGCCTCTACCCCTTCAATTCACCTAATGGAGGGGCCGAGAAGTCTCTCATTTTGTTATAAGAAGCCATTATGGGACACAGAGATCATTCTTAAATGTGCTTTTTACACAATGATTATTCATTACCACATACAGCAACAGCGCCATACGCAGGCACATTGTGAGTACTGCAACCATAAACAACAATTGACAATCATTGAAGAACACCAGTTCATCTGCATATATGTTTCTCGGAAGATCCAAAAATTATTCTTCAATGCAGCCACTACATTTTTATCAGACGTCTATTATTATATTGTTACCGCAGACAAATTGAATGTTGAGATCAAACTGATACTGTTGGGGACGACTCTGAAAGGGTGGAAAAGGGCGTACACAGGTGGACATTTAAAGTATATACTGTATATACCCAATAGCTAAAATCTCATAAAAGCTTTCATATGTTCAAGTCTTTTGAGTGCCATTTTAATATTTCTAAATCTACAGCTTTCATTGAAATAATATCTAGTGATCCTGCCAAGCAGGGCTTTGTTCAGATACTTCCTGTTATAGGGGGACAGTGCTCTGTCCTTGCATCCCTGTAGCACCTATGCATTGTCACCCTGTCACACGAGCTTCCGATCCAGACTATAAGGCCCCTTTCACACATGGAGTCCGTCAGGCAGACTCCATTTTTCTCAGCGGGGGATCGATCCGCTGATCCCCCGCTGAGCAGGCAGATGACAGCTGTGTTTCCGTGCTGTGTGCGGAGACACAGCTGTCAAGTCCCCATTCTTCTCTATGGGGGAATCGGATGGGAACGGACCGTCTGTCCGTTCCCATCCGATCCGATCCGCCAGACGGAAGGAAAATAGGGTTTCCATCCGTCCAGTTTTGATGGATCGGATTGGATCGGATAGGATGTCAACGGATGTCTCCACTGACATCTGATGCCCCATAGAGATGCATGGGGCGTCCGTTCAGATCCACCAAAACAACTGACAGGTGGATCTGAACGGACTCCATGTGTGAAAGGGGCCTAAAGTTGCATTCACACATGGGCGTTATGAATCTCGGGCAGAATCGTGACGATTCTGCCAGTGATATCAAAATGACCAGGTGTGAATGACAAATAGCACATTTCAGATGCCATTCATTTGACTGGCACCTAAAAACGCTGTATGGTTCTGCCACGGCAAACCGCACCGCATGAAACTGGTCACCCAAAAATATTTCAGGAGCTTCTTTTGGGCAACTAGCTTTACGCTTTACGGTTTGATGCGATTGCAGCTCTATTTATTATGCGACAATTGCAGCGGAACTGCACCGCGCTTTTAGGTGCCATTCAGATAAATGGCACTTGAAATGTGTGTTGTTCCATCTGGGTGTATTGAAATCGCGGGCAGAATCGGATAAAATACCCATGTGTAAATGCAACCTTAGCAGTGGCAACTGGTGCTCCATGGACCAGGGGGGCCCCTGGTCACCGGCTCACTCACCCTGGGCAGGCAGCGACAGCGGCTTGCCCCTCAGTCTCCTCCCTCCTCCTCCTCCGCTTCATGGCTTTTCCTTTCGGCCAATCGGGAAACGGGTCTCAGGACCCACTTCCTGATTGGACAGGAGGAGAATCAGTGTGGCAATAGCGAATATTCATTCGCTATTGTCACACAACTTATTGGACTCAGGGCGCAGTGCACTGCGCCCCGAGCCCACCCTTTTCTGAGGCCTATTAGAGCCTCTGACTCACGTGCTTCAAAAAAAAAAGACCCCCATAGAATCCATGCATCCGACGCCCTGCATGAAGATTAGGGGGCCGGACACATGGATAGGGGGGTCGGCGCCCCTGCACCCCCAATGGACGGGCTGCCACTGAGCACATTGCACAGACATGGTCCAATATTGTCACCATCCGAAAGCCACCCTGAGAAATGCCATGAAGCCATTGCTTGCAGGAACTGTCTGCAAAGAGGCTGCAGGAGATCAACAGCATTAAAATGTAACAAAGAATGATAAAAACAAAGGTGATAAGTATATATACATTTTTTAAAATTGCAATTATTTGATACACATTACTTTGTCAAACTAAATGACATTTACTTAAAGTGGAATTTCACTCTCTCAGTCAACATTGATTTTTTTGAATCCTTATACTGTTAACATTAGTAAATAAATAGGAAAGTATGTTATAATTACTCTTTTTAAAGGATTTTTTTTTTTTTTTTTTTTTTTTTACATTTCTTTAGTTACTTCCCAGTTTCCATGCCTAGGCAAATGGTGTCATACATCCCAGGAGTCTTCAGTAGGAGAAGTGGGGAGGAGGGGTTTTCTCAGCAAAGCCACACCCACCTGCTTGCATGACTAAGCTAAGGGCAGATGGATCCAAGAAAGTAAATGCTACATGAATCACCTGCCCTTGCTCAAGATGGCCATGGCCAGAAATGCTAGGGGCGTGTTTTTCAAAGCGATTTCTCAGCAAAAAAAAGCATGGAGACATAGATGGATGAATGAGTTTGTTTTGAATATTAAAAATTAATTAAAATTAGAATCATGGGCAAACCTTTTTTTTTTTTTTCATTTTAGATAGAGTAAGGGAGGGTTATAACCCATGTCAGATTTTTTTTTTGGCCATCTGTGTCCCATTGCAGAGATTTCCCTTAATTTCCTGTCCCATCGCCAAACAGGAAGTGAGAGGAAATCCCTGCAAATTAAGGGAATTTCCTGGGTACCCCTAGGTCACCAGAACTAGTGTCCCCATTGGAAGATTCCTCTATACCTTTTCTAGGGACAACCCAACATTTGGGATTTTCTTTTACTATCACTTTCAATGATAGTGGTAAACAGGGCAAATTGCGATGGTGAAATAGCGATGGGGCACAAGCAGAAATAAAAAGCTGACATTTGTTCTAATCCCTCTCCAATCTATCCAAAAGTACAAAAAGTTTTGCCTTTAGTTATGTTTTAAGTAACCTTTTAATTGTGTGGTGTTTAGATGCAGTGTAGTTCCACTTTAGGGTATACATCTACTTTAAAAATAAATTTGTACTGAGGAAGTATGGAGGCCGCCATTGCTGACCCTCCCTTTTGAAAATGCTGTTTCCCTGGCTGTCATGCTGGCCCAGTGCATTCAATACATTCTGAGTCACTGACCTGGAACATGTTTGCCAATTAGAAGTTCTGGCTTTACATCTAAATTAGTATACACACACATATACTATATTGTCAAAAGTATTGGGACGCCTGCCTGTACATGCACATGAATGTTAATGGTATCCCAGTCTTAGTCATTACGGTTCAATATTGAGTTAGCCCACCCTTTGCAGCTATAACAGCTTCAACTCTGCTGGGAAGGCCGTCCACAAGGGAGAACAGTTGCCAGTTCAAATTCATTGCCATCTTGTTTCTCCAGTACTTACACCTAGATGGTGCCACCCCACACCACCTACATTCTGGGCACCTGGTAGTCGAACCACCTGCTTTGGCCTTCTGTCCAACTAGAGCCACAAGCTGGCAGCCTGCTGCCATCCTGTTCCCCAACACCTGCGAATTGAACCTAATACTTTCACACCCCCTGAAGGTAGGGTGCTGGGAAGTCTGATCCCTGCTGTGCCTGCATGTGGATTCACCAAGTCAGGCTACAGTCTTCCCTCTCTTAATGCCACACTGTCTCGGTGGACAGAGTGCAGCCCCATTTCTATGCTCTGGAGTGCCTGCCTGAGACAAACACCAGAAACCTGGATGTGGCCAGTCTAAAAGGGGTTAGAGCTTGTAACCAGGTCAAGACAACACCAAGCATCAGGTTGCTTGGGATTGCACCCCAGCTCAGGTTTAAATACGGGAATAGGGGCAAGGTAACTGAACTTTTCCTTCTTGCGACCTTGTTGCCTTCATGGACCTGAGGATACATTGGAATAACATAGGACCTCCACCTGTACCAGGACCCAGTGATTACCTTCTGGAAGCAAGCTGCTGGACCTGCATCTTCTGATGATCTTCCCTGTTGACCCTCTTCTCTGCTGACCATCCTGCGTGGATCTTCCTCCACTAAGGCTATGCCAGATGCCCTCAGCGTGATTCATTTACCCATTTTACTGTGCCATATTGCTACCTATCCAGGATCACTGCCTGGTGACCCTGGACTTTATCCTTGATGTGCCATACTGCTGCCTCTCCCATTGTGCCATATTTCCACCTCTCTCTTATTGTGCAGTACTGGATTGCTACTCTGTGGATTACCCTTTCAATAAACTCTTTATACGTCCAACCCTTTGATAAAGAACCCCTTGGTTGAGGGTTGTGAACTACTTTTTGTACATTGCGTGCTCTTTTTCGCCCACACTTCCATCACAAACTGGTGACAGCAGTGGGATCACAACACTAAAGATGATTGAAAATAGTAGCACTCAAACACTGGACCAGACCAGGGGTAGCAATTATAGGAATTGGACTGGGAGAAAGGCCTTAACTGCAGGGGCCTGACCAAAAACTGCCAACTATAACAATGGAATAAGCAGACCTACCACCTGAGAATAGAAACTGCCCAAGCCCCAGAAGCCCTTGGGTTGTTTGGTACAAAGAAAAGTTGGCCACCCTCAAACCTGAAGCAACCTCGGAAAACAAGTGGAAGGCTATCTGAAAAGAGAAACCCTGAGGTGCTCGTCATTGTGCCTCACCCCTCAAGGGTCACCCGTAAGGACTTTTTTTTTTTGAAGCAGAGAGTTTGGAAGGATTCTTCCTAAATTTCGAACACTGGATTGCTGCAAATGGGAATGCTGGAAGGCATACCAGTCAGTGAACCTCCAGTAGAATCAGTACTATGATATGGTCAGACTGTGCTCAAACACTATGCACTCATTCAAATGTATGCTTACAAAAAAGTGCAAACCTGCTAATGCTAGCTATAGGACAAGCCAGTCCTCACAGTTCAGCACATCATTCAGGCATTACTGAAGAAGCAGGCATCACCTGTAAGTTGAGCCAATTTTGCAGCTTGGTAGTATATGGTGAAGTGTCGTATTTTAAGGCCCCAAAGAGTTTTGGTAGATACATAGTGGCATGGGGGAGTCAGGGTTTTCAGATACATTTCTTGATCTCATATCCACAAAGCATGAGAGGGAACGGGGATTGAAGGACCGGGAAGGAGTATAGCAGTTTGAGAAAAATTAAGTAGCTGCTATGTGACCATGCCACAATAAGTTATACAATTTCCAAGATGCAAGTAGTTCTTTTGCACAGAACAATTGGTTGTTTGGAGGATTTCCAATGAAAGTCAAAAGATTGTTCCAAGTGAGATTAAGTAAAGAAAAGTTGTGTTTCGCATATGCTGCTGTTTATTTCTATTCTTGAAATGTGTACAAAGTCTCCAAGAGTTTTAAGAAGTAGTGATGGGGTTAGTAATAGGAAGCAAAGCTTTGCCAATGAAAGGGCTTAGTTTGTAGCAATTGCCCTGGAGAGAGCTCACATAGTTTTTACAAAGTTTATATTTTTTTTGACCCTGCATCAGAATATAAACTATTTATAAGGTCGTGTCTTCTCTGGTATTGAAATGAAAAATTAAAGAATGAAAGAAATGAAACCCTATTAAATATCTGTGGGCCATCCTCAAACGTAAGGTGGAGGAGCGCAAGGTCTTTAACATCCACCAGCTCTGTATTGTCATCATGGAGGAGTGGAAGAGGACTCCAGTGGTAACCTGTGAAGCTCTGGTGAACTCCATGCCCAAGAGGGTTAAGACAGTGCTGGAAAATAATGGTGGCCACACAAAATATTAACAGTTTGGGCCCAATTTGGACATTTTTACTTAGGGGTGTACTCACTTTTGTTGCCAGCGGTTTAGACATTAATGGCTGTGTGTTGAGTTATTTTGTGGGGACAGCAAATTTCCACTGTTATACAAGCTGTACACTCACTACTTTACATTGTAGCAAAGTGTAATTTCTTCAGTGTTGTCACATGAAAATATATAATAAAATAGTTACAAAAAAGCGAAGGGTGTACTCACTTTTGGGAGATACTATATATATATATATATATATATATATATATAGAGAGAGAGAGAGAGAGAGAGAGAGAGATTGTTCACAATATATATATATATATATATATATATATATATATATATATATATATATATATATGTGTGTATGTATATGTATAAAATATTAATAATAGTTGATTTGAGTTTTTTCCATCTAGCTAGGGTTCTTCTCTAGACAACATCAGATATGACATTCAAGTTAATTTCACAATGTTACCTGAAGATGTATACTCACTGACAAGACACCATATTCTCTTTTCAAAATACAGATAGAAGTTGTAGTACTCTCATGTTCAGGTTCCAGTGATCATACCAAAAACAATTCATTGGGATAATAAGGCCAATAACATTTTTTCTAGGTCTCCCTCTTACCATTTTAAGACTGCCTTCCCTTATAATTGGTGTTTCCATGGTATTCAAGCAAGATGGCAACACCAAGACAAGAAGGGTGAACAGTGAAAAGCCATTCTCAAGGCAACAGTAAAAGACGTCCAGTGTATATTATACACAAGGTTATCAGTGCATGGATTGTGAACTTAGCTAAGCAAACTTGGTGATTTCAGTGGCTTCAAAATGTGGTCATTTAATGGTCTTTTGTCGAACTATTACTCACCAGCCTTAGGACATAAAGCTGGCCAGATCTGTAATATAGTATAATGAGAGCAATAAATCTTTAAATTGTATCTAAACACAAAAAACAAAAATGTAATATATTACAGCTTACCAGTGCTTAGAGATTGGGTTTTTTTTCAGTCCTATTACTTTATTTTCACCTGGTGATTCCACCTGTAACACACTTCTAGTCCTGGGATGATAACGCTCACTCAGCCTAGCACAGAGGGATGTGGTTCTGTAGTCTTCAGAGAACAATATAACTGAAAACAGTCAACATATCCAGAGAGTACAGGACGTTATTAGCTCACAAGATTTGTGGCAGTTTTAACTATATCTAACAAAATGCTTTCAATGGTAATTTTAAAGCCCAACTCCAGGAATCGATGGCCTGCTGGAGTGAGAAATAGGGTTATTACTAGAGTTAATAGGCGTTTAGCCTTGCAGTGTGGGTAGAGTTTGGCTTTAATAAACCCAACAGGACCGAATCGTTATGGTTTATATACAGTTTAATGGGCATTTAGAAGCATGTTATAGCATATAATGTATCTACTGTGATGAAAAAAAAGACTTTCTTAGTGTCTGCAGCAGCTGCCCATTATTGCATTTATTTTTATTTAAATTTTCACGTTGTGTAGCGCGGGTTTAATTTTTGTTTTTCACAATGTATCTACTGTATATTTGAGGGTTATTCAAAAGTTTCCACACTTTTTTTAACTCTATTAAATATAAAAAAGACCCTATATATATATATATATATATATATATATATATATATATATGTATATATATATATATATATATATATATATATATATATATATACACAATTGTAGTTGGAAAGTGTAGGAATATGGAGTATGCAAAAGTAACTATACACTGTTGAAATCAACAGTATTTTTTATGCAGTTAATAGTTAGCCAACTGTGTTTAAATAGCTGAACCAGAATAACAAGAGCTTGAAGTTAGTATGCAGGTCTATTCCCTGGGGAAAAGACTATGGCTAAAAACACTCTAGAGCCAGCATACCAAAGGGGAAGCAATAGGATCATTCCAACAGGAATCACCAACTAAAGGCCTAGTATACACTATTAGTATTTTTTTTTTATTCAACCCAGCAGTCTGAATGAAAAAGAAAAGCTGACATCTCCAGTCGGAAGCTGCTGTACTAACATCCCATTGTTAGTACCTCCCTGCTGAGCTGTTGTGTTCTGAAAGGGGGGGTGCCCCCCCCCCCCCCACCAGAACACTCTGATCAGCCCTCCCTGCTGACTGGCTCTAAACTGGAGCCGGTCGGCTGCTGGTTTTCCAGCATGCTCATTTGACAAAAGCTGGCGGTGTGTATTGCAGTCTGTCATGCCAAATGCCATACACATGTCTCCAATGTTGGCCAGTTTTTATTGAACTGGCCGATGTTACCCAACATTCGAGCCATGTGACCCATTAGGCTTTAGGGTGGGTACAGACGAAACAAAAGTTGACCAGTTCAGCAGGGAGCAGAAAAATTTCCATCTGTGTGTTGCTCTCTCTGTTTAACTGAAGTTGATCTTCACATTGTAAAAATAAGATTGGGGTGCACCTGCCCCAGATGACGTCGCAGTGACGAAACGCGTAGAGCAGCAACACAGCGTCATACGTCACTTCCGGTTAGGTGGTTCTGGCCGGTGGAACGCGGAAGCACCGCACGGCCGAATGCCAGAAACACACCAAACAAGCTGATGGTGAACTTCCGAACAATGGGTTGATACTTTTCTCTTTCCCCGATATACTACTATACTACGCAATGGAAGCCTTCTTTTGTATACTGACTCCCTAGATGCTTTTGCAACAAACACTTGTGAACGATCAAATGCAAACTAGGAGCCCTGCAAGGCATCAAAGGGGGAGAAACAATTAACCAGGCTGGCTTTGGAATAAGGGAGAGCCTCTGGTAAGTGCTTTACCTCCGGTACCAGCACTTTCACTCCCAGCACGCGCTATATGGGCGCAACTCACTCACCACTCCATTGTATTGAGATTGTTTTTAAATAATCACAGATGTAAGTTCCCCCCGCAAGGGGATGTCACAATAAAAAGTTTCAAATTTATTGTTTATTCACTCATTTGCACTCTGGCACTTTTTTTCACTGATCATTGTTTAGAAGGTCACAATTCAATCTACATCCGATGATTGACATATAGACGGTACAATCCACTCAGCAAAGCGCACTGTTGCAAGTACCATCTGTTTGCACTTATTTGCACATTTCAGTCTATACAGCACAGTCTATACAGCACATTTTTCGCTATTAAGTGAGCACAGTGCACCTTTCTTGGGACCACAGACACCATTGATTTTGTTGTGCAAGGTGGTAGCGCCCCAAACCAACACACCCCAACCCCCGATCTTCACATTGACTTTTGTCCAACGGACATGCTCCTCAAAAACCTTAATTGATCAGCAATTGCATTCTGAGATTGATGTATTCTGACAATGGAGAGTCCCGGACAGTCACCTCACTTGTGTAAATGAGGGAATATGTTTTTTTCCCTGGCTGAATTAAAAAAAAAATAATTGTCTATATGTAATCTAACTTTCCCCCTTACCAGGTCTCTCTCTGTCCATACATGAGACATGGCCTTGTGTAGATGGAATACCACTGGAAAGAAAAGTAATCTCATCTTTGTAAGTACCATTTGTTTGTCCCTGTCTGATATAATACATGTGTAGAATGTCATATACGCTATAGGGCCAAAGGTTTTTCTACATAGGCTTTTTTCGACATCCCATTCCAAAACCATGAGTATTAATATGGAGGTGCCCCCCCACCCCCTTCCCTTTGCATCGTCTATACCAGCCTACGCTTCTCAGAATGTTCTCAGAACGCCAAACTTATGAAATCATATTTTTTTGGACCTGGCTGTGCGCTTCTTCTAAACTTAATATTATGGCAGGATGTCCACAAACTTTTGGCCATATACAATAATAAACTTTAATAGATTTTACTGGCAGGTAGTGATGGAGATATAGTTTCCCAGGCAGCTGTGTGAGTGAGACTCACACCATACGGATGACAGATTTCTCTTAGCGGAAATATGTGATGACCACAGATCAGCAAACTCGTCATAATGAACTCTGTCGCCCCAAATCAATATAAGTCACAGATAAGGGAAGATTCAATCACAATGGAGGGTTAGTGGAATGTGCCCTAAGGGATGATCAGGGATGAGTGGCCCAGGATACAGTATCACCAGCTCCATATTTAAAATAATAGCAGGGTATGGGAAACAATACAGAGGAAGTCATGATGGCTCAGCAACCTTACACTGCCAAGGATAGCCATGCCTTTAGCCATGTTCTCTCTTGAAAACCTGCTTTGAAAATGTGTTTTTCACATAGCATGTCACCAACAGTAGGCACCAGAAGGCACACAGGAGACTTTAAAGTCAGGTGAAAGAAGGTTCTGTGGACTGAGGAGACCAAAATTGAGGTTTTGGGCATCAGAATAAACTCTTAGATTGGCCCTGACAGTTGGCTTCCGTTCTACCCTCTTCCTACCAATAGCCCTCTTACCTTTTTATTTTACTTTCAATAATTTTTATTGAAAATTTAAAATATCAGACAAAGAAAAAGTAATGTAATCTTAACAACAGCCATGGCTCTGGCACCTTTTTATTGTTATCTTTATTTCTGCCCTCGAGATTTGCTCCTGTCCTAACTTTCTCTCCTTGTCTTTTACCTTTTCCCCCCTCTTTTGGACCACCTAATGATCATTCCCCTCTTTCTTTTCCTCTTTTTTCTTCTCCCTTTTTTTATCTTTATTTGTTTGCGCCACTCCACCTTGTATTATTATAGGTGTTGGCATTACTTATTTTACCACATAATGCTTATGTGTAAAATATATGCCTTAACCAGTCTTTTTTTTTGCTCTCAATTATGTAATATGTTTGTTATGATTGCATTTTATGTTCATGGTCATTTTTGTTACCTTGAAGTGGCTTTATCTTTATATTTCCTTGTTATTTTGTAAAACAATAAAGATATTTTCGCCTCTAAACTCTTAGGCTCCGTTCACATCTAGGCGTTTTGGGGCGTTTTTGGGGCGTTTTTCTGCTCTAGGATCAGCTCTCAAAACGCCCAACGAGACAAATCCTATTCATTTCAATGGCCCCTGTTCACATCTGAGCGTTTTGACGCTGTATACAAAACGCCCAACGCTCAAAAAAGTACATGAGCTTCTTTTTGGGCAGATTACAGGCGTTTTCCATTGATCTCTATTCAATCTAAAAACGCCTGCACAAAAATCGCGGTAAAAATCGCGGTAAAATCGCGGTAAAAAACGCGCGAAAAACGCTACGCTCAGGTGTGAATGTAGCCTTAGAGCCGGTTCACATAGAGGCGACACGACTCCTTACTACAGTACTTCGGGGGCGACTTGTGCATTACAGTGCACCACGACTTCTGAGCGACTTGCAGGGACTTCACATAATGGAAGTCTATGCAAGTCGCTCCGAGGTCGCCCTGAAATAGTACAGGACCCTTTTTCTAAGTCGGAGCGACTTGTGTCGCTCCTATTAGAACGGGTCCTGTAACGGTCAATGGACCGCGACTTGTCAGGCTGACAAGTTGCGCTAGAGTGAATGGGCTCTCAGACTGTCATAAGCCAAACACTGCATATCATAATAAACACACCATCCCTACTGTGAAGCTTGGTGGTGACGATATCAAAGAGTGGGGATTCTTCTGTGTTGCAGGCCCTTAAATACTTATGAAGATGGTAGATAAAACCAGCAGAACAATATAAAGGTAAATTCTGGGCGAAAGCTAATTCAGTATGCCTAAAATGTAAGCTTATAACAGAAGATCTGTCTTTACATAGTGTTCTCCTGTAATGGCCAAATCATAGTCCAGACTTCAGATCTCAATTCAATAAAGAAATGTTACTGGAACTGTAAAAAGGCTGGGCACTCTCAATTCCCATGCAACCAAACAAGGCTGGAGCAGTTAACTGAGAAATGAGAAAAAATTGCTAGTGGATATACAAAGCTAATGGTGACACATCCACACAGACTCAAGGCTTAGAATTGCTGCCAGAGATGTCTTACTATATACTAACTAGGAGAGGGTGTATATTAAAAAAATCAGTTATTATGTTTTTATTGTATGTAATTTAAATCACTTTTCAGAGATCTCTTTTACTTTGACATGAGATTCTATATCTGTTGATTACCACAAAAAAATTTAATAAATACATTCACTGTGATTCAGTGTCCTATAACAATAAAACAAGAACACTTCTAAGGGGGTGATACCTTTTATAGGCACTCTATGTCAAATAAACTAATCAATTTAAGTAATGTAAATGCATACATTTTATGTTTTTTAGGTTCAAAGGTCAGCATACACATTAAAGCATGTAATTGTTCCCGGAGATACCAAAGGTCTGCTCAAAGGTTGTCAAACATCCTTAAAATGAATACCAAACCTCAATTTAAACAAAAAAAAAAAAAATCTTGTTTTCCCTTGAATAAAATGCAGATTTGTTTCAATTGCATGTAGCTGCCCCTTTCTCTAAATAAGTAAGGGGTTGTCTGCTGCTCTCCGCAGGAGGCTCTCCTGCCATTAAAAAAAAATGCTTCTCCACACCCAAACCCCTAGGTGCTTCCACTAAATACAAAATCTAATCTTGCAAGGGTTTTGCAATTTACTTGTGTAATTGTCCATGGCTGAGACATTTATTTAAACCTCTTATGTGACATTACCTGGCTTTAACGAGATGTTAATAACAGCATTAGATAGATCTGGTACACAGGTAGCTTTTACCACACCAAGAACACCTGTGTCCAAACTATAGTGCAGACAATATTTACACTTCTCAATTGGAATACACTGTTTATTGGGTAGCATGCAACTGATAATATTCCTCAGAAATCTCTATCCAATGGTAGTAAAGGCTACGTTACCTGCTTTTATGGACAAAGGCTGGAAGAAAATAAATATTAAAAATGTGTACAAAAACAGCACAAAATATATTAATGAAATATTATTTGCATTAACATAATAATAATATTTAATATTATTATTCTATTAAAATATTAATAATAATGATGATTATTATTGTTGGTGGTGGTGGTGTTATTATTATTAATATTATTAGTGGAGGTGGTGTTAATACTATTATCATTTTTATTATTGCTATGGATAATATTATTAGTGGAGGTGGTGTTATTACTATTATCATTATTATTATTGCTATTGATATTATTAGTGGCAGCGGTGTCATTGCTATTATTATTATCATTGCTATTATTATTTTATTAATTTTTTTTTTTTTTTGTAGAAATGCAGTTTGTAGATAGATAGATAGATAGATAGATAGATAGATAGATAGATAGATAGATAGATAGATAGATAGATAGATAGATAGATATTAATACAATTATTATTGTTGTTGTTGGTGGTGGTGGTATTACTGTTATTTGTGTTGGTGGAGGTGGTGGTGGTGTTATTATTATTAATATTATTAGTGAAGGTGGTGTTATTACTATTATCATTATTATTATTATTGCTATTGATATTATTATTATTGGTAGTAGTAGTAGTGGTGACGGTGTCATTGCTATTATTATTATTATCATTGTTATTATTATTTTATTATATTTTTAATATATTTCTATTTTTTTGTAGGAATGCAGTTTGTTGATAGATAGATAGATAGATAGATAGATAGATAGATAGATAGATAGATAGATAGATAGATAGATAGATAGATAGATAGATAGATAGATAGATATTAATAAAATTATTATTGTTGTTGTTGGTGGTGATATTACTATTATTAGTGTTGGTGGAGGTGGTGGTGTTATTATTATTAATATTATTAGTGGAGGTGGTGTAAGGTGTTATTACTATTATCATTATGATTATTGCTATTGATATTATTATTATTATTATTATTAGTAGTAGTAGTTTTAGTTGTGATGGTGTCATTGCTGTTATTATTATTATCATTGTTATTATTATATTTTTAATATATTACAATTTTTTTGTAGGAATGCAGTTTGTAGATAGATAGATAGATAGATAGATAGATAGATAGATAGATAGATAGATAGATAGATAGATAGATAGATAGATAGATAGATAGATAGATAGATAGATAGATAGCTATTAATAAAATTATTATTGTTGTTGTTGGTGGTGGTATTACTATTATTAGTGTTGGTGGTGGTGGTGTTATTATTATTAATATTATTAGTGGAGGTGGTGTTGTTACTATTATCTTTATTATTATTGCTATTGATATTATTATTATTATTATCATTATTATCATCATTATTATTATTATTATTATTAGTAGTAGTAGTAGTAGTAGTAGTAGTAGTGGCAATGGTGTCATTGCTATTATTATTATCATTGTTATTATTATTTTATTATTATATTTTTAGTATATTACAATTAGCAGTAGTAGTAGTATTAGTGGCGACGGTGTCATTGCTATTATTATTATCATTGTTATTATTATTTTATTATTATATTTTTAATATATTACAATTTTTTAGTAGGAATGCAGTTTGAAGATAGATGGATAGACAGATAGATAGATAGATAGATAGATAGATAGATAGATAGATAGATAGATAGATAGATAGATAGATAGATATTCAAATTGCTTATACATTTTTAAAGTATGTTTTTTCATTGTATAGATATTTTTTATCAATAATACATAGATCAATATCTCTAGATATATTATAGATAGACATATATAGTTCTATAAAAAAAAATAAAAAAATAAAAAACAAATATATATTTTATTTATTAATTTATTCATTAAATATATACATTAGGAAATTCTAATTCAGAATGCTTTATTCACCCCAACAGCAAGATTATTAAACGGCATTTGTACAAGAACATGTCTTCAATGAAAGTTTATTACCACAAATATAAAATATATTTATACCATGAAGAACTGTGTTACTATTAATAGCAACAGCGTATTTTAAAGTGAGCGACGAGCGCCAAACTATGATTTAGTCTAAGCAGAGAGCATTTTTTAGGAACATAGCTCAGAACCAGCAACGTTATAAACAAGCACCTTAGGAACAATGAAAGCTTTTTGGTTTTTTTTTTTTTTGGTTTTTTGTTTTTCTTCACTATCCCATTAGCAGTGGGAGAGTGGCTACAAAAAAAAAAAAAATCTGAAAAGGTATTAATCAGAAGTGGCTATAAATTCTCCAGAGTCTTTGCTCTTATAAAACTCCATAGAAGAAGTCTTGAAGGAAATGCAGGTCAAAGCCCAAAAAAGAAAAAAAAAAAAGCTCTTGATCAGAGATTGCCAGAGGAAAATCTTCCCAGATGCTGTTTAATAGATGGCAATCACCCCAGGAGTGGGGAAGCCAAGTAGGCTTGAAACATGGTTGCAATTCGTAATAGGGCTTGTCACACTTAAAGCACTGCAAGTGTTATCCAGGAACAGCTGAAGCTGACTGGCAATTCATAAAGCCAACAGTTTAAAGTTTATTATGATGAAAGCACTTAATGACAGCCATCGTGAGGGGCCCATCACTTATAAAGCTGTGCTGAGTATTAGACATGTAGCATGACCACCAATTTCATGTCACAATTGCTACCATAAAATGACCTTTGGTGATTTTGTACGGCATGTGGTGGACAGCTCTTTTTTCACATTAGCGCTCTGTGCCTTTTTTTTTTTTAGACTATTATGCTGTCTGAAGCTTATTTGGCAGCGCCGTGTTCCTCAACCCTTGTGATTACTGCCTCCCAGTCTGCTGTAAAATCCCTCATGCTCAAGCTATGGTGCAGTAAGCTGATTCTTGCTGCTCACTTACCTTCGCCAAAGGAAAGAAAAAAAAAAAAAGAAGAAATAGTAGTATGCCAATTTGTCTAGAAATGATCAATCACGGTACATTTTACAGAGGCCAATCACCGACTCTTACCTTGCTGTGCCAAATTCTGCAAATTTCTTCACACGAACATACAAACAGGAGAAAGACATCTTCTCAAACCTAAATGTGTCTAACTTAAGGCTCCATTCAAAGCCACTTAAATCCCCTTTCTTCCCCATTCTGATGCTCCATTTGAACTTCAGCAAGTGGTCTTTACCACGTCTAGATGCCTAAATGCATTGAGTTGTTGCCATGTGATTGGCTGATTAGCAATTTGTGTTACCAAGCAATTAAACATGTGCACCTAATAAAGTGTTTTCTTATTCTTGTACCTGGCTGGTGAGCAAGGGAGGACTGGGCCAGGGGCCAGGGGGACAATTTCCCCCTGGGCCACTCTAATGCCCCGTAAAAAGGCTGCACCGCTTCTGCCACAGACATGCCTAAAGGATACAAGGAAAAGAAACTCACTGCTCAAGGTGGTTCAGAAGCTTGATGACCAACAGCGGTGCACATCCCGGCTCGCCTCCGTGGATAATCAATAATGAAAAGAAATGGCTGCCCTCCAGATAAGGTCAAAATCCAGGTTTATTGCTGGACATCCCAGTGGCAAGGTAGACACGTTTCACACACTAATATGTGTGCTTAAAGAGGTCGTAAACCCATACGAAAAAATTTTTTTTTCGACCTGAAAGAGAAACACATAATGAGCTAGTATGCATCGCATACTAGCTCATTATGTAATACTTACCTTAGAACGAGCCCCCGCCGTGCCGTCCGCTTACCTATATGATGGGCAACATGTCCAGTTGCCCATCTTCCGGGATCGCGGTATCCGGCCATCTGATTGGCCGGAGCCGCGGTGACGTCACTTCCGCGCACGCGGCAGGAGCCGACGGTCACGGCACGGGGCTCTGAAGGAACGGCACCAGCGGCCGTTCCTTCAGAACGCCTGCGCCAGTGACGTCACTGCCTGCATGTAAGGTAAATATCTCCTAAACGGTGAATGTTTAGGAGATATTTACAGTACCTATAGGTAAGCCTTAATTTAGGCTTACCTATAGGTAAAAGTTGCAGAGGAGGGTTTACTTCCTCTTTAATCATTACGAATGATTGGTAATGATTAAGCACACATATTAGTGTGTGAAACGCGTCTACCTTGCCACCTTTTGTCACACTGGGATGTCCAGCAATAAACCTGGATTTTGACCTTATCTGGAGTGCAGCCATTTCTTCTCATTATATGCCTAAATGATTCCTGGTGAAGAGAAGTAAAAAGTCCCTGCCGCTGACCTACTGAGTGCAGGTTAAAGGCAAGGAAAAAGTGCAGGCCCTCCCCCCATCCCAGCATGGATGGTGTAAGCTGTGTCTGAGCAGAGGCCGGTTCCATGCCCCACTGGAGACTCTTCTGCCCCAGCCTGCCCCAACCAAGCTGTCGCAGCTCCCCCCAACCTCCCCCTGCTGGCCAGGTTGGGAGCCCAAATTTAGCCGGTAAGTAGAGAGTATATGGAGCAGGGTTTCAGCTTGGAATGGGGGTCAGAAGGAGGATTGGAAGAGTGGGAGGGGGGCAGGGGTGAGGGAAAGGGGGAGGGAGCTGAGTCGCTGCACCATGGGCCTCTGGTTTGTACTTGCCCCCTGGGCCAAAAGTTGTCAGTCTGCCCCTGCTGGTGAGTGTATATTGTACATTCACATCATCAGCCCCTGCCCTCAAGGAGCTTACAATCTAAGGTTCCTAAAGCCTCGTACACACGATCAGATTATCGAACGATCTGTCGTCCGATTTTTGTTGCATGCTAGTCTCATATGGAAAGTGAAGAGGTTACTTTCATACGAAAATTCCCGTACAACAGAATTCAACTCCAGAAGTGATGTCATGTGTTGAATTGTTTTGTATGTATTCTTTTGTTTCCGAGCATGTCTAGTCTTGCTCTTACGATTACGATGTACTAATTAAACAAAAATCAGATGTTGTGTTGATGTACGATAAAAATTTTATAGCCTGCACATCCAGTTTTTGTCGTCCGAAAATTCGTAATCGACTGTCGAAAGCACTGTACTAATGATCCGAAAATCGGCAGATCGTTCGTCAAACAAAATTTTACTTCTGATTTTCGTATCGTATGTACGGCCTTTACTCACATTCATACATATACTAGGGCCAATCTAGGCCCCTTTCACACATGCGGACAGTTTAGATCCGCCTGTCAGTTTTATAGGCGGATCTGAACGGATGCCCCATGCAACTCTATGGGGTAGCGGATGTCAGCGGAGACATGTCCGCTGACATCCAATCCGTCAAATCTGGACGGATAGAAAACCTATTTTCCATCCATCTGGCGGACCGGATGGGATCGGATAAGAATGGACAGGCGGTCCGTTCTCATCCGATTCCCCCATAGAGGACAGCGGGGACCCGACACCTCCGTCTCCGCAAACGGAGTCCGTCGACGGAGCGGACAGTGTGAAAGGGGCCTAAGACAGGAGCCAACTAACCTACCAGCATGTCTTTGTGAGTGTGGGAGGCACAGGGAGAACATGCAAACTCCAGGCGGTAATGTCCTGGTTGTGATTCAAACCGGCAACCCTGGTGCTGCTAGGTGGAAGTGTTAAAAACTTTTTTTAATGCAAGTGGATACAAAATATCAGTTGGATTAAATTCACTTAGGCTCCATTCACATATAGGCGTCTCGGATCGAGGGTAGAATTGCCTTGTTTCTGCCCGCGACCCAGAACCATTGCAAGTCTTGGGACGCCCGTGCGATTCCCGTGACTTGCAATGGCACTCCAAACGTGGCGCAGTTTTGCAGCGATTGTCGCTCGATGAATCGTGGTAAAATCGCGCAAACAGAATCGCGGGACGCCTGTCACCCAAAAAAAGTACAAGAGTTTATTTTGGACGACAGGCATCTCCTGATTCTGTTTGCGCGATTTTACCATGATTCGTCAGGCGACAATCGTTGCAAAATCGCACCGTGTTTGGGGTGCCATTGGGAGTCACAGGAATCACACAGGCATCCGGCGACTTGCAATGGTTCGGGATCGAACCATTGCAAGGGCAGAATCGCAGCAAATCTGTCCGCGATCCAAGACGCCTATGAATGGAGCCTAAGTGAATTTAATCCAACTGACATTTTGCATCCACTTGCATTAAAAAAAGTTTTTAACACTTCCGCCTAGCAGCAACAGGGTTGCCGGTTTGAATCCCAACCACGACATTATCGCCTGGAGTTTGCGTGTTCTCCCTGTGCCTCCCACACTCACAAAGACATGCTGGTAGGTTAGTTGGCTCCTGTCTAAAACTGACCATAGTATATGTATGTATGAATGTGAGTTAGGAACCTTAGATTGTAAGCTCCTTGAGGGCAGGGACTGATAATGTGAATGTACAATATAGACTCACCGGTCACTTTATTAGGTATACCTGTTCAATTGCTTGGTAACACAAGTTGCTAATCAGCCAATCACATGGCAACAATTCAATGCATTTAGGCATCTAGATGTGGTAAAGGCGACTTGATGAAGTTCAAATGGAGCATCAGAATGGGAAAGAAAGGGTATTTTTGAGTGACTTTGAACGGGGCATGGTTGTTGGTGCCAGATAGGGTGGTCTGAGTATTTCAAAAACTGTTGATCTACTGGGATTTTCACGCACAATCATCACTTGGGTTTACAGAGAATGGTCCAAAAAAGAGAAAATATCCAATGAGTGGCAGTTGTGTAAAGGAAAATGCCTTGTTGATGTCAGAGATCAGAGGAGAATGGGCAGACTGGTTGGAGATGATAGAAAGGCAACAGTAAACAGCCAAATAACCACTTGTTACATCCAAGGTGTGCAGAATACCATCTCTGAACGCACAACACATCGAACCTTGAAGCAGATGGGCTAGAGCAGCAGAAGACCACACTGGGTGCCAATCATGTCAGCTAAGAACAGGAAACTGAGGCTTCAATGGGCACAAGCTCACCAAAATTGGACACTAGAAGACTGGAAAAAACATTGCCTGGTCTGATGAGTCTCTATTTCAGCTGCAACATTCAGATGGAGGGGTCAGAATTTGGCATAAACAACATGAAAGCATGGATCCATCCTGCCTTGTATCAATGGTTCAGACTGGTGGTGATGAAATGGTGTGGGGGATATTTTCTTGGCACATTTTAGCCTCTTAGTACCAATTGAGCATCGTTTAAATGCCACGTCCTACCTGAGTATTCATTTCATGATACAATGTTTTTTCAGTGTCCATGCTAGCCTTTACCCCTATACAAAACATAATCACATATTAAATGAGGACTAAATCCCCCTATTATTTGGAACTTCATTGTGAGAACCAAAATATGTTTTTATGTTTGTGAGAACCGAAACATAATCACCTATTTTAGTTTTATATATAGTTGAAATATGACTGTGAGGTCATAGAGATAAGAAAGGAGGGGGGGGATCTCTCCAGCAGGGATACACAGAGCAATTGTATCACCTGTTTTTAGTAAAGTGTATATGAATTAGAACCTCTGTCAGTCTCTTAGGGTCCTTTCACATGAACGATCCGATCAGATCTGCCTGTCAGTTTTTTAGGCGGATCTGTTCGGATCCTCCATGCATCCCTATGGGGTGACATGTCTGCTGACACCCGCTGCCATCCGCATCTGATCCTTTCCGTGAAATCCGGATGGATGGAAACCCTATTTTCAATCAGTCCAGGCGGTCCACTCTCATCCGATTCCCCCATAGAGAGCAGCGGGGCTCTGACACCTCCCTCTCCGCATGCAGAGCAGAGAGGGAGGTGTCATCTGCCTGCTCAGCAGCGATCAGTGTATCGATCCCCCGCTGAGCAGCACGGAGTCCGCCGACGGAGGCGGACCGTGTGAAAGGAGCCTTATTGTTGCCTATGTACCCATCTTGGCAATTCCCATTATATCCTATGTAGTCATTGGAACAAAATTAGCTGACAGAGGTTCTTACCCTTCCTCACTCCATCCCAAAAAAAAAAATAGAATTCACTGTCTAATCCGGTTGTGCCCTGTCCGCCTCATGGCGGATGGAATTGGCCCTGTAAACAGGGTTTACAGGCATTGTTTGGACACATGCCTTGATCAGAATCATGCACAACTCAATGGAGTACAGTGCTTTTGACTTGCATCCAGTACCTAAGTGAAATGCACTCCTACACTACAAATACAATTGATGTTGGTGTCTACTTGTGGTGCCAGTTTGGATCTCTATATGCTCTTCAGTAGACAGAATGAAAGCGGAGACCAGCACACTGAACAATGTCCAAGTTCCTTTTTTTGTTTTGGAAAGAATAGGGAATGATTAAGACTTCTGCCATGTGTTTTTTTTTTATGTCCGTGTTCCATCACTGATATTTCCCTTCACTTTCTGTCCTAGAGACAAGGAGAAAGTAATGCTGGTCTTATACCATCCTGGTCTTACCTGTAGAATTTAATTCAAAAGTTTGGATGGGCAAGTCTTAAAATCCCTCTTCTGACCATCTGATGTTGCCTTCATGAAGTCGGCCAATTTTGTCCAAGTATTTTGTTTCTTAGGAGTACCATGTCAATATCTTGATTTTTGTAGAAAAAATGTTCCACTTCCGGATTAACTTTGACAAGTCCATGCACATAAGACCAGGTATGATTTTTCTTGGCCAGGAGTGAATTCAACAATAAGAAATTCCTTTGTTCCCATTGGATTTACAAAAAGTTTTCATATTTGTCATTCAACTTTTTTGCTTGCTCTGGTTGAAACAAATTGTAGAAATCCCCTTTAACTCTTATGCCCCGTACACACGTACAGATTGTTGGTCGACCGATCGGCCGTCTTTTATCCAGTGTTGTTTTGTAGGTTGAAAAGTGCTCTAGACTGCACACGAATTTTGTCGGCCAACAACAACCAACTTCAGAAGTGATGTCATGTGATGGTTAACTTTGCGTGTGTTTTTTCTTCTCTGAGCATGCCCAGTCTTGCTCATCTGCTTTTTGTTGGCCGAAATCTGTACTGACTGAGGAACAATCGGCCGTTCTTTGTTGCCCAACAAAAATTTTATAGCATGCACACCAGATTTTGTTCGGCCGAAAAGTCGCAGTCGGTTGTCGGAAGCATCATACTAAAAAGGCGACAATCGGTCGATCGGACGTTGGCTGAAAATTTACGGCCAACAATCGGAACATGTGTACAGGGCATTAGATGATTGAACGAGCATTCTGAAAACAACTATTTTTTCTAATTAAAATCTACAGGAGTAAGGCCAGCTTAAAGGCTCCTTCACACAGGAGAGCTGATCTGTGAGCTGATCCCCTGCTGTTCGGAGCAGAGCGTGGTGGATGACAGGTCCGTGTCCGGTCATTTTAGGCAGAGCAGACACAGACAGACCCTGCTCTGCTCTATGGGCAGCTGGAAGTAAACAGATTCTGCTATTCCTTTACACCCTGCTTCTTCCAATCTGCTCTGCCCAAATGGAATAGGATGTAGTCCTCCTCCATTTTTTTTTAGCGAGCCTGATCAGACCCGAAGGTAGACGAGTTAATTTACACTCGCCGATCCATAGGAATGAATGGACCTTGCGATCAGGTCCACCTGAACAACAGGTGCGCCGGGAGAAGCCTGCACTTTGCTACGCCATCGATCCATTAAGGTTCGCATAATTCGTGGAAGGAGAATTTCTTCCAGTACTAATTTCCCTATTTCTCCAATACTACAAGGAATCATATGCAAATCTCAGATATCTGTGCAATCTCCTGTCCACCTACCCTGTGGGATCCTTGCGGGATAGGCCACGGAGGGCTCCTGCACAATACTATTCAATCAAGCATTCCAATTTCTACTTGGCTTTAGTACTACCGATTCCACCCTTCTCCTCTCATACCTTAAGGATGGGGGGACTTCTCGGTACCAGCCCCTCTCCTTTATGGCGCGCTTCCTCTTAGTGCTGCGGTTTCTTTGAACCACGGCATTTTTTCACACATGCGGTCCTGAACTCCTGGAAAACTGACACGTGAAGTGTACCCCAATTGACCTTTCAGATAAAGGGTTGTACCGGAAACGCGTCAGGTCTTTGTTTTTGGGAGATCCTTCACGCCTTCGTGGTCTAGTCTTTTCCATTATGATGTACCATCACCGCATGTATCTGCATTGTTTTTAATCTCACACTGTTTGTAATGTAACGTTACTTGAATAAATTTATATAATAAGTTTTTTACATTGTTATATATACTTTCATTTTTTTGATGGTTCTTTGCCTTAAAAGTCCCGCTTCTAGGGGAACTTTTGCTTCTTACCTGAACAACAGGTGGACCGGATAGGATCGCCAATGTGGAAGAGCCCTAAGTGAAGATCTCTACATATTGAGGCAATAGCCCCTCTTAGAGAGTTGTCATCGAAATAGACTTATCCCTCACCTTCTTTTCCTGTGACAGCTCCAAAATGTTGGATTTCCTATCACTTTCTGTACTGGAGACAATGTTCAGAGAAAGAACGGAAAGTGATAAAAAAATTGACAATTCTCACCCTTCCATAGCAGTTGGGGTTTCTTGTACACTTTAAGAAGACAGAGTTCTACTGAAAGACAGTCGCTCCATGTAATGCAGTAATGCTTCTACATAGAAACAACTCTAGGACTTTCATATCTTCTCTCTCTTCCAATCTTCAGGACTCTTGTCATCATCAAGTTTGGATAAAGGTGCTTTAAAATATATACAAAGATTGTTATGGACTTCATCCATGTAACTGAAAATGAGAGGAAACTCCATATTTCAAACCTATTAAACCCTCTCTTGTTTACAGATGGAGTGAAAATCTTCTGTACAGTTTCATCTTTGACTTTAGTAAAGAATGTGAATACGGTGGCGATAAAACAAAAGATTAGGCAGCTCTTGAGTCTGGATTTGAGCAATGGTGAATCAACATCTAGACAATAACGTTAAATTGTACACAAAAGCAATTTTGATTCTCCTTCATATGACCAAAACACTAGAATCCAACAGCAATTTTGGTGGATGCAAACTATGTGATTTGCCCCCTTTTTTCTTTTACTGTACTGGGTTTCATAGAATGCTTCTACGTCTTCTTTTTTTTTTTTTTTTTTTTTTTAATAAGGCAAATTGTTACATGACAAACTCATCTCCTACCATTATCATCTGCTGTTTGTGTTTAACAACAGGAGTCCTGGTCTAACAAAATGTTGTAATGGCTGTACAAATTACTCAGCTGAAAGCTTTTCACCAAACCAAACAGTATTAATCAGCAGTTCTTGGGGAAGGTG